>NC_072395.2:44983990-45290865 GCF_028885625.2 Pongo pygmaeus
ACTGAAGCATACCTTGTGCTATTTGCTCTACCTATTTCTGGCTCTTAGAAAGACATTGAGGCCAGCCATGGTGCCTCACACCTGTAATCCCAGCACTTTGGGAAGCCAAGGCAGGTGGATCACCTGAGGTCAGGAGTTCCAGACCAGCCTGGCCAATATGGTGAAACCCCATCTCTACTAAAAATACAAAAAATTAGCTGGGTGTGGTGGTGCATGCCTGTAATCCCAGCCACCCGGGTGGCTGAGGCAGGAGAATTGGTGGAACCCAGGAGGTGAAGGCTGCAGTGAGCTCAGATTGTGTCACTGCACTGTAGCCTGGGTGACAGAGCAAGACTCTGTCAAAAAAAAAAAAAAAAAAAGAGAGAGAAAGAAAGAAAGAATGAAAAGAAGGAAGGAAGGAAAAGAAAGAAAGAGAGAAAGAGCGAGAGAGCGAGAAAGAAAGAAAGAAAGAAAGAAAGAAAGAAAGAAAGAAAGAAAGAAAGAAAGAAAGAAAGAAAGAAAGAAAAAAAAAAGAAAGAGAGAGAGAAAGGGCTGGAACTATTACAGCCATCTTATTACCATGAGGGAAAAGCCAAGAGAATTACAGAGACTTACACCATGATATTATTTAGCCTCTGAACTAAACACTACCAAATGCCAAACCCAGATATGTTGCATGAGGGGGAAAAAATCCTCAGTTATTCACACCATACTTTGTTGGGGTTTTTCATTACATGGATCCAGCCTGTTTCCAAGTAATACATCAAAGTTTATTTTCATTTTACAGATCAGAAAACCAACACTTGGAGAGATTAAAAGATTGGCCTGGGCTGCCAGTATATTATTATATTAATGATCTCCAGTGAATTCCACCTCCCAGTATCTATATCTTTCTATAATTCACCCTCCCTCCCATATTAACTCAGAACTTGACCATGTGACTTGCTTTGGCCAATGGGACATCAGTAAATGTAATGCAAACAAAGGCTTTATAAATGCATATGCACTTATAAAAGGGCTTCCCTTTTTGGAATGGTCCCTCCCTCCACCACGGGAAGAAACCTTGTCTTCACATGTTTCTCACATGAGAGACCAGGATGAGAAAAGACGGCATGGAGAAAGAGGCCCACCTGTCCCAGTGATTCTAGACATTCCCGCTGGGACCTGCCAGCCCTTGCTGCAGCCACACAAGTAACCCCTGTAAAGACTGGCAGAGGGGCCTCCCAACTGAGTCCCATCCAAACTGCAGAATTTTTGAACAAATACATGGTTGTTAATTCAAACCACTAAACATTGGGGTGGTTTGTTACACAAAAGTATATAACTGCTATGCCTAGCTAATAAATGGCAATAGCAGAACTTGAATTTAGATCTGTTTGACACCAAGGGCCACGTTTGTAACCACTCTCCTATTCCCCACCACCATACTCCTGTTTTACTTGTTTAGTCTACACACTTCCCCCAGGCCTGAGGAAAGACTTGCATTTCCCGTTCAGATTCTGTAAAATCACTTTCCCACGTTGGTGGCTTTTCCTTTCTACTCTGAGCTCTGGACTCTAAGTTGACAGAGTTCCTGTCCAAAAACAAAGAGCATCTGATGTCGACTGAACCTCCAGACACAATCTTGCTCTGATCTCCATTTTCCTGGCTCCAACGCCTTCAACGCGTGTGCAGAACTGAGTCAATGATGTCAGAGAGGTGGAGCTATTCCCAGAGGGCATTTCATTCACCTAATAATAAAATGTGTGTGTACCTCTCCACCGCCAATCCCTTCTGCAATTAAAGTAGGAACATTTTGCATTCAGGGTGTTCTTGTCACGACTGAAGCCTCAAAGGGCTTTGCAACCCTGGGTGAACCCTCCCGATACCAAGGCCTGCATCTGCCAATCCCTGTCACCAAATACTCCCTTGAGATGACCTCAAGGCATGTATGCTGAATTGAATACCTTTTCCAAAAAGAACCTCTCTGAAGACATCTATTTAACTTGCACATTCTATGGTACTGGTGGGGTTTAGTTAGGGACACGGACCCCATGTGTGTTGAGGATTTGGTGTAGGTTTCACAGTCTGGCTGTTGGTACTAGCTTTCCCTGTGGCACCTCAGTTCATCCCTGTGTGGCCTCTCATCTTCAAGTAGGTCAGGCCAGCTTCCTTATGTGACATCCACAAGAAAATGTTCCAGCTTTGGAAGTCAGACAATGTCACTTTTACCACATTCATTTCATTAAAGAAAGTCGCATGTTTCCAAGAGTGAGAAAATAGACTCTACTTCTTGAGCTGCCAAGCACCTAGGGCCATACTCAATCTTCCATGCCTGTATTCAAGGTGAATTGTTGTTATTGACTATTACTTAGGCTGAAGAATGGGACTGACCTCTTTAAGAGTAATGCTGAGTCATCCAGTCAGCTTCAGCCCAAAGACAACACTCCAAGCTGACAGGCGATATTGAGGACAGTGCAGACACACGGTTTTAGAGCAGAGCAAAAATCACGGGACAGGTTGACAAAGAGAAAGACCGGAGGTGTAAGGACTGCCCTGAAGAGGCACCTGAGAACCTTTCACAGGTGAGAACCACAAAGAGAAACTGAGGCGGCTGGGAGGAGTGGGGAGGGATGAGGGTTGGGCAAGTACCTACCATATACCAGGTGCATGTCACGAAGGCCTCACACAATCCATCATCATCCTCATTGCAAATCCTCACATTATGCTAGTGTCAGGGCTGTCGTGCTAATCACTTTATGCAAATGACTTAGTTAATATCAGCAACAACTCTGAGATAGGTGTCACTGTGTTTCCCATCTCACAGATAAAAGAAAACTAAGTCCCAGAGAGGTTAAGTAACTATCCCAAAGTCACACAGCTAGTAGCCAATGGAGTTAGGTTGGGCCATTATACAGAGGAGAAAATTGAGGCTCAGAGAGATTAAATAACTTGCCAAAGAACACAGAATTGAACTAAGAGTCATGCCTAAATCTTTCTGACTCCCAAAAACGGGGCTCTTACCTTAAATGCACTATGTTGCCTCTGAAGTATTTGCTTCATGAGAAAGATTATTCCAGAGCCTTCCAGAAAGAGAAGACTGGCTGCCATGGAAGAGGCAGACCCAGTCACCCAGACCTTCTTCATGAAGCATATTTAACACGAAATTAACAGTGGGCGTTTAAGAATACACTTAAGCTAAGAATACACTGTATGCTGCACCCCTAATAATACAAGTGAAGTCAGAAAAGGCAGTGTGTGCCTGGTGCTTACATTTCTTTTCTTTTCTTTCCATTTTGATGTTTAATTTCTTGCCAGTAAAGAGAATTAACTACTTCCTGTCTTAAACAAATGTGTACATATTTATGGGAAGCTGTGTGTAAACACAGGTAGGGTTTCACTGGGAAAGCCTTCGCAGTTTGATTCTCCTGTCACCCCTAAGTTCCCAGCTGGACAGTCTAGTCTAAAAATGGCACTGCTCACGCCTGTAATCCCAGCACTTTAGGAGGCCACGGTGGGCAGATCACTTAATGCTGGGAGTTCAAGACCAGCCTGGCCAACGTGGCGAAACCCTGTCTCTACTAAAAATACAAAAATTAGTGGGATGTGGTGGTGGGTGCCTGTAATCCCAGCTACTCGGGAGGCTGAGGCATGAGAATCGCTTGAACCCAGGAGGTGGAGGTTACAGTGAGCCAAGATTGAGCCAAGATCGCGCCACTGCACTCCAGCCTGGACGACAGAGTAAGACTGTCAAAAACAAACAAACAGACAAACATCTCCGACTTCCCTAATGCCCGAGACAGAAGGAAGGGGCCAGTCCAGAAATCCCTACTCAGAGTCGGTCCAGCCTGCAGGCAGCAACAGGATTTCCCCTGAATCCTGAGCCTATCTGTGCCTTCCTTGAGGCAGCGTAGGTGGGTTCTAGACGGAGAAGAGGGAGGGAGGAATTTAGCGGGAAAACCACTGCTCTGGAAGGTGCCCTTGGGAAGGCAGCTTGGACCCTAATCAGACCTAACAAATTCCTGAGTAGAGAAAGAAGAGACGTTGGCATGGGGTCTTTCCAGTCTGTGCTTGGAGAAACGCCCACTTGGGTTTTGGCCATCTGCCTGTTATGTTCTAGAAAATTCCACAGGATCCTGAGGGATGAGGCCATTCTGGGAGGGATTTGAAAAGCAGGATGTGATGGCAGAGATGAGGGATCCCGGCAGGGATCTCGTGCGGACAGAGGGGTGCAGAGCCACCCTCCCTGGGAAGACAGCTCGGGCTTCCCACCCTCAGGCTGGGCCTCAGCTCATGACCCATTCCAAAGATGGAAAAACTTAACTGATTACCTTTTTCATGAAACATCTTTGATTTTTCATTGTCTTAGTGAGCCTGGGTTATAGTGAAGCTTGCAGTTGAGACAAGGATGGAGAATGAGCACTAGGGAGAAGGTGGCAGGGCTGTGTTAAAAATATCTGTGAGTGGCCGGGTGCAGTGGTTCACGATCTGTAATCCCAGCACTTTGGGAGGTCGAGGCAGGTGGATCACCTGAGATCAGGAGTTCAAGACCAGTCTGACCAACATGGTAAAACCCGTCTCTACTAAAAATACAAAAATTAGCTGGGCATGGTGGTGCGCACCTGTAATCCCAGCTACTCAGGAGGCTGAGGCAGGACAGTAGCGTGAACCCGGGAGGTGGAGGTTGCAGTGAGCCGAGATTGTGCCACTGCACTCCAGCCTGGGTGACAGAGCGAGACTCCATCTCAAAACAAACAAGCAAAAACAAACAAACAAACAAACAAAACATTCTGTAAGTGCAGGGGACCTTGCCGCACAACAGGAGATGCTGGTTTGTGGGCCAGTGTCTCTATTAGCATTTCCCTGGAGTCTCCCTTTCCACCTGCCACCATGGCCCCCAGGACATGCGGGGTCCCTGGGGACAGTGGGCAGCAGCCACAAATCCTCCCAGGGCTCCTCCTCACTTAGCTCCCTCCTGCCCTCTGAGCCTCTTCCTTCCCTCTCCATCCCCTCTCTGAGCCGGCATTTCTTCCATCTGCCCAGTCCCTGTCTACACATTATTCCTCTTTTGTGATCTGCATTTAATGGAGTGAAATTATCACATAAACACAGGAAGAGTCTCTGGGCCTCTTCTCCTCTCCCCACCTCCTCTCCAGCATCTATCTCCCTCTGGCATTGTCTGTGTGGGCTGTTGGCCACATCTCACTCCCCGCTCCCTGCGGGCACAACCCCAAAAGCCTCACATGTTTCAGGCCTCAGAGGGAGGGAACAGGCCATGGCACATCTGTCCGAGACCTCCCCCTGCTTTTTGTTTTGGGACTGTTCAGACCAACCCACTTTTTTCTTTTCCCCAGTGCCCAAGGGTCTCACTACTTAAAATCACACTCAGATTTCCACGGCAAGTTGAAGCTTTGGCATCTCAGGTGTCCACTGAGACCTCAAACACCCCACAGTCACCCCCAGAGGATTAAGTAGCTTCGAGCTCAAACTTGGAGGATTTCTGGAGAAATGGGGTTCCAGTAGGTACTGGATTCAGTTCAGTCTGACTTCCCTGGAATCATTTCATCCCCCTAGAAAAGACTTGGGGTTCCCAAAGTATAACCAGGCCCTCTGGAGAGGGCGTGAGGGAGTGAGGTGCATGTAATGGCCCAAACACTGCTGCTGGACTTGAACTTGATCATCATCAAACAGTTTACTGCTAGGATTCTGATTTTCAAGGAGCTAGGAGTGACTCACTTCATTAGAAGCAAGCACACACTATGTACCCCAGCTTGCTCCGGTTTCTACATGACCCCAGCGTTTCCCCAGTGCCTGCAGGAGTACCTGGCACATAGGGGGCTTCCCAAAACGTTTGTTGATTGAAGAAATGACCTCACCCTCTCCAGAGGCTGCCAGCCTCCCGCAGCCCACAGGAAAGGAATCTGGAAGCTCCCTGCAGAGGGGAAGTTGTCTGATGGTCATCTTTTAGTTTGTTTTCTCTAAGCCCTCACAGTGGGTACTGACTACATTCACTGTTCATATTTTACTGAAAAAAATATTCATCACTTCCCTCTCAGAAAATCAAACGCTGCTTTGCATGTTGGAGAAGCAGCACGATCTAAAAATCCCCACTGGGTAGAGCCAGGCAGAGTGATTCATACCCTCTATTCAGAGGCAAGAACGACATATGTCGCGCACATGTGCCCAGCGCCGACCAAGCGGCCAAGCTGGATTCTCAGAGCAGCCCACTCAGAAGAACATTCCTTATTTTTACCCTTTGCCAAAAACAGAAACTCACACCAATGCTCCCTCATAAATAGCCTTGCCATTTCAGAAGGCTGCTTCGAAGTACAAGATGCTCAGTGGAACTGAGACCACGGAAGCACGACTGTGGTTTATAGAAACTGAATTAGACTCATTATCTAAGAATGAAAGCATTCAGCTTCTAAATATACAGTAGCATTTATTTCTGGCCCACCCTCCGTGTTTGTGTACTTTTTATTTTATTTTTTTAGAAACCTATACCTTTTTAAAGACACTCTCTACAGCACTTGCCACAAAGGACCAGTTTCTAAGTGTGGTTTAAAATAGCTGGTGGCCTCTGGTGCAGTAAAAGGGAAAATCGGAGGAGGGCAGCGCCTGAGAAGTGCAGAGACACAGGTGCTTGGTGATCAAGAGGTCTGGGGGAGGATTTTTGTTGTTACTTTGAAAGGCAGCTGGAGACTCCACAGCTGTAAGAAGAGCAAGAAGAACAAGTCCTTGCAAGGAACATACTTGGTAAATATAATGATGCTTTATATCAACACGATTGTCCCAAGACAGGAAAAATGACAACAAAACCATTCCAATGGCTCCTTTGGGAAGAAGTAACTATGATGCATCACCCTCTCTTGATTTGTAATTGGGGAAACTGAGGCTAACTGAGATGAAGCATTGTTCCCAACGTTGTGCAGTAGATGCGAGCCCTCGGTTCTGGCTGTTTTCCGCTGATTCGTCAGCCATGAATCTCAACAGTGGGGTGAGATCTGGCTCTCATCTAAACCCTGTGCCAGCGGAAATGATCTTTGTTTGTGGGCAGAGAAGGCAAGAGTAGGAAGGGGACAATGATGGTGTCCACTTTGACCCTGGTGGGAAGCATCATTCGGTTGTTTCTCCTCCGTGATTACTCACAACCTAACTGCAATCCATTCTCCCCTGTTTTGCAGAGGTTCTCATCCTGAGTTTCCCCAAACAGCTCCTATTGGACCAAGTCTAGTCTTACAATCCCATGGTGGGGAGAAATGGCCCCCCAGAGATATGCCCACATCCTAATCCCTAGAACTTGTGGATATGGCCTTATTTGGATAAAAGGTCTTTGCAGATGTAATTAAGTTAAAGATTTTAATGAGGAAATCATCCTGGGTTATCTGGGTGGGTCTTAAATGCAACACAATGTCCTTACAAGGCACTTACACAGGGAGGGAGATTTGACACAAAATAAGAGGAAAAGGTGATTTGAAGATGCAGGTAGAGATTGGAGTGATGTGGCCACAACCCAAGGGAAGCCAGCAGCCCCTAAGGAGCCGGGAGAGGCAGGGAACAGGTTATCCCCTAAAGACCCTATAGGGAGTGTGGCCCTGAAAACACCTTGACTTCAGATTTCTGGCCTCCAGAACCGTCAGAGAATAAATATCTATTGTTTAAGCCACACAGCATGAGGTAATTTGTCACAGGAGCCACAGGAAACTAACATAGACTACATCCTGTCTAGAATTCTGTTAGATTTGCCTAAGGGCTAAATTGCAACTCCCAAAATCTGATACAATGGAGGCTTGCTTTCCTGTTTTGTCATTCTCTCAACAGTTACTTAGGAGTGCTTACTAGGCACTAACAGTGAGCTAGGTGCTGGGATAATGATGGGCAAATAGACACAAACCCTGACTTCATGCAGCTTACAGCAGGGGAAATAGGAAGCAAATACCAACACCAACTGCATTATAATCTGTAATAAAGGCTGAGAAGGCAAAGTGCAGGTGGTGTGACAGGTGATGGCAGGTAATGGCCTCATGTGAAGATGAAGAGAGTGAGCTTGAGACTGAGCCCTGAGGTGTAATAGGAAAAGGGGCTTTCCCGTTAGAGAAAACAGCCCATAGGGAGACCCCCAAAGCAGGAAGGAGGTGGAAGCTTTCAAGGATTGACTACAGGCAGAAAGCAAGGAAGGGAATTTTAATCTCTGTCCTTAGGACATGGGGAAGCCAAGTGTTTTATGCAGAGGGGTGGCCCAATAAGATGAAAGTTTCCAGCAGCTCAGTCCAGTTGTGAAGGAGATGAGAGTGGGCCAAGACCAGTGAGAAGACTCTTGAGAAGCCCAGGCAAGAGATGGTGGTGGTTTTGATACGGGATGGGGGCAGGGAAGTGCTGGGTAGAGAAGAGCAGGGCTCCTAGTGAGGGCTCCACCCTCGGTCTTGTGCCCATGGACCTAAGTGAGAACCAGCACTCCTGTTTCCATGCCCAAATGTTGCATTGTCCAAGACTACTCCGAACCACCTCACCCCCGATCCTGTGCCCATAAAAACCCTGAGACCCTAGCGGGCACAGACACAAGCAGCTGGACGTCGAGAGGAGCAGAAGATCACACAACAGACACCAGCAGACACTGGCAGGCCATTGACAGCACGACAACATGGAATTCAGTCAGGGGCAGTCAGAGGAGAGTCCGGCTGCTGAGTGGCCCACTCCAGGGAAAGACCACCTTCCCACCCCAACCCCCTTCTGGATCCCCATCCATCTGCTGAGAGCTACTTCCTCCACTCAATAAAACCTTGCACTAATCCCCCAAGCCCACGTGTGATCTGATTTTTCCAGTACACTTGGGCAAGAACCCGGGATACAGAAAGGCCTCTGTCCTTGCGATAAGGCAGAGGGTCTAACTGAGCTGATTAACACAAGCTGCCTATGGATGGCTAAACTGAAAGAACTCACTGTAACACATGCCCACTGGAGTTTCAGGAGCTGTAAACATTCACCCCTAGACACTGCCGTGGGGTCAGAGCCCAAAAACACTCCCCACAACCTGCCTGTCTGCATGCTCCCCCTAGGAGTTTGAGCAGCAGGTCACCGACAAAGTGAGCCACACCCCTGTCACACGCCCTGTGAGGGGGATAAGGGAACTCCTCCCATTTCAGTTTGTACAAGGATGGGAACTGCTGAGATGGGGAGAAGTGGGTGGATTCCAAAGGAGTTGGTGATGGGTTGGAGGTGGGTGGTGGAAAGGATATAAACCGGGTTTCTCAGTTGTACCACAGCCAGGATAGAAGTGCCAGAGCCATTGGGAATATTCAAGAAGGACTCAGATTTGGGCAAAGAAAACAACAAGTATTTTCATTTGGAATGACCATGCATCTCAGTTTTCCAGGGACAATCCAAGTTAAGCCTATCATCCCGAAGTCTTGTCTGGTTTAGTTTAGAATTTGTTATTTTCAAAAATGCCCTGGTTTGGACCAATGCATTTAACAGTCACTCTAGGCTAAGACTTGTGTGATTTGAAAGGCCTTGGAGACATCTGAGAGAAGATTTTGAGAATCTAGAATGAGAAGAGAAGGAGCCCAGGAGTGAAGCTTTCTGAACTTTAGTATCTGAGGACAGGCAAAGGTCGCCAAGTAGGCAGGGTCCGAGAGTAAGGAGGCCAGAAATGTTACGGGAGGTGCATGCCCTGTCTTCTAGTTTTCCTAGAAAGCCTTCCTCTAGATTAGGGGCAGGCAAACTTTTTCTGTAAAAGGCCAAATGAACATTATTTGGCTTCCCAGGTCTAATGGTGTTGGTCGCTGAGATGGTTTGGCTTTGTTTCCCCACCCAAATCTCATCTTGAATTGTACTCCTGTAATTCCCACATGTTGTAGGAGGGACCCAATGAGAGATAAGTGAATCATGGGGGCTGTTTCTCCCATACTGTTCTCGAGATAGTGAATAAGTCTCACGAGATCTGATGGTTTTATCAGGGGTTTCCATTAGCTCTGCATCCCCACCCAAATCTCATTTTGAATTATACTCCCATAATTTCCAAGTGTTGTGGGAAGGACCAGGTGGGAGATAATTGAATAATGGGGGCAGTTTCCCCCATACAGTTCTCATGATAGTAAATAAGTCTCATGAGATCTGATGGTTTTATCAGGGGTTTCTGCTTTTGCGTTTTCCTCCTTATCTCTTTGCCTGCTGCCACATATGTAAGACAGGACTTGCTTCTCCTGGCCTTCCACCATGATTGTGAGGCTTCCCCAGCCACATGCAACTGTAAGTCCAATTAAACCTCTTTCTTTTGTAAATTGCCGCATCTTGGGTATGTCTTTATCAGCAGTGTGAAAACGGACTAATACAGTCTCTAATACCCAACTATGCCATTGGAGCAGCTTTAGGCACTGCATAAATCAACCAGTGTGGCTATGTTCCAAAAAAACTTCATTTACAAAAACAGGTATGAGCTACATTTTGCCCACAGGGAGTAGCCGGCAGACCTCACTTTAGAATAACACTCTGGGCCTCTCCCTTCTTTATTCCTCTCCAGTGGAGGTGGGAAGGGGAGCAGGGCATTGGCACTGATGGGTTTTACTGGAGAGCTTAGGCCATCCCCTCTTTGGGGAGCTCTGTCTGAGTGCAGAGAGCTCCACGATGCTGGAAGTCATAGGGGGCGGGACTTCTAGGAGGGCCCTAAAGCTGTTCAGTGCTGACAGAAACAGATCTATGATCCAGCCTAATTCTGGGGTGAGGCATTAGTAGTCCCACTTGGCTAAGAGCACTAACTATGGTCTGCAATCCTAGTTTTGTCAGAAATGGAAGTGAAATTGTGACTCCATCTGCATGACATTTTTGCTCCAAACTGGGACGGGGAGGACTAGGTACATTGGCCACCACCCTGGCCAACCCCAACAGTAAAGGAAGTGTCTATTTCTCAGTTCCACTGTATTTTGGGTTGGATCTTTTTGTTGATGACTTGCCACTCTTTCAGGCAACTTCAGAAATACTGCAGTCACTGTAGAGTCTGGTAGCATCTATTCTCTCTTCTGCTAAATGAAAACACACGACGGCCTGGTTGCTAAGTAATACATGTAATGCATGTTGATGTAAACGGTGGTCGAGTGGTGGAGTTGGGGTGAGACACAAATGGGGACATGACCTTGAAGGCTTTGGAGAATCTCCTAGGTGGGGATGGGGGCTAAGTTCCCTCTCACTTCTGTCTGGCTTTCAGATGACCACCCTCACTCAAAAACATCATTAGGTTTGCAGCAATTACCCAAGGACTACACATCCTTTATTATTATTATTACAAAATACAAACAAGCAAAGGAGAAAATAAAAACCACTTTTAATCTCCACCCAGAGATACTTATTAATAATGGTTTGGCATGCATTTTTCCGGATGCAAAAATGAGATCATACTATCCATGTTGTTTTGTGGTCTGCTTTTGACATTTAAAATATAATAAATATCCTTCCCTGTTGCAGAGAAGAACATACACCGTGATTTTTATGACACGATTCATCTAGCCAATCCTCTGTGATTGGCCATTTAGCTTGTTTCCAAGTTTTCCCAGTAAAAACAATGCTACAGTGTGCATTCTTATAGCTAGTTCTGGGAGCACTTTTTGAATTATTTTCTTAAACTGAATTCCAAGAACACAAGCATGATTGCAGAAGACCTCATCCTTCTAAGGGAGCCTTGACTTGAAGTAGGTTTAAGTTTCCTATAGAGGAAGAGCAGGCTTGGCTGTGCTTACATGTTGGTTCCAGCAATCTCTTGACAACTGCTGTGGTGGGTTATAGAGTTAGAGCCTCACTCTAGAAGAATCCCTGACCCGCTAGGAGAGTACAATAGTGTGGAATCTCTGCTTCCATCTCTCCAGGGAAGATGGGGCCTTGTCAGTTGCAATGGAGAGACCAGAAAAATGCAAAGATCAAGAGACTAGGTGAGTCCCAGCCATTTAGAAGAAGATGAGGTGAGAACACCCCAAATATTCCCTCTCTCTGCACTGCAAGAAGTGGGGAGTCTGAAGTTTTCTCCCTCTTTTTGCCATATTTTAAACTATGTCATCAGAGCTTGGTAAAGTTCCCTTAGGGGCCAGAAATGGCTCATTTGGAGGCCCCTCAGTTATTCAGAACTCACTGAAGCAGGGGTCTAGGAGAGGGGCAAGCACCTGGCTCCGGGCTTCATGGAGGAAGGCAGTGAACCCTAGGACTTCCTTCTGGACCATCCAGCCCAAGTCAGCAGGTCAGGAAAGAGCTAGACTCAAGGCAGAAGTCCTGCCAGGAGTAAAGAACATGTCTTTGGCTTCCATCTTCCTTATTATTCTTTCAGATTCAAGGAGATGTGGCAGGTGGGCTGCAGCAGCCACCTCAGAGGGAAGGGCTCCCTGAAAAGGGGCTGGATCTCCACATCAACTCCAAAACTCTGCATCACCTAAGATGCTCCCACAGAGGTTCTCAGCCCCACCATGCATCCAGGTCACAGTGAGCAAATTTAAGGCACAGGTGCTTAGACTCCAGAGGTTCTGACTTAATAGGCCCAGGGAGAAGCCTCAATGTTGGTAAGACTTTAAAAGGCTTCGAAACCACTGAGTAATTGCTTTAGATGGCAGGGAATGGTGTAAAGGCAACTCAGTGGGCTTTGGAATTGACTGATTGATCTGAGGGCCTGGATAATGGGAACAAAAATAAACAATAGTATGTACCTCTATAAAGTGGCTTCCACACAGTAGGTACTCGAATGGCAACTTAACATGATGAGTATTAATTACTTGCATGGCTGCAAGAGGATATATAAAAGGGAATGGAAGAACAGGTGGTGAGAGAATACAGCACAGTCACTCTTGCTTGTCAAATCTGACCTAAGAGTCTTGGCATCAGAAGAGAACTGGAACTATTTGTTTTGCAGCAAACGAAAGGTAAAGGGCTAGTCTTAAATGTTGGCCCTGGGATCCAGAATTCCTATTTGTACCAATGTGCTGTGCAAATGGTTTAAGGATTGAGTGGCCATTTACCTTTATCTTCCCTTCCTGGCCTGCTGTTAGATTGGAGGGCTGGGGTCTGCTTTGTGTTAAAGATTATCTCCCTGGAGGGAACGTAATCTGCTATTAGTATGTCTTGTAGGAGGAGGCCAACTGCTTTCCCACAGTCTAAATCTGAATCCTGTTTCCCCACCATTCTATTTAGTAACAGCCATTGGCTAAGGGGAAGAGAATGAAGGATTCCAAGACAGGCTTAAAGCTTTCAGTCTAAAATGAATAGGTGTTTCCTCCTGCAGGTTTAGGATGATCTCTTTGTGTAACTCACAAGGAGGCTAATCCAATTCCAGGTCTAAGGTCATCATATCTCCGCTTTTAAGGTACCCTGAAAAGTCCACGGTAACTCAAGCAGTCTTTCTCCCTTAGATGCTTTATACTTCAAGATTCTGGTCTCTTGACTTTTTAATTGATCTTCACTTGGCACTTCATACTTGGAACACATCAGCTGGAAGGTTCTTTGTCCCCTCCCTCAGAAATTAATGATGTGTGGGGAAACTTTTAGATGCCCCAGGGGAACGCTAATTAAAAGAGGCCTGCACGAGACCTTCTGCAAAACAATCATCCTTTGAATACGTGGCTGCTCACCCTGCCCCAATCTGTCTGCTTTGTACATTTGGGTTTCATGTATTAAGAGTTTCTTAGTGTAGGACTCACTTTTGAACCTCCTTTGGGCTCCAAGATAAAGCCTTGAGCTGGGTCTGCAGGGAGCAGTGTGAGCCAGTTAGCATGTGGTGGTGACGGCCACAGCCTCCAGCTGGGCTCTAAATCATGGCTAAAACCCCAGAGCTAAAAGCATCACCCCTTTCTGGCACTTTCAATTTAAAAGCCATCCTATATTTTTGTTTCCAATTATAGAAGGAGAAAAATAAAAGCATCTGGAACTCATTACTGTCCCTTTATTCCACGCCATAACTTTAAGAAAGCAAAATAAGCACAAGAAAAGAGAGGAAGCAATGACTCCAGAACTAAGCCCTCACACCCCAGACCCCACTCCCCTGTGCATCTCTGTGCCCATATTGCAAACACATGGAGCGTGGGGTTTATGACGGAAATCTTGACAGCTTGCCGGCTCACAGGTCTCCGGCTCTTGCAAGGAGGAAGCTCAAGGGAGTCTGCAAGTCACCCGGCTGCTCAGGACACTGGCTCCCTCTGTCTGGCCATTCCTACTGTGCAACGCTTGACCCCAGCCCAAGAACTCAAGCCCAAAAAGGTCAGGCCTTCTCCCGAAACATCTGCGTGGATGGCAAGGATTCTGGTTCCAGGAATCCAAGACTCCAGTGGATGATAGGAAGAACTCAACTTGCAAAAAAGGCAAGGTGGTATCTGCTTTCACGCCACACAGAAGAAGATTGACACATGACTCCTGGGGGCCTTGGGACCCAAACCTGAACTCCTTGGCATGCCACACAAGGCCCTTCCTGGTCTGCTCCTTGTTGCTGCCCCGGAATTGTTATCATTGTGCTCCCTGAGCACACTGTCCTCTCCCAGATGATAATTTCTTTCTCTAAACAAACCGTGAACAGCCTTGTCCTTGCCCAAACAGCTCCCCAGTCTTCAAAGCCCTTCCTCGACCCATTTCTATGCCTTTGCCCATGCCTGATAACACAGTTCATAAATAGTGCCTTCATTCGAAATGCACTCTAAATAGTTATTGACCTCTAACTCCATGCTCAGTGTGGTGGTGGGGTTGGGTCTCAGAAATACAATACCCCCAAACGTGGAATCTCGGAAATTAAGAAAACAGCAGAAGCAGAAAGGTCATTCTCTGGCTTTTTTCCACCTTCCTGTGTAAGAGCTGGCCATAAAGGAATTCTCTCACCTACCTCTTCTGAAAGTAGGTCACAAGACCCTATGTGACAGGTGTCCTGCCCTATACCCAGAGGAGAGGAATGCTACACAGAGAGGCCAAGAGGGATCTGAACAAACAGGCCATGCTAATTCCCTTCCATTTATTATTATTAGGTCATACCCCTCTTGTCTGATCATATTTCTACCTAACTGCCCATTCTTCATGAAACATAAGCATAAAAATATAGTTTTCCCTGGGTCTTTACTTGTTCATTTCTTTGAAAAAAAAAAGCCTTTAGGAGACAGGGTTTTACTCTGTCACCCAGGCTGGAGTGCAGTGGTGTGATCATAGCTCACTGTAGCCTCAACTCTTGGACTCAAGTGATCCTCCTGCCTCAACCTCCCAAGTAGTTGAGACTACAGGTGTGTGCTGTCTCACCCAGCTAATTTAAAATGATTTTTTTTTTCAGAGATGGGATCTTGATGTGTTGCTCTGGCTGGTCTCAATCTCCTGGCCTCAAACGATCTTCCCAGCTTGTTGGGATTATAAGCTTGAGCCACAACATCTGGCCTAATTGTTCATTTCTGAAGACTCTCATGTCACGGGAAAGCTTGGTTAAATAAATTTGCTATGCTTTTAGCTTGTTAATTTGTCTTTTGTTATGAGGGTATCAGCCAAGGACCCCTTGATGGGTGAGGAAAAGATATTATCTTTTTTTTATCTTTTTTTTTTTTTTTTTTTTTTGAGACGGAGTTTCGCTCTTGCTGCCCAGGCTGGAGTGCCATGGCATGATCTCAGCTCACTGCAACCTCCACCTCCCGGGCTCAAGCGATTCTCATGCCTCAGCCTCCCGAGTAGCTGGGATTACGGGCATGTGCCACCTAGCCCAGCTAATTTTTGTATTATTAGTAAAGATGAGGTTTCTCCATGTTGGATATGGCCTCGAACTCCCGACCTCAGGTAATCCGCCCGCCTCGGCCTCCCGAAGTTCTGGGGTTACAGGTGTGAGCCACTGCGCCTGGCCGATATTAGCTTTTCTCGGCTGCAGTAGACACTAGAGCTACAGAAGAGAAAAAGACAGGGTCCTTGGCCTCAGAGAACCTAAAGGGGAGTGCGCATTCAGTTTGGTTTATTTTTAGCCAGTGATTACGAGGTATCTGGCACTGTAGGGGTGTTTTGGTTTCCTATGGATGCTATAACAAACTTAATAGCTCAAAACAACCACAAATTTATTAGTTTACTATTCTGTTGTCCAGCAGGAGTCTAGGCTAAAATCAAGGTGTCAGCAGGAGTGCATAACTTTCTGGAGGCTTTAGGAGAGAACTGGTTTCCTTGCCTTTTCCAGCTTCTAGAGACCATACTTTCCTTGGCTCCTGGCCCCATCCTCCATCTTCAAAGCCAGTAACAGCAATAGGGGACTTTGCATACCACATCACTCTCTCACTGTCTCCCTCTTCTATTTCTAAAAACCCTTGTCCAAACCCTTGTCTAAAAACATTTGGTCCCCATAGATGATCCAGTATAATCTCTTTAAAGCCAGATGATTAGCAACTCTCATTCCATCTGCAATCTTAATTTCCCTTTGCCATGTAATGTAAAACATTCCTGTGATTAGGACATGGGATGGACGTCTTGTGGGGATGCATTATTCTGTCTACCACAGGGGACCCAGTGATAAAGGGAATACTGTCATTCCCCTTAAAGAGACATTTTTGCAAAGCCTTCCTTAAAAACACAAGCAGGATTAAGAAACTCCTTCTATATTCCCATTACACTATCTGCACTTTACAAACACCACTTTTATAACATTTAACATGCTTAAAGCAGTGTTTGTCGGAGCATAGGACAAGTAATACTTGATAGTTTGCATTTAGTCATTTTGCACTTCAATAATTATGCATTTATTTTAATGTGATTGAAGAGCATAAGCAGCATATCCAACCTGTGATACAATCTTTCCTTTTAAATTAAATTCATTTAAGCTTTTAAAGAGTGAGACATGTAAAATATGAATTAGTGGTACATATTGTATAGGCCAAGGCAAAAAAAAAAAAAAAAGGAAAGCAGTACTTGAGATGACTGCAATATAGGAAAAACTCTCCTACAGTTAATGTTTTCTGGATAAATTCTGAGTTCCTTAAGGGCAGAGATTTGTCCATCTGCTTATTACTGTATTAATTTTCATATTTCTGGAATCTGGCATCTATGACGGCATAGGTGCTCAAATGTTTATTGAATGAATAAATAAAGTAGGATTGTCTTGTAGACTTCCATTTGCTTCAACTTTACACCTTTTGAATTACTTTCACATTATGGAAATGCAGCTAAAGTAACAGTTGAACAATCATCATCTGCTATTTTAGTTATTTTATTTTAGTGAGATTTTGCTACAATGTGTACTCTGTGGAAATAATATATGAGGGCACAAATATTAAAGATTAAATGTGGCTGAGGCTCAGATTCTTGTTAGTGAATTAACAAGTGAAAATTATACCAAAGTATAGGAAGGTGGAAGCTGATATATACACTAGATTTCCATCTTTTCCCTCCTGGTGCCTGAATCTTAGTAAAAGTGTTCTGGTTTGGGGATGTTTCTTGAATTACATGGTTCATTAGCTCGTTCATGCATTCAGCACTATGGCAGGTCCATTGTCTGCTGAGAATAAGCAAGATGTGGAGGACACAAAAATAAGACCCAGTCACTGCCTTTGAGAAGATTTGAAAGCAAGATACACTTAAACCTATTACTGCCACATAATCAAAGAGCTATACCAGGAATCACAGTTCCTGGGCTTGGAAACATTCAAGCTGAGTTTGCAGTTTGAATTCAATCAAGTTAATTAATGCTACACCAAAGAAAGCAAAAACAAATAAACTCCTGTGAAAGAATATAACAGAATCCAGAATTCTACAACATAAACTTTGTAATATGCAGGGTACAATTTAAAAAACTATTCAACATATGAAAAGCCAAGGAAATGTTACCCATTCTTGAAAGAAAAGACAATCATCAATGGGGATCAAAACCAGTTGGTGAAATTTGCAGACTTGGGTTTTAAAGCACCTTTGAGCCACATTCATTGACTTAAAGGAAAATATGCTTGCAATGAATGAAAAAATAGGAAATCTCAGTGGAGAAATATAATCTATAAAAAGACCCAAATAGAAATTCTAGAACTGGGCCGGGAGCAGTGGCTCACGCATGTAATCCCAGCACTTTGGGAGGCCGAGGCAGGTGGATTGCCTGAGCTCAGGAGTTCGCAACCAGCCTGGGCAACATGGTGAAACCCAGTCTCTACTAAAAAATTCAAAAACAAATTAGCCAGGCATGGTGGTGTGCACCTGTAGTCGCAGCTACTCAGGAGGCTGAGGTAGGAGAATTGCTTGAACTCAGGAGGCAGAGGTTGCGGTGAGCCAAGATCATGCCACTACACTCCAGCCTGGGTGACAGAGCAAGACTCTGTCTCAAAAAAAAAAGAAAAAAAAGAAAAGAAAAGAAATTCTAGAACTGAAAAACACAACATCTGAAATTTAAAATGTACTGGATGTGCTTGAGAGCAGAATGGGAATGATACAGGAAAGAGTCAGTAAACTTTAAGATAGATCCATAGAAATTATTTAATCTTAAAAAAAAGGGAGAGGAAAAAAAGGTTTAAAAAATAAATAGTCTCAGGAACCAGTTAAAAAAAGTTTAACATATATGCATTCGGAACCTCAAAAGGAGATAAGAAAGATTATTTATCTTTCTTAATTATTTTTCTACTGCCCTTATTTGGAGGTAATGGTTCAAAGAAACAATTGTAATAAATAATGGATGAAATTTCCCCAAATTTAGTGAAAGATATAAATTTACAGATTGAAGAAACTCAGCAAACCCCAAGCAAGGTAAATATGAATAAGTATGAAGAAAACCATGGCTAGGGGACATCATAGCTAAATGCTGAAAATAAAAATAAAGGGGAAAAACCTTAAAAACAACCAAAGAGGTTGGGTGCGGTGGCTCACACTTGTAATCCCAGTACTTTGGGAGGCCGAGGTGGGTAGATCACCTGAGGTCAGGAGTTCGAGACCAGCCTGACCAACATGGAGAAAACCTATCTCTACTAAAAATACAAAAAAAATTAGCCAGGCATGATGGTGCATACCTGTAATCCCAGCTACTCGGGAGGCTGAGGCAGGAGAATTGCTTGAACCTGGGAGACGGAGGTTGTGGTGAGCTGAGATTGCGCTATTGCACTCCAGCCTGGGCAACAAGAGCAAAAGTCTGTCTTAAAAAAAAAAAAAAAAAAAAAAAAAACAAAGAAAAATAATATAATACATAGAGGAGACAAAGATTTGAATGATTTTTGACTTCTCATTAAAGACTCTGGAGGCCAGAAGACAGTGGAAGAACATCTTTAAAGTGCTGAAAGAAAATTCACTTGGCAAGCATTCCATGAAAATATTCTTCAGAAACGAAGGTGAAATAAAGATTTTTTAGATAAAAAGAAAAGAGAATGTGCTAACAGAATGACACTACCAGAAATAAAAGAAAAATTTTAAGTTGAGGAGAAATAAGAAAAGCTGGAACATCAAGTCCTTAAGAAGGAATAAGGACTGTCAGCAATGACAAATATCTGTCTAACTATCAACCCCGTAACTGGGAACTATATCCCTCCTTCCCTATATGAGTTCTGTTTAAAGTTGAACACAAAAGGAATTCCATGATATCTCTGACATGGAAAGGAAGCAGTAACCACTACTCCCTGAAGGCTTAGAGTCAGATGCAGTGACTGAAGAAGAAACAACTTGGGCTTGGTTTACAGATGGTTCTACACAATATACTGGTACCACAAAAGGAGAGCTGCAACACAACATTGCCACTGAAGGACAGGGGTAAACAGAAATTCTCTCCGTTGGCAGGAATTTAAGCAATGTACTTGTTGTTCATTTTGCCTGGAAGAAGAAGCGGCTAGAGATACGTATGTATACTGGCTTATGGGCAATGGCAAATGGTTTGGCCAGATGGTCAGGGACTTGAAATACAATTAGGAAATTAGTGACAAGAGGATCTGGGGAAGCGATATGTGGATATGTGGATAGGCCTCTCTGAATGGACACAGAGGACAAAGATATTTGTGTGCCACATGAATGCTTGCAAAAGAGCAAACTTACCCGGGAAGATCTTAATAGACAAGATGGCCCATTCTGTTGATGTCAGTCTCGTTGCCAACTTTCCCTGTCTTTGCCCAATGGACTCACGAACAAAGTGAACGTTGTAGCAGGGTTAGAGACTATGCATGGGCTTTTGCTTACCAAAGCTGATCCACCTACAGCCACTGCTGGGTGCCCAACCAGCCAACTGCAGAGATCAACAATGAGCTCCTGATAAGTTATCAGTCCCAAAGGAATCAGCCAGGCACACGGTAGCATATTTTTTACATTCTCTATCACTTCCATATGGCAGGGATAGCACTTTGGTCTCACCAAAATAGACACTTACTCTGTATATGGATTTGTCTTTCTTGCCTGCAAACCTTCTGTTAAAACCATCATCTCTAGGCTCGCAGAGTGCTTTATTTAGCGCCATGATATTCCATGTAGCATCGCTGCTGACAGGAGAGCTCATTTTATAGCATATGAAGTGCCACAATGGACTCATACTCATAGAATGCCCAAGTCTCACAATCATCCTAAAGCAGCTGGCCTGGTAGAATGATGGCATAGCCTTTTGAAGACTCAGTTGTAGCGTCAGCTGGGTGGCAACATTCATGGGCCTCCAGAATGTGATACTTGCTCTAACTCCATATAGGCTGATGTTTCTCTCAAAGCCCGAATTAAGATGTCTGGGAATCAAGGGGTGGAAAAGGGAGTGATTTCTCTTACTATTCCCCTAATAATTCACAAGCAAAGTTTTTGCTTTTTGTCCCCATGATTTTGGGTTCTGCTTGTCTAGAGGTGTTTGATTCTGACAGAAGACACAACAGTGGTTCTATTAAACTGGAAGCTGAGACTGCCACCTGGCTCCTTTGTGTTTCTCATGCCATGAACCAACAAGTGGAGAAAGAGCTTACTGCACTGACTGGGGTGCTCGATCCTGACTCTCAAGTGGAAACTGGGTGGCGACCTCACATGAGGGCAGATGAGCGTATGTCTGAACCATAGGAGATCCTCTTGGGCATCTCTTAGCACTCCCATGTCCTGTGACAAAAGTTAGCAGGAAACGACAACAAGCCAGTTCAGACACGATTGCCAGTGGCACAGAGCTTTCAGGAATGATGAAAGCATGGCTGCTGAGGTGCTTGCTACAAACAAAGAAAATATGGACTGGGTGGGGAAGAAGTAAATGATGAATGTCAGCCATGACCATGTGGCCAGTTGAAGAAAACAAAGACTGTCATCATGATTAGTAATTTCAAAAAGGGACTCAGCTAGAAGAGAAATGAGCATCACACAAAGATGGACAAGAGGAAGATTTGTGTATCCTCTTTCAGGGAGAGGATGACATGTTTGGGGCGTTCAAGTTGTGCATCCTGTTAGGTGGAGGCATTATTTTTCTACTGCTCTTATTTGGAGGTAATTGTTCAAAGAGGTGTGTGTGGATACCAGGTTGATATGGAGTCCAGGGGTGTCCTATCTTTTAGCTTCTCTGGGCCACATTGGAAGAAGTATTGTCTTGGGCCACACATATGACACATTAACACTCATGATAGCTGATGGGCTTTAAAAAAAATTGCAAAAATAATCTCATAATGTTTTAAGAACATTTACAAATTTGTGTTGGGCCATATTCAAAGCTGTCCTGGGCCGCAGACCTCAGGCCACAGGTTGGGCAAGCTTGGTGTAGCCTGTGTTAGATTGCCCTATTGACAACTTGGTTGAGTTGGAAATTTCACTCCCAGAATCCTCTTCTCTGTATGGTTCTGGGTTAAATTTGGCCAAAAGGGGAACTTGAAAAAGATCTGGGAGGCAGAGGCCAGGCGCGGTGGCTCACGCCTGTAATCCCAGCACTTTGGGAGGCCAAGGCAGGCAGTTCACAAGGTCAGGAGATCGAGACCATCCTGGCTAACACAGTGAAACCCCATCTCTACTAAAAATACAAAAAAAAAAAATTAGCCGGGCATGGTGGCGGGCACCTGTAGTCCCAGCTACTCGGGAGGCTGAGGCAGGAGAAAGGCGTGAACCCGGGAGGCGGAGCTTGCAGTGAGCGGAGATCACGCCACTGCACTCCAGCCTGGGTGACAGAGTGAGACTCCATCTCAAAAAACAAAAACAAACAAACAAACAAAAAATCTGTGAGGCAGAAGTGAAGCGGCATCATTTTTGCAGGGTATCACAGTCACATGCAGAAACAGCAGCACGGAGGTGCCAGAGATCCCGGCTTGGCCTTGCTCCCTGCTGCTCCACGCCCAGCACATCCTCCTGAGAGTAGATCCCCTGACCAATAGTGGCCCTGGGGCCACCACCAGACTCTTGGTGGCAGATCCACAGAGTGGTGGTTGTGCTTAGGCAGCAGCCTCCCATCAACATGTCCCCCACTTCATGGTCCCACTTGGTGGCTGGATGTACCTGGTCCCTCAGATTTCTCCTGAAAGCTCCAACTTGTCCATCTACACCAGTGCTTCAGGGAAGGCTGGTTAATGACTTCATCTCTAGCCCTCTAACTCTCCTTAACTACCTTCACCTCCCCAGTTCCTCTCTCATCATTACGTAAGATCTAATTCCTGAACTAAATGTCTTATTAGGTTGCTGCAAAAGTAATTGCGGTTTTTGCCATACTTTCAATGCCATTACTTTTTAAAGGAATGGCAAAAACCGCAATTACTTTTGCACCAACTTAATATCTAATAATATTCATAGTGGTTCCACTTCCCTGGATGTATTTTGGCTTCTATACCAGGTGGCATGGGGGAGGGCAGGTTAGGGGGTATATTAGGGTTCCTTAGAGAAATAGGGCCAATACTATATATATAATATAAAATATATATGTGTGTGTGTGTATATATATACATATTATATATATGATTTCTTATGGGAATTGGCTCATGCAATTATGGAGACCAGGAAGTCCCATGACATACTGTTGCAAGGTGGGGAACCAAGAAAGCCAGTGATGTAATTCAGATTCCACAGGCCTGTGAAACAGGGGAGGCAATGGCCTCCTAGTCCGAGGTCAAAGTCCTGAGGACTGCAGTAGGGACAGGGGAGGCCTGGAGGGTAAGTTCCAGGGTCCAGTGCCTGGAGAAGCAGAAGCATGGAAGTCTGAGGGTAGGAAAAGATGGAGGTCCCAGTGCAAGGAAAAAGAGAATGTGCCCTTCCTCCCCCTTTTTATTTTATTTCAGGCCTGCAATGGATTAGATGATGCCTACCCACAATGGGAAGGGTGGGTCTTCTTGACTCCATCCACTGATTCAAACGCAAATCTCTCTCAGAAACACCCTTGTAGACACACCCAGAAATAATATTTTACCAGCTGTCTTGGCCACCCTTAGCCAGGCAAGTGGACAAGTAAAATTGACCATGACAAGTAGTGAATTGCACACTTGTGCTGGAAGTTTCCATCCGTCAAGAGGTACATCATTTCTGCTCAAGCCTCATTAGCCAAAGCAGATCCGATGGCCACACCTAACTTCAAAAATGGCAGGGAAATGCGATCCTATTGAGCCTAAAAGGAACTTGAACCAGAATATTTGTGAACATGTGAAGGTGGCCACCATGCATAGGAAATAAGTAAATGACCAACAGATATTTGGATATTTGGATGAATGTATAGATGTGAGATTTTAAATATTTATGAAGGTCAGTAGAAATCAACAAAGAGGAAAACAAACTTATTGATCAAGTCTCATGCACTAACCTTGTATAAAATCACTTACAAGCTTTTCATTAGACCTCAAAAACTCCTATAAAATAAATTTCCTTCTCATTTTACAAACTCCATGAAATCAGGAACCATGCTTTTTTTTAATGGACTGTATTTTTTACAGCAGTTTTATATTTACAGGAAAAACATTGAGAAGATAGTCTGGAGAGTTTACATAATGTTGATGAAAAGAGTCAAACTCTATAAAATATTTGAAAAGATTCATTCCAAGCCAAATATGAGTGACCATGGCCTGCGACACAGCCCTCGGGAGGTCCTGAGAACATGTGTCCAAGGTGGTTGGGGTACAGCTTGGTTTTACGTATTTTAGGGAGGCATGAGACAGCAATCAAATACATTTAAGAAATACATTGGTTTGGTTTAGAAAGGCGGACAACTCAAAGCAGGGGCTTCCAGGCTATAGGGAAATTTAAACATTTTCTGGTTGACAATTGGTTGAGGTTATCTGAAGACCTGGGATTGATAGAAAGAATATTCATGTTAAAGATAAAGGATTGTGGAGACCAAGTGTTATTGTGCAGATGAAGCTCTTACCAGACTTTAGAGAGAGCAGGTGGTAAATTGTTTTATATCAGACTTAAAAGGGCGCCTGGCTCTTAGTTGATTATCTCCTGGATCTGGGAAGGAAGGAAGGAAAACCAAGGGGAAAGGGGATTCTCTATAGAATGTGGATTTTTCCCACAAGAGACTTTGCAGGGCAATTTCAAGGTATGGCAAGGAAATATATTTTGGGGTAAAACATTTTGATTTTCTTCCTTGTTATGCCAGAGTCAGATTGGAAAGTCACGAGATACAGGATTAAATAAAATCCATTTGATGAGAATTTCTGGTTTTTAGGGCATGACTCCCCAGATCCCTTAGAAGGGAATTTGGGTAAGGTAAAAAATCAGAGTTTAGTCCTCAGTCCTCCCTCTTGGCCAAAAAGCATTCACAGGAGCATATGCAGGCCAACAGCAGCAGACTGCATGGCTCTAGGAGCGCTTATTCCTAGAGTTGTCTGATCCGGTCGTTTGGCGAGGTCCCACGGTGCTAGGAAGGCTTATTCCTATTGTAGTCTGGTTGATGGTAGTTTTAAATATTAGCGATTTGGATAATGGGGGGAGGACACGGTCTGACCTGATGCAATAGCCAATTGTTTACTGAGTGAGATGGAGTCAGGCCTAGGGTTTAGTCTAAAAAAAACCATCCCGGATCAGACCTATTTTCTGAGTTATTATGATCCAGGTCTTTAATTGTGTCTTTCCTTTTGCTGTACCTGGCATAACATTTACAAGAAAATGTCTAACGTTAATATAGTAACAAATATTATAAAGATAGTGAAGGTTTGGGCGTCCAAGGTTGTAGTTAGAATCAGAGGATAGTAACCAACCCAATCAGCCAGAAAACCCCGCATGCATCATCATATTTTTGATCAAACTCACAATGTGTTTACCTTCCTTATTAAGGGTTATTTGGACCTTGTGATAAATCTTACTTGAGAATTGTGGGACAAACATTAAATTAGAATTTAATAAATTTAATCTCTTTTCTAGCCAATGTATTTCCATAGGTATAGCATCCTATGCATATAACATAAATTAAATACCAGAAACACTTGGTCCTCAGTGTTTAAATCGTGATAGACTTGTTAACAGTAGATAAATCTGTTTCCTGCCCACTGCCCCCCGCCAACCGACTTTTGTATTGCACCATATACTGGTATTTGGAGAGAAAAGGTTTTGTCACAGGAGAAGTTATATAATTCTACAGTGTTATTTTTTCCTTGGCAGGACTTCCTGTGGCTGAGGACCATAAGAGTTAAAAGACTTATAGCCAATTAATTGTTCTAGGCCAGATAGGAAGGGTTGTGGACAGCCATTTGTTACTTTTTCAAATTATTATTTTAAGTAAAAAGGCCAGCAGAAAAACCAAAAGGCAAAGTTGCAAGACTGACTTATTTTTAACTTCTATGTGTTGAGCTGCTGTGAGTTTGGTTTTTGTTACAGACTTACAGCAATTAGCTACACAAAACATAAGCACTGTTCTGAAAAATTAAAAATATATATGGATAGATAGGTTTATTTTTACCACTTATCATTGGGAGTATTATACCCAGGAAGCTTTGTGGTAAGGTATTTTATCCTGTTAGTAAATGTTTTTCTTTAATTCTATAGTAAAATTTTATGGTTGGGATGGATGCAAAAGTGACACATAATAGTTTAGAAGACAACCAAGCTTGTTTTACCAGCTGTTTAGGCATTTTTTTTTTTTTATCTCCTTCTTGATTTGGAGGGTTTGATCTCATCCTAATTTTATCCCTCAAAACTGGCCCTTACAATTGCACATGCCCACTTCTTCTGTGATAGTCCCTGGACCTAGAGGCAGGCAGCTTGTGTAGTTCTGGCAGCAAAGCATTAGCAGTGAAACAGATCCAGACCCAGTGGATGTCAAATGAGGGAGATTCCTATCTCTGGTCTTCAGAATACCATGATTTTCATTTCCTTGGAAGTAAAACAAAAAGAGATAAATAACATTTATAGTTTGACAGTTACAACAGTAATTTGCATGTTAGAACAGAAAAAGGAACCTGTTCCATTAGGGCACCAACTGAAAACATGAAGAAAAATTATAATCTGGTACTTTTTAGAGGATTATTGTAGCCAAGAAATAATGATTTAATCTGTACGTAAAAAGTGAGGGTTGAAATGTAGTATTAAGTGTTACACTTTGCCCTTCAAACACTTTTTTTGCCGCCTTTTTTATTAAAGAGAATTTTATAGCCAGGCCAATTTGTGTGCAATGCTGGTTTTAGGCTTATTATGCTTGCCTGATTATTTGCATAAAATGCAGCAAGAAATTGACTGGCCATATAGACTCCTTTTAAAGTTGATTTTGCTGAAACTTTACCTAAAAATAGGCTGTACTAGTTTCAGTCTTGGTAAAATAACCAGTGCCACCAATTGTTAGGAAAAAAAAAACTATTATTGAACTTATGCAGACAACTATATTGCCATAAAATTATAATCTGAATTTTGGAGGATTCAGAAAGGGAAATTTGCTTACAAAAACACACTTTACCCAAATAATTTAAAAGAAAAAATTTCCTTGACCCTTTTTTAACCAGAGCAGCAGCTTTTAAAACAAGATGTTCGTTTACCTTGGAAATGCCATTTACAAATCAAACAGCTCAGGAGAGCTATTAGGCATTGTGGAATTTAGCAGCTCCTTACAATTAGTTCTAGAAAAGAGCCTCTCTGCTTATTAGGTAGCAAGATTTTATGTAAACCATTTTTATTTTATTATGGAACTTTTTGGGAAACATTATTTCCATTAATATAGAGGTAGCTTTAGTTAATATTCCATAGCAAGCCAGTAAATGCCCTATCAAAATACCTCAGTTGTTGTTATTGAAAAATACTCACAGTTTTTGCCATCAGCCCTGATAAATGTTCCACACAAAAGTCTATGCAGTGGAGGATTTACATGAGCAGATTTACATGTCTTCAGTTTTATAGTACTAGAAAGGGGAAAACTTCCCCCAGTGAGTTACATATAGTACCCATTTTTATAAGACATTTAGGTAAAAGGGGTTACAACTACCTTACGTAAAGCTTGTTTAAATATTTTACATTTTATACTTCTATTAACCTATATATTTTTATGTTCTGGTCCCAGGAAGCGTTTTTACCCCCAAACCATTTTACCTTTTCTGGAGAAAAGGATTTGGGTTTCCAGCGGGGGGCTGCATCTGTGAGATCTATGAGGGATATCAGATTTGATAAGGCTTCTTAAACAGACCTATGATTCTGTGGGAGGGGCACCCATGTAAAAGAGGCCCCCTTAGCCCCCAGATTGACCATGACTCAGGTAATAGACATATTAGATGGGAGGATATCCCAGTTATAAAGCTAGTCCAACATGGCTTGCATTTGAAAGATATTAACTGCTTCATCTAGGTACTTCACTTGGTATTTTACAGGGAGATTTGGGCAGTCCCCTTCTCAGGGCAAACAGAACTTATATGGCCCACTAGGCTGATTGCATTTTCTTTCTTTCTTTCTTTCTTTTTTTTTGAGATGGAGTAGTCATATTCTGTCACCCAGGCTGGAGTGCAGTCGCACGATCCTGGCTCACTGCAACCTCTGCCGCCCGGGTTCAAATGATTTTCCTGCCTCAGCCTCCTGAGTAGCTGGGATTACCAGGCACCTGCCACCATACCCAGCTAATTTTTTTGTTTGTTTGTTTTTGTTTTTGTAGTTTTAGTAGAGACAGGGTTTCATCATCTTGGCCAGACTGGTCTTGAACTCCTGACCTCGTGATCCACCCTCCTCAGCCTCCCAAAGTGCTGGGATTACAGGCTTGAGCCACCGTGCCCGGCTGTTTGCTTTTTCAGGAATAAACCTTTATGCATTAGTGATTGTTCAGTAGTGAGCTCTGGGTCCTGCAAGCTCTTAAATTTTGTAGCATTTAAAATTAAGAATTTTGTACTTAAAGTGGTTAAGTGGTTATTTTTACAATTTACTATAGTAAAGTTTGTTGTTGTTGTTGTTGTTGTTTTTAAAGAAGCTAAATGACACCAATCTACAAAGTAGAACAATTCCTTTACATGACACCCTTTGGTTTTAAATAGTTACTTGGTTTTGCCCTTCCCCCATATCAACTATTTTCTTGGTAAACATGGGGCTCAGAGTTTTGTTGCCCTAGATGTTTATTTTTTTCATTTAGTTTTATTTGTATAACTTCCTTTATTATAAAGCAACTCTTAAATAGTTTCTTAACCAAAAAGAAACTTATATTTTTTTGAGAACTGACACTATGTTTACACAATTTTAACAAAAGCATATTTTATGCTTCTACTATTTTAACTGTTTAGTAACCCAAATTTCCAGTGGGGGAAAAGGAAAAACCTGAGGGTTTAACATGACTTTGAGAATTTTAAATTACTGGAGAGTTTTGAGATTAAATTTACCAAATTAATTTTTACCAAAGATTACCAAGGTCATGTGAATTAAAATGTATCTGACCTGTGTTTACCAATTTGATAAGCATTTACAATTTTTTAAGTTACTTGAGTAGAGCTTTTTCATGTGGTTTGGTAGTGAAATATCACCTCCACATGACACATATAGAAATAGAGATATAACAGGCATGCAGAATTAAAAGGCAGGTCTTTATTTGCCTGTTTTCAAAAATAATTTTTCTTCCTTACTTAGATAATTAGTAAAAGTTACAGGAGCCAACAAAAGGTGAAGGAGAGAGCCATCATTCAAGGCCTTTTCAAAAGAGAAACAGTGGCACTTTAAAGATATCAATCTGAAGAATGTTAAAGAAACAGATTATAGAATTTAAAAATTTAAAAACCTTTTGCATTAAAAAAGTCAATATTTGTAACAAAATCTTGTTTTAACCAATTGTTTAGTTTTGTATTAGTGCATTTTTTTAGTATTAAAGACCCATCTCTAGAAAGATTATTATGATTTTTGTTTCTTTTTGAGGCAGAGTTTTGCCCAGGCTGGCATACAATGACACAATCTCGGCTCACCGCAACCACCGCCTCCTGAGTTCCAGTGATTCTCCTGCCTCAGCCTCCCAAGTAGCTGGGATTACAGGCATGCACCACCATGCCCAGCTAATTTTTGCATTTTGAGTAGAGATGGGGTTTCTCCTTGTTGGTCAGGCTGTTTTCGAACTCCCAACCTCAGGTGATCCGGCTGCCTTGGCCTCTCAAAGGGCTAGGATTACAGGCGTGAGCCACCGCACCCGGCCTGATTTCTTTTTAATTATAGCCAACACCAGCTGAATTATACAACACCCTTAAAAATTTATTTTACTAACCTTATTACGACTTACCTAGACCTTTAACAATGGTTAGACTTTCTGTTTTATCCTAAATGTCTCTCTTCCTTGAACAACCCAGTTATTTTATTTTAGGGCAAAACTTCACCACACAAGATTCTTTCTTATATAAAACTACTTTCCTTTTTACTTTCTTTACCAAATTACCTCCTTATATCTTTAACTTTTTTCATCTTTTATTTCCTGATTTCCGTACCTTGTTTTATACATAACCCTTAAATAATGTTTGAATTGGACAAAGATATTGTACCTCTAATAAGAACGTTAAAAAAAATGTTTTCCTACAATTCTTAAATTGGAAATTACCCAGATACTTAATATCAAATAATAACCTTAGGTCCTAAATTATGACAACTTTGTTTACAAGCATTTATTCCATTACATTTACCTCATTAATTTTGTAGTTTACCTAGATTGTTTACAAAAACTGTGAGAGCCAATATTTAAAGTTATTTTTCTATTAACCATTTTTATAGCTGTGAATTTCAGGTATTTACTTTAGTAATAAAACTTACAGTTAGTTTTAAAAGTATTTATACCAATAACTCAGTATTTAGCTGTTTTCATTTAAGCCAACAATATTTCATGAGCATATACAGGCAAAAATCATTTTGTCTTGGTCTGTGTTTTATAGTTTATAACCCTTATGGCAAACCTTACAGTATTCAAGAGTCAAACTCTATAAAATATTTGAAGAGATTTATTGTGAGCCAAATATGAATGACCATGACCTGTGACACAGCCCTCAGGAGGTCCTGAGAACATGTACCCAATGTGGTTGGGGTACAGCTTGGTTTTATGTATTTTAGGAAGGTGTGAGACATCAATCAAATACATTTAATAAATACATTGGTTTGGTTTGGAAAGGTGGGACAACTCAAAGTGGGGGCTTCCAGGCTATAGGGAACTTTAAACATTTTCTGGTTGACAATTGGTTGAGGTTATCTGAAGACCTAGTCAACAGAAAGGAATGCTCAGGTGAAAGAAAAGATTGTGGAGACCAAGTTTTATTGTGCAGAGGAAGCTCTTAGGCAGCGGACTTTAGAGAGAGCAGGTGGTAAATTGTTTTATATCAGACTTAAAAGGGTGCCTGACTCTTAGTTGATATCTCCTGGATCTGAGAAGGAAGGAAGGAAAACCAAGGGGAAAGGGGATTCTCTATAGAATGTGGATTTTTCTCACCAGAGACTTTGCAGGGCAATTTCAAGGTATGGCAAGGAAATATATTTTGGGGTAAAACTTTGATTTTCTTCCTTGTTATGCCAGAGTCAGATTGGAAAGTAAGTCATGATATACAGGGTTCAATAAAACCCATCTGATGAGAATTTATGGTTGGTGGGACCTGACTTCCCAGACCCCTCAGAAAGGAATTTGGGTAAGATAAAAAAATCAGAGCTTAGTCCTCAATAAACACCTCCGCAACACATACATACACACACACACACATACACCATTTCCTCTATTATTGATATCTTACATTAGTACAGTATGTGAACCCCAAATATCTGAGACAGGTCACAGTTAATATAGAAAGTTTATTTTGCCAAGATTGAGGATGGGCGCCTGTGACACAGCCTCAGGAGGGCCTGACAACATGTGTCCACGGTGGTCAGAGCACAGTTTGGTTTTACACATTTTAGGGAGGCATGAGACATCAATCAATATATGTAAGATAAACATTGGTTTGGTCCGGAAAGGTGGGACAACTCTAAGCAGGGAGGGAGCTTCCGTTCCAGGTAGATGAGAGACAAGTGGTTGCATTCTTTTTTTTTTTTTTTTTTTTGAGACGGAGTTTCGCTGGAGTGCAATGGCGTGATCTCAGCTCAGCTCACCGCAACCTCCACTTCCCAGATTCAAGAGATTCTCTTGCCTCAGCCTCCCGAGTAGCTGGGATTACAGGTATGTGCTACCATGCCCAGCTAATTTTGTATTTTTAGTAGAGACAGGGTTTCTCCATGTTGGTCAGGCTGGTCTCGAACTTCCAACCTCAGGTGATCCGCCTGCCTCAGCCTCCCAAAGTGCTGGGATTACAGGCGTGAGCCCCTGCGCCCGGCCAGTTGCATTCTTTTGAGTGTCTGTCTAGCCTCTCCAAAAGAGGCAATCAGATACGCATTTATCTCAGTGAGCAGAGGGGTGATTTTAAATAGAATAGGAGGCAGGTTTGCCCTAAGCAGTTCCCTGCATGACTTTTCCCTTTAGCTTAGTGATTTTGGGACCCCAAGATTTATTTTCGTTTCACAGTACATTCATCATAATTAATGAATCGATAGTGATACATTATTATTAAAGTTCATACTTTAGCTTGATTTCCTTGGTTTTTATCTAATATCCTCTCTTCTTCAAGAATCCCATCGAGGATACAAATTACATTTCATTGTTGTGTCTGCTTTGTCTCTTTTTGGCTGTGACCACTTCTCAGATTCTCAGGCTGTCCTTTGTTTTTGGTGACCTTGATAGTTCTGAAGAATACTGGTTGGGTATTTTATAAAATGTCCCTCATTTGAGATTTGACTGATGTTTTTCTCAAATCAGACTAGTGTTATGGGTTTTGGGGGTGACCGTTTACTTAGGCAACACAGGGCTGCATTTGGAAGCTTGTTTTTTGTTTGTTTGTTTGTTGTTTTTGAGATGGAGTCTCACTCTGTCACCCAGGCTGGAGTGCAGTGGCGTTATCTCAGCTCACTGCAAACTCCGCCTCCCGGCTTCAACAGATTCTCCTGCCTCAGCCTCCCAAGCAGCTGGTATTGCTGGTGCCTGCCACCACACCCAGCTAACTTTAGTATTTTTAGTAGAGATGGGATTTCGCCATGTTGCCCAGGCTGATCTCAAATGCCTGATCTCAGGTGATCTGCCCACCTTGGCCTCCCAAAGTGCTGGGATTACAGGCATGAGCCACTGCACCTGGTCAGAAGTTTTTAAATAAATGTTTTTTGACTAAATGAATATACCAGTAAGAAAATAAATCCAGAAAGTTTAAGAAATGTGTTGAAAGATACCTTGCTCATCAGAGGCAAAACTAGGATCAGAACCCAGGACTCTGACTCAGAAACTCTACTTTCCAGTAGATTATATTAACCTCAAAATAATGATAGCAACAGCTTCTAGACACTGTCCTAGTTAATATAGTATATATTGTTTCTAATTCTGTCAACAACATTCGAAGGAATGCATTATTATCCTATTTTCCTGAAGCTCAGGGGTATCTGGAGCATCTTCTCCAAGGCCACACGTGAAAAAGTGGCCTGGGTTTTGAACCAACTGTGGCTGCCTCTAGAGTTTCTGCCCATACCATTACCATTGCAGTGAGCTCTCAAAGACAACCAAGTGATTCTTCCCACCTCAAAACTCTCCAAAGCTTCACCGACACTGCCAGTGAAATTTTGCCTGCCCTACGCACGCTCACTTCCCACTTCCCCAACTGCACTTCCTACTCCAGGCATGGGAAACCCCTGGCCACTCCCCTAATGGGCACATTGCGTTCAGGATCTTTGTAAGTGCTCTTGTCATGCTTAGAACACCTTTCCTCTCCCATCTCTTGCCCCTCTGTGGGAGACAGGGGATCTTATTTATATTTCACCCATCAGTTTCAACTCTTAACTCTATGAAACAAACCTCTGATCCATCCAAGTGGACTTCATCCTCCCAACATTGTGCGTCTTAGTTCATAGTACATGCCACTATTATTGTACTGATCGTATCATGGTGATGTTGTTCAATTATAGCTCTTACTCTCTAACCAGACATGGAACTTCTCTGGGCAAGGATACTTTCCTATCCATCTTTATACCTACCATAACCTAGTAGAGTGCCTGGCACATCACCAGTGTTCAATAATGAGTGAATGAATGAACAAATAAATGAGTAAATATGGAAGAGTATATAACAATCTTCCACGCAGGAATGTACAGCTCCCGAAAGTGAACTGAATGCTGCCTCCAGACTCCCTTCTCCTCCAAAGCCAGGGGCACATGGCCAATCTCTCCAGGAGTTTTCCATCTTGCTATTAAATGCATCTTGTTGAATCCATGGACGAGTAACACCAAGGACCTTAGAGTGAAGAATTGGCTTAATCTCAGTATCTAAGCGAGTTAATGAGCCAGAAATCCAGCAGAGCCTCTTCTGTCATTTCACAAAGAAAACACAGGAAAAGTCCCATCATAAACTACCTTACAGGCCAAGTATCCATTCCACAAAGACATTCTCATCAGCTCTGTATAGAAGAATCAGATGCTGGTTTAATCCCCTTTCCCTTTTGCTGTCCCTGAGCAATTCAAAGTGGAGTGGAAACCTGGCAGTTAACCAATTAGCTTGATTGGAATAAACAGCCAAATTAGATAATTAATGACCATGTTTGCCAAATTTCCACTTCATTTTTTGCTGGGTAGATACATCCCTGAGGCTACAGATACATTTACAAGCAAATTGCCCAATTTTCCTGCTGAATCCTCCTGTTTCATGAATCTCACATCTACCCCTTCTGGTTCTTTTCCATCACTTTAGAAAACAACTAGAGAAAGAGTCATGCTCACAACATCACAACACTGGGAAACTAACCCTCACACCTAGTTCTTGGAAGGAGACTGGTGTCCTCGTCTGGCAGGTCAACCCAGGCCAAGGTTATGACCTTGCCTTTGCTTTCTACATCAATATCTGCAAAGTGACTGCTCTGCCTGCCCTTTGACACAGGAGCCAAGAAAAGTGGGAGATCCCCTCCTACAGGTCACATACTGGATGTGACTTGAGGAATTGATATCCTTCCTCTCCAGATTGTTTCATCTCGCTATTTGCATGACTGGGAGAAGCTATGTCTATTGCTTCCCTAAGGCTCTTTTTGGCCACTATTGCATTGATGGAAAGTTGAGTGGCAGGACATTTCTAGATCAAAAAAAGATTTCTGGAGGTCTAAAGGTCTAGAGGTCTAAAGGAGGCAGTTTTTTGTAATGGAAGTAACATGGTGGTTGTCTTCATTTGTTTGTGTTGCTATAAAGGGATACCTGAGGTTAGGTAATAAGGAAAAGAGGTGTGCAAGAAACATGGGGTCAACGTTTGTTTCTGGTGAGGCCTCAGGAAGCTTCCACTCATGGTGGAAGGTGAACAGGAACAGTCATCACATGATGAGAGAAGAGGCGAGAGAGAGGAGGTGCCAGGCTCTTTTCAACAAGCAGTACTTGTGAGAACTAAGAGTAAGAACTCATTCATTACCATGTGAGGATTGCACCAAGCCATTCTTGAGGGATCCACCCCCATGATCCAAACACCTCCCACTAGCCCCCACCTCCAACATTAGGGTCAAATTTTAACATAAGACTTGGTGAGGCCAAACAAACCATATCCAAACCATAGCTGTGGTCAACAAGATAAGGATAAAGCATCCTGCACAGATTTTAATCAGGTGCTGGGAAGCTGGAAGATGGGGGATAGAGAGAGTTGCAGAGCTAGTATTAGCATAGTCAGTCCACCCTGTAGCTATATTCAATTACTGGCATTAGAGTACTCAGGAATTCTCAAACCTTTCGAGAAGCATACTTTCTTTTTTCATTATTTAGAGAATACTTTATTAGTTTCTGTAATCAAACTCATGTAGATAAGACCTTACATATTTAATATAGTGTTACCCCTGTACAAATGGAAAAATATTAAGTTTAATGTTTCTAGACCAATATGGCTGTTAATTTCTGTATAATGCCAACTTAACACAGTAAACTGGGATACTTTTTCCAAAGGTCACAGCACAGCTGAATTTTCCAAAAATTCAAATTACATATATATACGTATATATATATTTATATAAAAAGACCAACAATAGCAATATGTTATGCATCAGTAACAGCAACAGCTTTTCTAGGTCCTGTGGTCATCTGAACAAAATTATAGAGACATCCAGCACATGCCATTTAAAAAAAGTCAGGGGGTGGGGGAAAGGTAAAAAACAAATCCCCAGAAAATTGCAAAGTTCTGTTATTGTTATGGTACCTGTCACCATTTTTTAAAATTAGCTTCTGAATCATCATCTGGAAAGAAAACATTCTAGAATAACATCCTTAAAAACAGCTCTGATAAAGCATGGTCACTACTATATATCAAAAAGCAGGTACAAGACATTTTACAACCACAGAGGTATGACACAGTACCGTCCTATGCCAATAGATAGAGGATACAATTAAAAAGGCATTACTTGGCCGGGCACGGTGGCTCATGCCTGTAATCCTAGCACTTTGGGAGGCTGAGGCAGGCGGATCACCTGAGGTTGGGAATTCAAGGCCAGCCTGACCAACATGGAGAAACCCTGTCTCTACTAAAAATAGAAAATTAGCTGGGCGTGGTGGCACATGCCTGTAATCCCAGCTACTTGGGAAGCTGAGGCAGGAGAATTGCTTGAGCCCAGGAGGCGGCAGTTGTGGTGAGCAGAGATTGCGCCACTGCACTCCAGCCTGGGCAACAAGAGCAAAACACATGAAAAACATAGAAGCCCAAATTGAGAGACATTCCACAAAATAATCAAAAATTCTCAAAACCCAATGTCATGAGTACTAATTAATTAATTAATTAATTAACTAAGTAACATGATCTTAAAAAAAAAAAAAAAAGGCATTATTTGAGACTTGATTCTACTTTTCCAGCAGAGGGCCCAAAGGATGGCATGACACAGCTCTGTAAAGAAATGCACACTCTTAGGATTTCCTTTAATTAGTGGCACAGTTCTAGGTACTCACTGTTCTTCATGAACACCAGCTAAAAACCGGTTTAAAAAAAAAAGAAAGAAAAAGGAAAGGAAAAAAAAAAGAAAAGAAAACCCCCAAACCATAGGATTCATACAAAGATGACTGAGTGGGGGCAAGGAAGACTCAACCTAACTAGTATTTTACCAAATCTGACATGTTTGAATGATGAGAGCTCCATGGAAGAAAGGAGATGCTAAGTAGTGAATAAGCACACTTTTAATGGTCACATTCCTGTATTACATTGGGCCCTTATTGGGATTTTATGCATTAAAAAATATCTTTTTAGTGTCTACCTACCTCATGCTAATTGCTATTCTACAGACACAATGAAAAACAAGACAAATAACTTATAATCTAGTGAACAGGCATTATCACCTTCTCACTCCTGCAAAGCTGATACTAAAACCCCATCTTGGTCATCCCTGACCACTCCAAGGTCTACAAACCAGGTAGAGATGCTAGGGCTGGAACTAAATGCAGAAAACAGATCAGAGTTGCCAGCGGGTGAGGGGCAGGTTGGACAACTACAAAAGAGATGCACAGGACAATTTTTAGGTGAATGTAGTGTTCTACATGGTACTATGGTGATGGATACATGACTCTATGCATTTTCAAATGCCATTGAAATGTATCTCACAAAGAATAAAGTTCAATGTAGGCAAAAATGTTAAAAATCAACCAGGAGGTCATGGAATCTCAGGAGGGAATGCAGACTGTGATAAATTGTACTACAAATGTATCACATAATCCAGTTAGCAGCAAGCACACCAACACCAGATATTGGCTTCTAAATACCATTCTCCGACAAAAGAAACCAGAGCACTGGAGAAATGTTTGATTCTAGGGCTGGGACAGGGAAAATGCAAAATGAGCCTGGAGTATCATGTAGTATCAAGAAAGGAAGTGCTCAAAAAACAGAAGGATGGAGGCAGGTCAAAAGGACACAACAGCCAAACTGAAAGAGTTCCCAGTGGCCAAAGCTGGAACAAATTGAGTACTAAATTGATTAATTAACTAACTAAGTAACATGATACTAAATTGCAATCCAAAGCATAAAATAATTATACATGAATCCATACTGATATAAATTTATTCATATAATTAAATAAATATGTAAATAAGGGAGAAAAGATAAATCTTTCCTAAAAAAGAATTCCAAATAATTATGTAGCTACTCCCCTTCAAGAGATGGAGTCTAGTTCTACCTCCCTGTGCTTGAACCTGGGTGGATCTTTATGACTTGTTTCCAAAGAAGAGAATATGGAAGGGGGAAAGGATAACTTTACAGTGGAGAAAACTTCCAATTACTACCTTGACTGAGTGATCAAGGAGAGGCAAGGGCTGAAAAACTACCTGTTGGTTAGTAGTTCATTATTTGGATGATGAGCTCGATAGTAATTCAAACCTCAGCACGATATAATGCTTAGCATTTATTACCATGTAATAAACCTGCACATTTATCCCCTGAATCTAAAAGAAAAAAATTTAAAAGAAATTTCCAAATTCTCAAACTGAGCTTAACAAAGACCACAAATTAGTCTTGAATTTTCTCAGTCCCTGATTGGATTGAGATGTTCTTCTCTTCTGTTGTCTGCCAGAGTATAGGGTGAATCTTCTTCGGAGGTAGATAATATGATCCAGAGCTCTATAATTTATTATGTACAACATCCAGCCTTCAATTGAAAATTATCAGACATACCAAAAAACAAGACCAAAAGAACAACTAGAGAATAGACTTACAGGTTCCCATATGCTGAAATTATCTGACATAGATTTTAAAATAACTGTAATTAATATGTTGAGAAACTAGATTACCAGATGAAGTTTTCACCCAGATAATTGGAATTTATTTTTTAAACACAATGGAAATTATAAAACTAAAAATTACAAAACTGAAATTAAAAACATAACATGAGGTTAATAGTAGATTAAACATAGCAAAAATGAAGATTGGTGAGCTGCAAGACAGATCAGCAGAAAATATCCTTACTGGGGCATAGAGAGCAAAATGAATAAAAAAACCAAAAACAGCATAAGAGACATGTAGCACATGGTGAAATAGTTAACATCCATGTAATTGTAACAATATATGCAGAAATAATGGTCAAGGATTTTTCCAAATGAATTAAAGACATCAAACCACAGATTCAAAAAGTATTACAAACTTTAAGCAAAACAAGCAAAGAAAATCATACCTTGGCACATAATATTAAACTGTCAGAAGCCAAAGACAAGGAAAAAAGTCTGTTTAACTGCCTGAGAAAAATATATATATTATTTTCCAAGGAGAAAACATAAGACTGACATCTCAGCAAAAATAATGGATACAGAAGACAATAGGACGTTGTTATGGACTGAACGATTGTGTCCCCCCAAAATTCTCATGGTGAAGCCCTAGTTCCCAATGAATGATGTTTGGAGGTGGAGTCTTTGGGAGATAATTAGGTCATGAAAGTGGAGCCCTCACAAATGGCCCTCACATATGTCTCTTATGCTTCCCTTATATGAAGAGATGTAATAGAGATGATCAATCTCTCTCTACCACATGAGGAGACAGCAAAAAAGGCAGCCATCTGCAAGCAAAAAAGAGGGCTCCAACCAGGAGCCACACTGGCTTGCATCTTGATACTTGCTGGCCTTCAGAACTATGAGAATTAAATGTCTGTTGTTTAAGCCACTCAGTTTGTGATATTCTGTTATGCCAGCCCAAGTAGACAAAGACATATGTCATCTTCAAAGTACTAAAAGAAAATAAATGTCAACAGAGAAATCTACATCCAGAAATAATATCCAATAAAAATGAGAAAGAAATAAAGGAGTTTTTCTAATGTCTACCAGGAGACTTACATTAAAAATGGACCTATTTAGACAGACAGAAATGTATGAAGGAATTAAAGGGAATAGGAATGGTAAATGTATTGCTGAAATTAAATTTTATATTGACTAGATGAAATAATAATAATGTGTGGTACAGTTTCTTATATTGTAAAATAAAAATACATTGTAAAGGGTAGAAAAGAGGGAAATCAAGTCAAACTGTTGTAAGGCCCTAGCATTATCTGGGAAGGGCAAAGGTGCTAATTAATAGTAGTCTTTAAAATGACAGTTGTGATATTTAAAGTGATTACTGAAAGAGTAGTAAAAAAATACATGTAACTAATAAGCTAGCATTGGGAAAAACACTAAAACACAATCTTTTTAAAGCACAAAATGAGGAAAAAAGGAAAAAAGAAATATGCAGCAAACAGAATATAACTAGTAGGATGATGGATATGTACCTGAATATGTCAGTAATTTAATCAGTGTAAACAATCTACATACTTCAATTAAAAATCAAAGATTGGTAAGGCATTTCTGGATTGATGGGGCCCTCCAAAATTCCACTCCTCCGTAAAAGCGCAGAGAACAACAGAAGCAGAATTGGTCAAAATCACCTATGTCAGAACTCTGGAAATAAACCAAAGGCTAACCAATATGACGTGCATTTATTCAAGAAAAACAGCTGAATCTTAGTAAGGATAACAATCTTTGTGATTTTTTAACTTGCCCTGGTCTCACTCCCACCCCTACCTTTCAGCTTAAAAACCGGCAACCTCACAAGCACAGCAGCTGTGAAGAACAGCAGTCTAGCAGCCACTGGAAGAGGCATAACAGATTTGAAACCCCCTAAAAAAAATCATTCCCAGAGAGTTGTCACTATATGACCCTTCTAGCAACTCCCTGGAAAAGCCCCATTCATAAAGCCCCTCTTTATTTGACCTGACTCAGAGCTCACTCAGTGGGCATTTGTCAAAATCATCAGTGCCAATTAATTAACATCACAGCTGCCTCAAGTGGCAAAACTAGTTGGGCCAAATGAGAGGCTGGCAGAAAACTCAAAAGGAAAATATGGAAAACGAGATGTCCACAGGGAACTTTGAAAAATCTAAAAGGCCATGAGCATGGCTAGGATTTCATGAATGCCCAGGAAATATCTGAGAAAACCCTAATCTCTTACCTGTGTCTAACCTTGAGGCTTTGTACAAGCAGGAAATGAAGGCAAAGTCCGAAATGTAAGCCACTGGAAAACTGGAGATATACCCCGACACACACACACAGAGCCCCTCAACTTAAAATGAGAGATATATTGGTTCAAGGCATTTGAGGAAACCTCTGTCTAATAATTATATGAACATTAAGTTAGTCAAGTAGAAGCTTCAGTGGCCACACACAACAAAGAATAAAACTTTACAGAATAAGTCCAGGAAAGTCACTAGAAAAACAAACAACAACAACAATAAAAAACAACCACAAAACTTGAAGAGCAAGGAAGAATCTGACTTCCAGAGTGGCTGCATTCTATTATTTTTAATGTCCAGTATTCACAAAAACGTTTAAGATATGAAAATAAATAGGAAAGTATAGCCTATATATAGGAAAAACAGTCAACAGAAACTATCCCTGAATAAGCCCAGATATTGAACTTGCTAGACAAATACTTTAAACAAACTATTATAAATACGTTCAAAGAACTAAAAGAAACTGTATCCAAAGACTTAGAGAAAATTATGACAACAACATCTCACCAAAATGAAAATTACTGGGTATATACCCAAAGAAAAATAAACCATTCTACCAAAAAGACACCTACACTCATATTTTTATCACAGCACTATTCAAATAGAAAACACATGGAATCAACCTAGGTGCTCATCACTGATGGATTAGATAAAGAAAATGTGGTACTTTGGAATACTACAGAAAATCCCCATTCATAAGGCCCTTCTTTATTTGACCAGACTGAGAGCCCACTCAGTGGGCATTTGTAAAACACCATCAGTGCCAATTAATTAACATCACAGCTGCTTGTGATGTTATATTTATATAGAAAATATAAGAAATGGAAATTCTGGAGTAGAAAAGTAGAATAACTAAAATGAAAATTTCAGTAGAGGGGCTGAATAGAAGATTTGAGATGGCAAAAGAGAAAAATAGACTGAAGATACATCCGTTGGAAGGACATAAGGAATAGAAAGGGGAAAAAATTAAGAAAAACTAACATAGCCTTATAGACTTGTAGGACAACATCAAGCCTACCAACATACACATAATGTGAGTCCCAAAAGGAATACAGATGATTCTATATTATAGAATAGATATAGAATAATATCAATAAAATACTAGTGAACAAAATCAAGCAGCATATAAAAGGATTATACATCAAGACCAAGTGGGATTCATCTCAGGAATGTAAGGTTAGTTTAATATCCAAAAATCAATCAATGTAATATACAATATTCATAGAATAAAGCTGAGGGGGGAACACATGATCATCTCAATAGATACAGAAAAAGCATTTGACAAAATCCAACATCTTTTTATAATAAAACACCCTACAAACTAAGAATAGAAAGAAACTTCTTCAACCTGATAAAGGGCATCTAGGAAAAAACCTACAGTTATCATTATACTTAATGGCGAAAGACTGAATGCTTTCCCTTAAAGTCAGGAAGAAGACAAGGATGTCCATTCTTGCCTCTTCTATCCAACATTATACTGGAGGGTTTAGGTAGTGCCATTAGTCAAGAAAATGAAATAAAATGTATCCAGATTGGAAAGGAAGAATTAAATATCTCCATTAGCAGATGGCATGATCTTCTGTATAAAAAGATCCTAATGAATCTGCAAATAAAACTATCAGAACTAATAAATGAATTCATCAAAGTTGAATTCAACAAGATAGTCTACAAGATAAATATACAAAATTCAATTGTAGTTCTATACACTAACAATAAACAGTTTGAAAAACATTTTATAAACAATTCTATCTATAATAGCACCAAAAAGAATAAAATACTTAGAAACAATTTTAACAAAACAAGTACAGTTATGTTTCACTTAATGACAGGGATACATTCTGAGAAATGTCTTTAAGACAATTTCATCATTGTATGAACATCATAGAGTGTACTTACACAAACCTAGATGGTATAGCCTATTGCTCCTAGGCTACAAACCTATATAGCATATTACTTGACTGAATACTGTAGGCAATTTTAATACAATTATAAGTACTTGTGTATCTAACCCTCTAAACACAGAAAAGCTACAGTAAATATACAGTATTATAATCTTATGGGATCACTGTCATACATCCAGTCCACAATTGACTGAAACATTGTTATATGGCACATGATTGTACAAGATTTGCACACTGAGAACTAGAAAACATTGTTGAAACAAATAAGAGAAGACCTAAAAACATGCAAAGATACCACCCGATGTTCATGGATCAGAAAACTTCATACTGCCAGAAGGACAAGACTCCCCCATATTGGTCTATGGAACTTAATAGCAAGAACACAAGCTTATTTTAAAATGGGCAAAGGACTTGAATAGCCATTTCTCTGAAGAAGACATAAAAATGGCCAAAAGGTATATGAAAAGGCACTCAATTTCACTAATCAACAGAGAAGTACAAATTAAAGCCACAAGGAAATATCACCTCACACCTTTAAGGATGGTTATTATCAAAAAGACACATGATAACAAGTGTTGGTGAGGGTGTAGAGAAAATGAAACCCTTGTACTCTGTTGATAGGAATATAAATTGCTGCAACCTTTATGGAAAATAGTATGTAGATTCTTCTAAAAATTAAAAATAGATCTATCATAGGATACAACAATCCTTTTTCTGGGCATATACCCAAAGGAAGCAAAATCAGTGCTTCATAGAGATATCCGTGCTTCCGTGTTCATTGCAGCATTATTCACAATAGCCAAGATATGGTAACATCCTAAGTGTCTGTCAACAGATGAATGGATAAAGAAACTGTGAATAATATTCCATTTGACTATAGTAACACTTCACTATGTATATCAAAACATCACGTTGTACACCCTAAGAATATACAATTTTTAAAAACCAAACTGATGTATAGCTTCAAAGGAATTGCTATCAAAATCCCAGATGCGTTTTTTTCCTTTTCTTTTTCCTTTCCGTTTTTTTTTTAACAGAGACTAACAAGATGATCCTAAAATTCGTATGGAAATGCAAAGGACCCAGAATAATCAAAACAATCTTTAAAAAGAACAAAGTTGGAGCACTTACAAATCCCAGCCTCAAAAATTAACAATAAAACAGCATGGTACTGGCATAAGGATAGACCAAAATATCAATGGAATAGAATTGGGAGTTCAAAAATAAACCTTCATATTTATGGCAAATTTATTTTTGACAAGAGTCTAACACAATCCAATAGGGAAATTATCTTTTCAACAAATGGTGTTGGGACAACTGGTTATCCATATAAAGGCAACAGAAGTTAGATTCCAACCTCACACCATAGCCAAAATTAACTCAAAATGGATCATCACCCTAAATGTGGGAGCTAAAACTATAAAACTATGAAACTGTTAGGAGAAAACTGTTGGGGTAAATATTTGTGACCTTAGGTCAGGCAGTACTTTCTTGGTTATGACACCAAAAGCATAACGAAAAAAAGAGAAATCATACTTCATCAAAATTAAAGTCTTCAGTGCTTCAAAGAAGACAATCAAGAAAATGAAAAGGCAACTCACAGAATGGAAGCAACCATCATAGGAATGAATGCTCAGTATCACTAGTCATTAAGGAAGTGCAAATCAAAACCACAATAAGATACCACTTATTAGAACAGCTAGAATCAAAATCGACCGTAACAAATGGAGCAAGAATGTGGAGAATTTGGAATCCTCATGCAATGCTGGTAGGATTATAAAATGGTGCAGTAACTTTGGAAAACTGTTTGGCAGTTCCTCAAAATGTTAAGAATAGAGTTATTGTATGACCGAGCAGTTTCACTCCTACAAATATACCCAAGAGAAATGAAAATATATTTTCACACAAAAACTTGTATTTGAATGTTCCTAGCAACATTTTTCATAATAGCCAAAAAGTGGAAACAACCCAAATGTCCATCAATGGATGAATAAACAAAAGATGGTATATACATACTCTGGAATATGATTTGGCAGTAAAATGAAGTACTGATGATGAACCTTAAAAACATTAAGTGGAAGAAGCCAGTCACAAAGATATATTGCATGATTCCTTTTATAGGAAATATCCAGAACAGGCAAATCCATAGAAACAGAAAAAATACATCAGTGTTTACTAGGGGCTAGGGGATGGGGGTAATGAACAATGACTGCTAACGGATATGGGGTTTCTTTTGGGAATAGCAATGAAAATGATCTAAAATGAAATAGTTGTGATGATTGCAAAACTCTGTGGATATACTAAAACCACTGAATTTTATACTGTGAAGTGGTAAATTTTACTGTATGTGCATTATATGTCAATAAAATATTACTTTTTAAGTTTTTTTTTTTTTTTTTTGAGACAGAGTCTCACTCTGTTACCGGGCTGGAGTGCGGTGGCACGATCTTGGCTCACTGCAACTTCCACCTCCCGGGTTCAAGTGATTCTCCTGCTTCAGCCTCCCGAGTAGCTGAGACTACAGGTGCCCGCCACCATGCCCAGTTAATTTTTGTATTTTTAGTAGAGACGGGGTTTCACCATGTTGGTCGGGCTCATCTCGATCTCCTGACCTCATGATCTGCCCGCCTCAGCCTCCCAAAGTAGTGGGAGCAACCACACCCAGCCTTTTTAAGTAATTTTTAATATCAAAAATTGTCAGACTGCATTTTTAAAACATGCATGCTGCTTACAAGGTGCCCTATGTAAAAGAAAGTTGAAAGTAAAAAAATGAAAAACATATACTATGCAAGCACTAATCAAAAGAATGCTGACATAGCTCTCAAACAAGGTAGACTTTAAGACAAGAAGCACTGCTAGAGCTATAGATGAACACTACCCATGGCATATGTTTACCCATGTGACAAACCTGCACATCCTGTACATGTACCCCAGAACTTAAAATAAAAAGATGAACATTTCTCAATGAATAAGTGGTCAATTTCCCAGGAAGATACAACAAAATTTGCATGTGTTTAATAACACAGCTTCAAAATATACAAACAAAATTGAAAGAGCTAAAAGAAATAGTAAACAAATCCACAATCACAGTAAGTCATTAACACACCATCCTCAGTAACTAATAAGACAAGCAGAAAAATGACAGTAAGAGTGATGAAAACTTGAACACGATTAGCCAACTTCACAAGTGACACACTGAGAACATAATATTCAATGACATAGAATATACATTCCCTTCTCAAGGACACATAAGATATTTATTAAAACAGACTATATCCTGGTCATATCACAAATCTCAAATATAAGAGAACTGAAATCACTCAGAGTAAATTTTCTAAACACTATGGAATTAAGCTAGAAATAAATACAGTCATGGATTGCTTAACAACAGGGATACATTCTGATAAATATGTAGTTGGACAAGTTTGTTATTGAGCAAACATCATAGAGTGTACTTCCACAAACCTAGATAGTATAACCTACTACACACCTAGGCTATATGGTATAGCCTATTGCTCCCAGGCTACTAACCTGTATAGCATGTTACCGGACTGAATATTTTAGGCAGTTGTAACACAATGGTAAGTATTTGTGTATTTAAACATACCCAAACATATAAAGATACAGTAAAAAATGATATTAAAAATATCAAAATGGTACACCCATATATGGCACTTACCATGCCTGAACAGAGCTTGCAGAACGAGAAGTTGCTCTGAGTGGGGAGTGAATGTGAAGGTCTCAGACATTCTTGTACGCTACTGTAGACTTTACAAACATTGTACACTTAGGCCACACAAATTTATAAAAATATATTTTATTTCTTCAAGAATAAATTAACCTTAGCTTACTGTAACTTTTTTACTTTATAAACTTTTTAATTTTTTTTAACTTTTTGGCTCTTTTGTAATAACACTTAGTTTAAAACACAAACATACCGGCTGGGCACAATGGCTCACTCCTGTAATCCCAGCACTTTGGGAGGTCGAGGTGGGTGAATCATGAGGTCAGGAGTTTGAAACCAGCCTGGCCAACATACTGAAACCCGGTCTCTACTAAAAATACAAAAAAAAAAAAAAAAGTAGCCAGGCGTGATGGCGGGTGCCTGTAATCCCAGCTACTTAGAAGACCGAAGCAGGAGAATCACTTGAACCTGGGAGGTGGAAGTTGCAGTGAGCCAAGATCGCACCATTGCACTCCAGCCCTGGTGACAGTGAGAGACTCCATCTCAAAGAAAACAAAAACAAAACAACACATTTTACAGCTATACAAAACTTTTTTCTTTATATTCTTATTCCATATGCCTTTGTTTTAATTTTTTTATTTTTAAACTTTTTTGTTAAAAACTAAGACACAAACACATACATGAGCCTAGGCCTACACACAGTAGGATCCTTAATCCCACAGTCTTCCGCCTCCACATTTCACCCCACTGGCAGGTCTCCACACAATAACATGCATGGAGCCGTCTATGATAACAATGCTGTCTTCTGGAATACCTCCTGAAGGACATGCCTGAGGCTGTTTTACAGTTAACTTTTTTAATAAGTAGAACGAGTACACTCTAAAATAACTAAAAAGTATAATATAGTAAATACATAAACTAATAACATAGTTGTTTATTATCATTATCGAGTATTATGTACTATACGTAATTGTATGTGCTATACTTTTATACAATTGGCAGCATAATAAGTTTGTTTACAGCAGCACGTAGTTCATTGATCTATGATGTTACAATGGATATAACATCACTAGGTGGTAGGATTTTTTCAGCTCCATTATAATCTTATGGAACCACCACCGTATATGCAAACTGTCATTGACCAAAATGTTATTACGCGGTGCACAACTGTAGCTAAAAATCCCTAGGAAATCTTCAAATATTTGTAAGCTATATTGTTTAATTTAAAAAATTCCATTTTAAATGCATGATAATGTAAACACGACCTATCAAAACTTGTGAGTTACAGCTAATGCTGTAAAGAGGGGGAATTTATGCTTTAAAAGTGTATATATTAGAAAATAAGAAAGGCTGAAAAATCAGTTGTCTAAAGATCCATCTCAAGAAGTTAGAAAACAGCAGGAAAATAAAACAAAAGAAAGTGGAAGGAAGGTAATAATAAAGACAAGAGCAAAAATTAACAACATAGAAGACAAATGTATAACAACTGAATATCAACAAGGCAAAACTTGATTCTTCAAAAATCAAGTGAAAAAAAAAGTGAAAGAAGAAATAGCACATATATTACACAAAACTATCCCAGAGAATAGAAAAAGAGAGTATTCATACAAAACCATTTTATGAGGATGAAATAATATGGGTACCAAAGCGTGATGAAGACATTACAAGAAGAGAAAATTACATCCATGGGATGAGCTGGGGGTAATAAAAGAGAGTGAGAAAGAGAGAGAGAAAAAATTTCAGGAAAATCTCTCTCATGAAAGCAGATGCAAAAATCCTAAATAAAATAGTAGCAAGTAAGATCCAGTGATAAATAAAAAGGAGAATCCTTCATGATCATGTGGGTTTATTCCAGATAGACAATGCCTGTTTAAAAATTAAAACCCAGTTAATGAGTTTACCATATTAACATAATAAATAAGTTAAATTATAAGACCATCTTAATAAATGCAGAAAAGCATCCAATAAAATTTCACCTCTATTCATGGTAAAACCTTTAGCAAACCAGGAACAGAAAATAACTTTCTCAATCTAGTAATAGTATCTTTAAAAAAAACACCTACATCAAATATGATACTGATGATGCATTACTGAAAACTTTCTATCTGAGATCAAGAATAAAACAAGAAACCCTGCTTTCACTATAACTATATTGTACTAGAAGTCCCAGCCATTGAAAAAAAGGCAGGAAAAAATGCAAGTATTGGAAAGTAAGAAATGAAACGTCATTATTCCCACACAACATAATCGCAACATAATTGTATGTATAAAACTCCGAAGAACTTGCAGACAGTTGAGTAATTTTAGCAAGGTCATTGGATATAAGGTCAATTTAAAAATCAATTGTATTTTATATACAAGGAATGAACAATTAGAAAATGAAATTTTAAAAACAGCATTTACAATAGCACGGAAAATCAGAATCGTGGGAATAAACCCAAAGACAATTTTTCCATACAGAAACTACAAAACTAATATTGCTAACATTATATTATTAATTAGTAATTATTAGTAAGTAAAGAGAGAGATGACGTTCATGAATGGAAAGACTCAATATTATGAAGATGTCAGTTATCTCCAAATTGATCTATAGATTCAGTGTAATCCCAATAAAAATCCTGGCTTTTTTCTTTCTTTCTTTCTTTTTTTTTTTCAGATACCCAGGCTGGAGTAGAGTGGCACAATCATGGCTCACTACAGCCTTGACCTCCAGGGCTCAAGAGAGCTTCCCTCCTCAGCATCCTGAGTAGCTAGCTGAGATCATATGTGCACGCCACTATACTAGGCTAATTTTGTTTATTTTTTGTAGAGACAAGGTCTCACTATGTTGCCCAGGCTGGTCTCAAACTCCTGGGCTCAAGCAGTCCTCACATCTCTGCCTCTCAAAGTGCTGGGATTATAGGCATGAGCCACAGCACCTCATTTCCAGCAATTTTTTTTTTATTCCTGGAAATTAAAAAAACTATTCTAAAATTTACATGGACATGCAGAGAGACCAAAAATAGCCAAGACATTTTCATAGAAGAAATTAGACATTATTGCTGTTGTTGTCGTTTTTATATAGTCATTGTTTTCTTAGGTTTATTCACATATTTACATTTTTGTTTTTCTCTATTTTTTCTTGCATTTCAGACTTTCTCCTGGATTCATTTCTTTTCTTCCTGAATTATATTTTTTAAAGTTACTAATAAATGTCTACTTACTAAACTATCTCAAGCTAGCTCTCCAATTCTAGGTTTACAATTATTTCTTTAGCATTTTGAAGACAGAGTATCTTAATGTTGTCTTGATGATTTTGAGAAGTCAGCTATCAATCTGTCATCACTTAATAGGTCATCTATCTTTTCTCTTTTAAAATCTTCTTTGTCTTGGTCTTTGACTAAGTACAAGGTACTCTTTCCTTATCCTGTTTGGAATACATTGAGCTTGTTGAGTCTGTTAATTTATATCTTTCATCATTGAGGGAAAATCCTAAGCCATTATCTCTTCAAATATTGCCTCTCCACCATTCTGTCTAGTCTCTCCTTTTGATTAAACTCATGTGAAACCTTTTCGATCTGCCCTCTGTGTCTCTTATTTTTCTTTTTTTATCCTTTATTTCTCTCTGCTGCACTTTCAGTAATTTCTCAGCATCTATCTTCAGCTGCTTCAGCTGCTTCATCTGCTGTTTAACCCAACCATTTGCATTCCTAATCCCAAGTATTATATTGTTCATATTTAGAATTTTAGAATTTTATTAATCTTACCAGTTCTTTATAATAGTGTCTTGTCCCTTAGTTTTATTTTCAATACTCTCTTTTATTTTTTTAAATATATAAAATATATATATCTTATATTTCTCTTTGCTGATTCCAGTATCTGGAATATGTATCTCAGTGTGATGTTACTGGATTTCAGTTCCCAACCCACACAAGAACTTGAAATTAGGAACTCTCTAGACTTTCTCTTTTCCTCTGTACTCAAAGCGAAGGCCAAGATCACCAAGAATCTTCACTTTTTACTTCTGTGAGACAGGCTTCCTTCTTGGGATTCTTGGCTGTCTTTAGGAGAAGTCCCAGGTTTAGTGGAGGTGAATGGTCTCTGATTCAACTTCACACTTTGTGTGGGCCAAGATCACCTCCTATGTCCCCCTTCATGCGCACATGCACACACACACAAGCACACAAACGCATATATACACACATCTACACTCTAGTCTTCCAGGAGCCTGCAGATGACCCCAGGGTAACTGTCAGCTGCAGCACTGATGTGCCCTTCTAGATTCACACCTAACCTTGAAGGATTTCCCTCGCTTTACTGCCAGATCACCCGTGCATTCATTTTTCATCTATTTTATCAGTGTTTTAGCTGCTATGTACTGAGAGTTTCTCTCCAGAAATCAATATCACCAATTTTATTGAAAAGGAAATACAAGCTTAAGGGTTTCTATTAGATAAATGAGGAGTAGCCCATTGTTGGGTCAAATTACTTTCTTGAGTTCAGACAATGTCACTCACTAAGGAATGTGGGATAAAAAACAACAACAACAACAAAGAGGAGTGTGAATGGGGTGGAGGTTGAGATGTTCTCATGAAACTGTGTATACAATGTTCCAGTAATGGAGTTAGGAATGAAATCTACACCTCCTAATTTCCAAGGTTAGTCCTTAGCCCAGGATTTCTGACAGCTCTTTCTTCAGGAACACAGGTAGAATACGTACAAGAGATTCCACAATAGAGCAGACACAGCCAATAGCCTATTGAACATGAGTGTGTTTCAAAGAAACCCAGAAGTGGCTTATCAAGGTGAAGACTTCATAAAGCCCTAAATTCAGCAAAGTAAGCAAAATGTATTGGGGGGAATTAATGAAACAAGTTCCCTCCTCAAGGAATTTCATATACAGACACCTAGGCCAGTTCTTCGCTTTCAGACAGGTGAACCTACACTGAAAATACAGCATGGTCTTCTGTGGATCAATTTCAGAAGTCACCCAAGCTGGAACTCTGCTTCTACTGAAGCCAAAGCTCTCTTCATCCAAAAAACAGGACAGCAGCCCAGCTCCTAAGGTCTCTGCTGCCAGACCCCGTTATGCCACTTTCATTTCCCAAGGCTTCCCTCTGCTACCCACCCTGCTTTCCATCTATAGCTGACCATCATTTTCCCTTCCCCACCAAACCTCCACAGTCCCTCTCTCTCACAGCCCTCTTCTCCATGATCTTGTGAATGCATTGTTGTTTCTAATTTTCACTATCACAGCTGCAATACACGTTCTTGTACATGTGTCAGTTTCTCCAGGAAAAATGCCAATGAGCGAAGTTCATTGACCATAGAGTGTGCACATTGTTCACTTTCCTAGATATCACCAAAGACCTCACCAAAGTGGTTTACCAACTGCACTACCAACCACAGTGTATGGTGGAATCCTTGTCCTCCATATCCTTGCCAACACATGGTGTTATCAGAGTTTAATTCTTAAGGAGTTTCTCCCTACAAGCCTATCCAGTGAACTACTCCCTTCTGACCTGCTGATGGGTAGTGAATAACACATTTGCACTAGTTCAGTCTCTTCTGAACAATGGTTCTTAGAGCAGGGGTCTATAACACTTTCTGAAGAGTGAGCCGAGATCCGTCAATTCCTCCCAGCAGCTGACTGGGAGAAGGGAATGTGATGGTTAATTTTATGCGTCAACTTGATTGGGCCATGGATGCCCAGATAGCTGGTTAGACATTATTTCTGGGTGTGTCTGGAAGGTTGTTTCCAGGAGATAGTAACATTTGAACCGGCATATAGAATCAAACAGATGGCCCTCCCCAGTGTGAGTAGGCATCATTCAAATCACTGAAGGCCTGAGTGAAACAAAAAAGCAGAGAAAGGTTGAATTAATTCCGCCTGACTGCCTGAGATGGAACATCAATCCTTTCCTGCCCTCAGCACTCCTGGTTCTCTGGCCTTCAGAGTCAGACCGGAACCTACACCACGCTCTCCAGTTCTTAGGCTTTTGCACTGTATCCCTGGCTTTCCTGGGTCTCCAGCTTGCAGGTAGTAGATCGTAGGACTCTTCAGCCTCCATAGTTGCATGAGCCAATAACTTATAATAAATCTCTTTGTAGATGCAGATATAGACATTAATATGCTCTGTTGGTTCTGTTTCTCTGGGGAACCCTCACTAATACATGGGGAATAATGACTCCATCCTACTTTGAGTGACAGCATATGCCAGTGAGAAGGAGAAATGAGGCTTCTACCACCCACACTGCTTACCAGCATGGGTCTTGGAGGTAAGGTCACAAATAGCACTGACCCTTGAGCCAGGGAAACTGCCCCACCTGCTGCTGCTGGGACACAGTGCCCAGATAATGGGAACACCAGGTCCTGCAGCCAAAGGGTAGAGAGACATTTGGCCTCAATGATAGACGGCAGGGCAGAGGAGGCCAAGCAAAGAAGGGACAAAGAAACAGGAATGAGGGCAGTGAAAGGCCTGGGAGATCTCTGTGCACATCTGGATCTGAGACATGTGTTTGTCCATCATTCCATTTGTCAGTGTCAAGAGGCAGCAAAGGGGGCAGAGTGATTAAGCATGACCTCAGGAGGTAGCTAAGCTGGGGTCTTCTACCTACGAGTCCATGATCTCACACTGACCACTTACCCTCTCCCTGCCTCTGGTTCCTTGTTTGTAAAATGAGAATATTTGTACATGTTTATAAAGTTGCCATGAAAATAAATGAGATAATACCAGTAAAATGCTTAGCAAGGGTCTGGTGCATAGTGAGGACTCAGTAAATGTTAGTTGTTATTCTTATCACCATCATTATTGCTATTTCAAATCATAGACTATGACCAGCTTCCTTGGAGCAAACCGCAAATCAGGACTGGCATCTATCCATCAATTCTGATTGACAGTGGTTGTCTGCTGAGGATTCCATGGTCACCCTTGTGCTCATCTGAAAAGAACAGTGGACTGTGATCCATTGGCAATGTCTGCCATGGCTCTAGACGGGCAGCAATAGCAGAGGCGCCATGCACTTGACTCCCGTGGTCTACATTTCACAATTTATCTGGCAGGAAATACTGATTCAGGAATGTTCCCATTGTAAGTTTTTAAGAGAGTACCTATGAACACCACCCCCCACCCCCCCGCCCCCACACAAAAGGACTGGTTTTTAAATGAGGTTAACTGCACATGGCTCTTTTTAAAACTACTGAAAGCAGGTTCTCCCTCCTTTTCTGCTCTGTAGACAATATCCATTTCATCATTCCCGGCTGCTCAGCCGCATCCCCGCCTGCAGTGGCAGGTGAGCCTCAGGTGGGCTTGTCATAAGTGGGGGCCACACATAGTTTTTCACAGCTGGAGCTACTAAAGCAGACAGCCCTAGGGTGCCAAGAGATTCACATAAGAACACAGTGCAATAAAAAATGCCTGGGAATCCACAGGCCTGGATTCCAGGTTCAGCAGAAACCCACAGTGTGAAGCTGGGTGCGGCAAGTGACTTCACAGAGGCCTAGTTTCCTGTCACCAAAATAGAGGTCAATGATCTCCAAGATCTCTTCCAATTTTGTTATTCTGTTCTAGCAAAGGGAATGCACCTCCTGTAGTTACTGTGTGTTTGAAAGAGGGAGAAACGTGCAAAGATGTACACTTTAGTAGACCCTTGACTTTCTTAAAGGGGAAGCTCCAAAACGTTCCTAGATTCCCAAATGACGAAATAGCACTCCAGCCCCCTTTCTTCTGGGGATTAGTTTTTCACAATGATCAAAGGGTTTATCAGTATGAAAGATGATATTATAGAAAAGCAAGAACTAGAAAAATGGATTCTGGGGAAGGAGCTCGTCCTGTCTTAGTATCTATTCCCCCACCCATCCTGCCCCACACACCTATACTCACACACACCAACTTCTTAGTCCATTGAACCAATGCCATATTTCAACAAAGTTATAAATTAGTGCCTATCATGGACTTCTGCTATGAACACTACAACTGTTAAATTCCTCACCATGAGGCAAGCATCCATTGAATACCACATACACAAAGTACCTAGACAACCATAGCTATGTAGTCTGTTTTGGTAATATGTCATCAAGCAAATGTGCAATTGCTTTTGCCAACAGCTACACACTGAAAACATCATGATAATTTCCCAAAACCATAATGGATTTTTGCATCTGTCTTTTCTCATATACAATAAGTATAATATGTAATGATTTATCAGCACAAACTCATATAAATGACTTTTCAAAACCATCCAGGTCCTCTCATCTGAGTGAGAAGTGTCCCTTTCCAAACAACCCCCTCCTTGGGAGTGGCTGTCCTCACTGACATGGTGTGGTCATTTTTGGTCCTTCTCCTTAGAAACTGCTTTTCAGAGCCAGTGAAGGAGTCTCAGAAGGAAATTGGATCCCAGCTGCTGACACACCTTGTTTTAGATCCAAAACAATATTTCCAGATCCATTGCAATGACACAGTTCACTTCAAGTCTCAAAAACCATGTGCAGAGATTTGCCTGTGAATGGCTCTTTGCTGTTGTCCAAAACCCCAATCTACCCTTTATGGAGGAAAGTGGTCACCACTAAGGTTACTGGAGAAAGTGCACCACATCTGAATGCAGTTCCTCACGGACAATATCAAACATGTTTTAGACTTGGGCAGCACACACAGGATCTGTTGATACCATCCTTAAAGCGGCTGTATTTAAGAGAAGGACATTCATTTGCGTTTTTCAAAATACCAAGTTGTATATGAGTCTCAGGGATTACCGAGTCAATTTCTAAACCCCCACACTGTCTACACTCATTCAGCCTCACCCTCTCCCTGACTCCTGTTAAAGTGGCTGTGTCAAAATAGCCACTTCAGAAAGCCCCCAGCATCACAACTGCCACCTGGGCATGACTGGGCTATCATCTGCTTATCATCCCCGGTCAAGAAATTCTGTAGATTCTGCTACTGCCCTCCAGATGCAACTTGCTTGTTTAGCCACCTACTCACAGGGTGAGGCTGTGCAGCAGGGCATTTTCAAAGACATCATCGGGAGAAGCAACAAACCGGGATCTCGCTTCCATACTGAGAAGATAAAAGAGGAAGCGACAAATAAAATGTCCAAATGTCACCTTCTGACTCACTTATAATTCTGCCACCAAACTGAATAGAAAATGCCAGACCCAGGTTACATGGGCTCCTCCTTTAGGAAACAGGACATTTGGAATTTTTTCACAATCTCTGTTCTTACATGGGCTGTGGAAAGGTCGTCTGAGACATCCCAATTATCACCCTTAATGGTTTCCAGTCTGCACTCATCTGACCTGGTATCCGTGACATGTGACACCTCCCCATCTCCTTCTGCTTCCTGCATCCCTTCTCAGTTGCACAACCCCCTCCTGTGTCCCAGTCTCATACAACCAACAGATGTCCCACTTGCACTTCATGCCTGAGATGCAGAAATGCACGCTCGTCCCCACCCACTACAGGTTGGGCTCCCTCCGCTGACACCTTAGTTGCTGTCCCTGTAGCATCATGGTCTGAGTCCTCTGGGCACAAAACCTCGACTGCTCATTGCCACTCTCTCCTTGTCCCTCACGACCAGCCACAGGGTCCCGGTGATTCCGCCCCTCTGTGGCTCCCGGCCACCGCAGCCAACTCCCCAGCTTGGGCACTTACAGCCTTAGCTCAGGGCCGGCTCCCACCAGCCTTTCTCTTACTGTCCCTTCTCCCAGGATATCCACTTCACATGTCTGTCACAGATTCATCTCCCTCAAAGGCTGCTTAAAGCATTTCCCAAAATTTTCCATGGCTCCCATTGCCTACTATGTAAGTACCCCAGCCCCTCTCTGTCAATCAAGGGACTCTTCACATAGTCCCCATTTAACCTTACCCCTTCAGGCGGGCCTCTCCACTGCTCCCTGCACGCTTACTAATGGGGATCCCACCTCCCCCACAGCTGTTTTCCACCTGGGGCAGTTTCTATAAACACCCTGATCCTCCTGCCCCTCACTCACTCCTCCCCAGGAGGGACTTAACTGATTGGTTAGTTTGGGAGAAGAAATGGAGCACTCCCAGCCCAGCATTTTTCTCTTCCCTCTTTACCCTGGGAGCTGAGCAGCCCATTGGGCTCCTCCAGGCCATGCTTCCAGAGGCAATGCTCCCACAGGGAGGCCTGTGGTGCTCCCATGGGAAGGTCTGTGGTGCTCCCGGGCTACCTGTGATGCTGTCAGGAGCCCCCTTCCCTGTCAATGTGGCATGCATCCTCCAATATCAGACTTCTCAGTAATAAAAGTGATCATGGTTTTGGACTCCCAGGTGCCATATTCCTTTTGATTCATTCTCAATTAGTGTAGAACCCTAGGGAAGAGAGGAGCTCTTGATGGGGCCCTTTTATACACCAACAACCTGGAACTTTGCTGCCTCCGGGTCTGGCACTTCTCATTCCTCCCTCCCAGGAGCACCTTCCCCTCTCGCTCTGTCTAGTTCTTACCCACCTTCAAGACCCTCTTAAAATCCAATATCACCTGAATCCTCCCTGGGCCCCTGCCACCTCCCCTCCCTCTGAACTCACAGTTCCTGGCTAGACTCATCACTTGGCAACCATGCACCGCCACATCATATTTCCGCTAACTTCATCCTGCTTTCTAGTGCAGGGGTCTCACCTGTTTACGTTTTGCCTCCCTGGTAAGTTACACCTGAAGACAGGTGCATTCCCTTCAGCCTCATTATCATGCTTCCCCTCCACAGCACCTGCCCAGGGTCTTGCTCAAGGTAAGCTCTGGGTGACTGTTTAATTTTGCCGCTGACAATGCACAGGCAGCTTCCCACCTTCTCATCTCAGCCCTAGACAATGTGAAGGTCCAAATTATGGCATCACGGCAACATTGGCATGGTCCTTTTTAACTCCTGACACTTTGATTGTGGCCTTGGACAGTAACTCTCTACCTGACAGATGGAGAAACGATCACAACGACTTGAGAGATTTCCAGACTCTGTTCTCTGACAATGTGTCTATCCTGTACCAAATAACTTTGCCTTGAATAGTGAGTAAAATAGAAGAAGACAACAAACACAGAGCACAGGCGTGCTAGCTTTGCATTGCCCATGAGCCTGCAGCCTCCTTAAGGCTAGGCCTTATGTTCTTTTCTTCTCCCTAGTACCCTAGTAGCATGGATGCTGTGTCCAAGGTAGGTGCTCAGGAAACACTTGTTAGCTCCACTTATTTAACAGTGGGAACGACTCCAAACTCTGACATCAGGGTCACATTTGCTTTTGATTAGGTAATATGGTATTTTGTTACTTGAGGTTAAACTTTATGCTTTAGTTGCAGATAAAATAAAGAAGAGGGTGACACATCTACAACTAGCTTGTTGGGGGCAGCTGTGTGAAAGAGAGAGAGCAAGAGTGAGAGAGAGAAAGAAATTAAGAGCAATAAGGCCAGTCTTTAAACAAAGTACCATTCACACGAGCAAAATCGCTCTCATTACAGTTATTTTGCCCTCCCCTAAGCCTCCATGAGCACTGAATGGGTAGAAATACCTCTTTGATTCAAGGCAATGGTTGGCGAAGTAAACCATATGCTCCTGGCTGGTGCAAGGAGCTCAGAGAGAGCCCATTCTAACCGAGAACAAAAGTTCGGGGAAAAGCAGTTTCCCGCACAATGCAGCTGAATGATTGACAGGCAGATTATTATTAGGCTGAGTTGGCCTCATCTGGCCTTTTTTTAAGTGCAATATGGTCTGCATAACATGACATATGAATGCTAAACTCCTGGCAGGTCCTGCGAAGGGGACAATGGAGCTGGCAGCCTGACACCGGTGCAGCTGGGAGGGGAAGGCTTGGTTTCTGCACATTAACACATTTGACATTTGGTATCTAAAGGAAAGGGCTAATAAATAACCTGCCAACGATGACACTCTGTAATGACAGCTTTTATTACCAGCCAGTTAATCCTCCACTCCAGCTCTGTCCTTTCAGGCCATCTGGTGCTGAATTCTTATTTACTTATTTTTATTTTCCTGTAGTTTGAACTTAGGACATTTGCCTCCTGCCAGTGTCATATTTTGAAGTCGATTCAAGGGCCAGGAGGGTGGCAGACTGATTGTGGATGATTCCGCACCAAGGTCTGCAGAAAGTGGAGTGAATGGAGTTTTTAGCAGGTGACCTTGGGTTTGGGGTTCAGCTGCATGAAACCAGTTAGTCATCTTGGGTCCAGAGGGATGGGGGAAATTCACCTCTTCATTACCACCTCTTTCCAGAAACAATATGCATGGTTTCTGCCTCGATGGATCTGACACACATTTTCTGAGCATCCACTCTGTGCCCCATAAAAGGATGTGTTCTAGGGATGTTAGTCCATCCCTTTAAGGCCAAAGCTGACAGACCAGAAGGTGAGACCCTCACATAATAAATCTACATAATAGGATCTGAACTCTAATAGGAAGAAGCATAAAGTGCTAGGGGGTGGGAGATGACGAGGAAATCCCTTCTTAGAGGATTTGAGGAAGTTGTCCAGAATTATAAAGGATCTGAGGTTTTACCCTATTTGGATGCTAACAGGTTAGCTGGCATTATGGACTGAATGCCCCAAAATTCGTATGTGAAATTCCCAACCCCAAGTGTGACAGTATTTGGACGTGGGGCCTTTGGGAGGTGCTTAGGTTTAGATGAGGTCATGAGAGTCAGGCCCCTATGATGAGATCAGGGTCTTCACAAGAAGAGAGACCAAAGAGCTCCCTTTCTGTCTCTCTCTCTCTCTCTCTCTCTCTCTGTCCCTTTCTCTCTCTCTCTCTCTCTCTCTGTCCCTTTCTCTCTCTCTCTCTCTCTGTCCCTTTCTCTCTCTCTCCATCATGCGAAGACACAGCAAGAATGTGGCCATCTGCAAGCCAGGAAAAGGGCCCTCACCAGGAACCAACCATTCTGGGACCTTGATCTTGGATTTCCAGCCTCCAGAGCTGAGAAAAGTAAATGTCTGTTGTTTAAGCCACCCAGTCTGTGGTATTCTGTGTTGGCAGCCCAAGCTGACGAAGACAGCCAGCCACAGTTTCATGCAAGTTGGCAGAAGACACAAGACACCAGGGTCAGAGACAAAGGACTTTATTACTCACAGCATTGGCAGTAGCCAGAATATCAGCTTTTGTATGGATTCTCCAAGCTCAATTCCCACAGAGTGACACAAAGAAGGCCAGATGACACCTGCACACATGGCAAGTTACATTGCAAGAGAAGGACCCTGGAGCTAGGGAACCCAAATCTTTCACAGTGGACAGTAAACATGCCCCATTTTTGCACTGGAGGAAGACACTGACTCTGTCTTTAGTCCCTTGTAAACTCAGACCCATGACATCAAGCACCGGGTGGAAGAGAAAATGAGGGTTATTCCCTTAGTGAATATTTGTTGGGTAAGTGCTCAGGGCTGGGTCCTTTGCTGGGAGCAGAAAGAGGAAAAGACATTGCTCCAGTTATCCCAGTGACTGGTGTGGAGAGAAATACATGCAGATAACTAAGAACAGTGTGGAAGGGCAGTGACAGGCTGGGCACAGAGGATGACAGGAAGCACAAAGAAAGCCATCTCCTATAGCCTGAGATGATCAGAGATGGGGTGTCCACTGGACAAACACCCATGAAAAGAGAATGGAGAACAAGGCAGTGAGTGCCTCTGTTCACAGATGTGCAAAAACACAAGAGACCCATGGAGAATTGTCTCCCAGAAGAGGCCACCAAATCAATGGATGTCAGTTCCCAATCAAAGGACTTTTATAAAGGCCAAGATATGTTCAAAGAAGGAAGCAGAAATTTTCTCAAGGTTATGTTTCTCTGTGGTTGGGCTGTCTATAGGACCCCCTTAAAATACAACCCACAGTGGCACTTCTGGACAAACTCCCTCAGATGTCACCTCATGGAAGAGGGGAAGCGGCCATGGAAAAGCAGGCGGTGTGCGGAGCGCCGCCATGACTCCATGTGCAGGTGCATCAGAAGGGAGATAGGAAGAGGTATTCAAGGTCCTTCACAATGTGGTCCTTGCCCAACTCCCCTGCCTTGTGTCTGGGAACTCCCTGCCTCATAGTTCATTTTATTTTATTTATGTAATTTTTGAAACAGAGTCTCACTCTGTCACTCAGGCTGGAGTGCAGTGGCATGATCATGGCTCACTGCAGCCTTGACCTCCCAGCCTCAGGTGATCCTCCCATCTCAGCCTCCAGAGTAGCTAGGACCACAGGTATGCACCACCACACCTGGTAAATTTTTATAATTTTTGTCGAGAAGGGGTTTCGCCATGTTGCCCAGGCTGGGCTCAAATTCGTGGGTTCAAGCAATCCATCTGCCTTGGTCTACCAAAGTGCTGGGATGACAGGCGTGAGCCACCACTCCCAGCCATGCCTCATGATTTATACTTTGCTATGATCCTGATTCCGCACCTTGCTGTTTCTCCCATCCCTTTACCTTTTATCATGCAGTGCTCTCTGTCTTTCCCACCCTAAAACTCAGCTCCCTTGACTCACCTGTGTCCTTTAGGACTGAGCTCAAATACTGTCACCTGCAGGCAGTCCTCCTAGATCACCTCAGGCTGTGGGAGATGCCTTTCTTTTGCTTCCTATCATCCTCTGCATCCACCCTGTCACTGCCCTTCCACACCATTCTTAGTTATCTGTGTGTATTTCTCTCTGCACCGACTCTGGGATACCTGGAACAACGTCTTTTCCTGTTTGTGCTCCCAGCACAGGACCCAGCCCTGAGCAGTTACCCAACAAATACTCACACAAGGAACAACCCTCACTTTCTCCTCCACCCAGCCCTTGACATTATGAGTCTTGGTCTACAAAGGTCTAAGGATCCATCAGCAAATGTGAAAATTACAGAAGAAGGTAACCATGTGCCACAGAAAACTCTGTTATTTTCAAATAGCCCCCAAGGGCCGTGAGATAGTGAAATTGATTTTTTCCACTACTTTATTTTCACCTTCTTCCTCTCCTGAAATGCAAACAGCAACTGCAGCATCATCTCACTGTCTCTCTCTCTCTCTCTTTTCTTCTTTTTCCTGCTTCCCTTCTTGTGGCATGATTATATTAGCTGCATGCAATGGTATTGCACAACGCCTCTGGTAGCTAAAGGTGCCACCCACCTCTGTTCTACAGAGAAAAATGAGAAATGGAAGATGCTCGATGATTAGACGGTTCCAAACCTTTGTCTGTGTTTTGAGAATTGGTAGTGAGCATTCCTGATAGACACCCCTGAGAATCTGATGAAGTACACAGTTCCCTCAAAATGCATATGCCCATCTACCCACAAAATTTCACAGACCATTGCTAGGAGTTCATACAAGCCCGTGGTCTCCAGCTATAAGAACACATTTTTTAAAAACACTAAACAAGACACCCACATATTAAACCCACATGTTTAATTTTCTAAGCTTCCATAGCGATGAAGCACAGTGTCTCAGAAGAGGGCCAGGTCCTGCAGCTCCTGTCAAGTGAGCCAACCGTGGGATCTAACAACGGGGACTGAGGAGCAGATGGCATGTGACTGTTTGCTGTGGCCTCACTGCATGTGGGTGATAAATAGGCAGAGAAGCTATGAGAATAGTTTTCAGTAATCTTTAGACCAACGAAAGTTCAGCCCAACCTGGAAAGTCCGCATTCATTAATTCCACCTCCTCCTGCTCCTGGACACCGCGATGTCCGTCTGCCACTGCCAGTTGTACTGAATATGCAAAATGGAGTCAGCTGTGTCATACATACATTCCCCCACCTGTGCCCACATCCTGTGAGGCACACGGCTTTCCCTGAAAGTGAACCAAAAGATGTGCAGAAAGAATGAACCAGGTGGATTATATTTTGAATGTGTAACCTGAGTTCAGCCCACCAGGCTATCTGCTCTTGGAGAGCCGTAGCCATCTCTTGTTCGTGGCTGCACTTCCAGTCAGCACCTGGCATATAATAAGTGCTCAACAAATAAATGTCCAGGGGATAAATGCATGAACGGACAACGTAAAGTGCACCATAAATTCCCAGTGCCCCCACAATATCTTTTCTCTATGAAAGTACAGAAATTTACTGTATCCCAAAGCCCGAAATCCACCTCAAATTTTCAGCATAAAAGTTCTGCCCTTGGCTGGGCATGGTGGCTCACACCTGTAATCCCAACCACTTGGGAGGCTGAGGTGGGAGGATTGCTTGAGCCCAAGAGTTCAAGACCAGCCTGAGAAACATAGCAAGACCCCATTTCTACAAAAGACTTTAAAAAATTAGCCAGGCATTGTGGTGCAAGCCTGTAGTCCTAGCTACTAAAGAGGCTGAGGTGGAAGGATCATTTGAGCCCGGGAGTTCAAGGCTACAGTGAGTTATGACCCATTCCAGCCCTGGGTGACAGAGCAAGACCCTTTCCCTTAAAAAAGAAACAAAAACAAAACCAAAAAACAAAATTGGCCAGGCATGGTGGCTCACGGCTGCAACCCCAGCACTTTGGGAGGCCAAGGCGGGTGGATCACCTGAGGTCAGGAGTTCAAGACCAGCCTGGCCAACACAGTGAAACCGTGTCTCTACTAAAAATACAAAAAATTAGCTGAGCATTGTGGTGGGTGCCTGTAATTCCAGCTACTTGGTAGGCTGAGGCAGCAGAATCGCTTCAACCCGGGAGGTGGAGGTTGCAGTGAGCCAAGATCATGCCATTGCACTCCAGCCTGGGCAACAAGAGTGAAATTTCATCTCAAAAAAAGAGAAAGAAGGAAAGAAAGAAGAAAGAAAAAGAAAGGAAGAAAGGAAGGAAGGAAGGAAGGAAGAAAGAAAGAAAGAAAGAAAGAAAGAAAGAAAGAAAGAAAGAAAGAAAGAAAGAAAGAAAGAGAAAGAAAGAAAGAAAAAATTATCTCCCCTTATCCCCTTTTACCCATGCTCTTTCTCCTTCAAACTAAGGTGACACAAATGTTTGGAGACAAAGTAGAATAAAACCCATTGGAAGGAAGGGAAGATATCTCACCAAGTCCTGATGCCATCAATCATGGTGCTGATTGAATTGAGCTTGTATCCTCTTTCTGGACTCAGTAGACTCCTGTGCCCCGATGCACCCCACTCACTGTTCCAGTGGAGTCCCCTCTGTTCCCATAGGCAGCCCCAGGACAGGACAAGCAGTCTGGCGTTTGCCCTGTGGACGTATTTTGCAAATGCCATCATAGGGACCCTCACACCAGGCCCTCCAGCCCGACTGCAGAACTGCAGCCCCACCCCAACCCTGCCCTGGGGTCTCCTCGCGTGGCTGCGTCTCCGCTCTGCTCAGGAACAATGTCACTGAGGTCTCCTTCCTGGCCTCCATATGGGTACTCCTTTGTATCTGTCCCCCACCCCCCACACTCCAGGAGCTTGGCAAATTCTGCTGGGGAGCCCAGGACCCCCAGGCCACCAAAGCCACACTGAAGTTGTAGGGGGGGTCAGAGACTAGCCCCCTTTCCAACTCCATCATCTGGTTATGCTACAGTCTCACGTGGTCTCTCGTGGATTCACCTCCCTCAGCCTCTTGCCCTGATCCTGCCCTCCAAGAAGCATCGCGCTGCCCATTAGCAGGGAGCAGGGGGAATCATGGTGGGAATATCAATGCTTCACTTCTCCCCACTTCCCCCTCCACATCTCAGATGCCTCCAAACTCCTCCTTCCTCTTTTAGTCCAAACACCCAAGCTCGGCTGAATAACCCTCTTGTAGGAGCAACCGCTTGCAAGGTGGGAGCCACCCATGTGGCCCCCCTAAGAAGCTCTGGCGGTCTTTGTGAGAGTTGCTTCTAGGAGCTATAAGATGTCACTAAACAGATAACTACATCCCCAGCTTGAGGTTGACTGTTATCCCCATCTCTTGTTTGCCTGATTAAATCAGATTAAAATCAACATCAAAGGCTGCCTGTGGACACACGGGAAAACAGAGGGTCAACACCTTGGTTTCTTGATCATGAAAAATGAGGGAAGACAGCAAAGCTTCCATGCCCAGAATCTGCCTTACATTTTCATTTCGTTTTGTTTTATTTTAACATGAGCTGAAGCAATTCCCTTGTGCTCTGTCCCCTAAGCCATTACCAGGGACAGGCAGCACAGCAAGAGGCGAGGGCATGAGGAGGCCAGGCCCGGCGCTCCTGGTGCTGTTTCCCAGGGACAGTCCTGTCCTTAACTGCAAGGAGAAAAGGCCTCCCACATCCTGAAGAGTTCATGGACAAAGGACTGTGTTCGTGGGTTCTTCCCACGTGGCAGATTACAATCAGAAATGCACGGCTAGATCCTGGATCAGCAGTGGAAACAGAAACTCACACGTTTCAGCCCAAAGAGAAATTACCTCGTTCCATTTTACCAAAGTTCAAGAAATCTGTGCTTGATATAATAGGTTGATGATAGATGATAGATAGATAGATAGATAGATCTAATCGAGCTAAAACCATAATGAGCTCTGGAATTGCATAAATAATTTTAAGAAAATAAATCTGTAGGAACTAATGGTTTCTGTTTCATTTTTGCCCTCAATCAGCAGCCATTCTATTTCTCTAAAAAATGTGTTTTATTTAAGAGGTCTACTACTGTCAACTATAATCTGTTAAACTATTTCTTTTTTTTTTGCACAGCAGATTTGTCATGCTTTGGTTTTATTTTTCTGACGTTTTCATGGGTACTTCTGCAAATGACCAATAAACAAACTAAGAAAGATTTGGTGACAATTTTGGCATAAAACTCTGAAATGGCTTCTCAGCATTGGCTCTACTGGTATTTGGAGTCTGCTCATTTTTTGTTGTAGGGTAGGGGGCTGTCCTATGATTGTGAGATGTTTAGAACATCCCTCACCTGTACCCACTAGAGGCCAGTGGTACCCCCTTGCCAGCTGATAACCAAAAATGTCTCCAGACATTGTCAAGTGGGAGGCCCCCAGCTGAGAGCCCCAGTTCTGAAATGATGAGGCTGTGGAATGGGGAATCTCAGTCACCCAAACTGAAATTTGGGCACCAATATTTCTAGACTCCCTGGAAGTTGGAGGACCCACACCTGTGCCTTTCCACGCAAGCTCTGAGCCTGTGTGGAAAATGGGAAAATGACCATTGTCTTCATGAGTAAGTCCTTCTGTACTTTTGTTTATCACAGCACTATTCACAGTGGCAAAGTCATAGAACCAATCTAAGAATTCATCAATAATTGGATAAAAAATGTTGCATATATATATTCTATATATATGATATATATATATATATATATATAGTAGATAAATAGATATAGATATAGGCCAGGCATGGTGGCTCACGCCTATAATCCCAGTACTTTGGGAAGCTGAGCGGGGCGGATTACCTGAAGTTGGGAGTTCAAGACCAGCCTGGCCAACATGGAGAAACCCTGTCTCTACTAAAAATACAAAATTAGCCAGGTGTGGTGGTACATGCCTGTTATCCCAGCTACTCGGGAGGCCGAGGCAGGAGAATCGCTTGAACCTGGGAGGCAGAGGTTGCGGTGAGCTGAGATCATGCCACTGCACTCCAGCCTGGGCAACAAGAGCAAAACTCCATCTCAAAAAAAAAAAAAAAAAAAAAGATATAGATATAGGCACCATGGAATATTACTCAGCCATAAAAAAGAATGAAATCATGTCTTGCAGCAACATGGATGGAACAGGAGGCCGTTATTCCTAGTGCAATGACTCAGAAACAGAAAGTCAAAAACCGCAACTTCTCACTTACAAGTGGGAGCTAAACAATGGCTACACACAGACATACAGAGTGGAATAACACACATTGGAAACTCCAAAGGTGGGAGGGTGGGAAGGGGGTGAGAGATGAAATACCATCTGTTAGCTACAATGTACCCTGTTCGGGTGATCCTGCACTAAAAGCCCAGGCCTCTCCAGTCCACAACATATTCACATAACACAATTGCACTTCTAACCCTAAACCCATTTAAAAAATTTAAATAAAATAAAATCATAAAATTCGTAAAGTAAAAAGCAGAGGGTTACAAAATGCACCAATTCTACGGAAAGACAGTTATCAAAAAGATTTGAATCTGTCATATGGCAGGCCTCATCATGACTGTACTTTTAACATGGTGATGAGCTCAAGTAACATTTTGAGATGCTTCTTAACTGTAATGTGATATAAAATATGTCTTTGGTGTCTGTTGGTTTCAAAGTCACAGGCACTATTCATACCACTGAACTGTATGGCCTATGTGCGTCATTCAAGAAAATCCTCGATTTCAGTTAGAGAGGATAGTTGAAATTAAAATGCAAGTTCTCAGACCAAGTTCGCACACCTCCTGAATTCTGAAGCCTTTAAATTCCAGTGGCTTCCATGTCCCAAGGCAGGAGCTCTTCTTCCCTCACCACGGGGGCTGGCTGGCGCCCCATGCTAGCCAGTTGGAAGCCCCTCCCTGAAGACCTAGTGAGTTTTTCAGGGATAGGCACTTGACCTGAACCAGACCAATCAGGTTCCTTTCTGGAACTTTCTGACAAATTTCTCAAGGTAGATCCTCTCTTTGCACAGGGGATATTGTGAGTGTGTTTATTTATTTTTAATTATGAGCTCCGTGCTCCAGAGCAGCTTAGAGGAATGGAGGTGGGAAGCAGGTGCCTCAAAATTCTAGTCTATCTGGGCCAGGCACAGTGGCTCACACCTGTAATCCCAGCCCTTTAGGAGGGAGAGGCAGGTGGATCACTTGAGGTCAGGAGTTCAAGACCAGCCTGGCCAACACGGTGAAGCCTCGTCTCTACTAAAAATACAAAAATTAGCTGGGCATGGTGACACACGCATGTAGTCCCAGCTACTCAGGAGGCTGAGGTGGGAGGATCGCTTGAACCTGGTTGGAAGAGGTTGCAGTGAGCTGAGATTGTTCCACTGCACTCCAGCCTGGGCAACAGAGTGAGACTCCATCTTAAAAAAATAAAAAAATGCTTGTCTGTCTGTGATGGTTACTTTTATGTGTCAGCTTGACTGGGCCATGGCGGCGTCCAGATATTTGGTAAAACACTATCTGGGCGTGTCTGTGAGAGTGTTCTGGAGGGGATTACCATTTGAACTGGTACACTGAGTAAAGCAGGTTGCCACCTCCATGTGGGTGGGCCTCGTCCAACCTGTTGAAGGACTGAATGGAAAAAAAGGCGGAATAAAGGAGAATTTGCTCTCTCTCCCTGCCTGTCTTCAAGCTGAGACATTTGGTCCTCTCCAGTCTTCAGACTGGAACTCAGACTGGAACTCATACCATCAGCTCTACCGCCTCTTAGGTCTTAGGACTTAGGTCTCAGCTCTCCCGGGTTCCCAGCTTGCTGCCTGCAGATCTTGGGGCTTCTCAACTTCCATAATTGAGTGAGCTAATGTCTTTTTTTTTTTTTTTTGAGACAGGGTCTCTCTCCGTTGCCCAGGCTGGAGTGCAGTGGCACAACCTCAGCTCACTGCAACCTCCCAGATTCAAGCAATTCTCTTGCCTCAGCATCCCAAGTAGCTGGGACTACAGGTGCACGCCACTGCGCCCAGCTAATTTTTGTATTTTTGTAGAGATAGGGTTTTGCCACATTGGCCAGGTTGGTCTTGATCTCCTGACCTCAAATGATCCACCCGCCTCGGCCTCCCTAAGTGCTGGGATTACAGGCATGAGCCACCACGCCTGGCCAAGCTAATGTGTTATAATAAATTTCCTTAGAGATAGATTGATGATTAATAGAGAGATAGGTCAGATAGATAGATAATTGATTGACAGGTAGTTAAGTAGATTGATAGAAAGATAGACATCCTATTAATTCTGTTTCTCTGGGGAGCCCTAACTAACACACAATCTAAGCCTGAAGTCCATGCTTCACATATGTTTGTGTAAGATGCAGTACACACAGAGAGTTTACATTTTTCCCAATGTACAATCCTGTCATTAATATTTTAATCTCAGGACAGCAGGATTTAAAAAAAATAAATAAAGACCTATTGAGAATAACAGAACCTATTGTACGAAATGAACTGATACAGGTTTATTACACGGTAAATACATAGTCCCATAAACTGAGTATAACCTACCAAGTAGTTCTGAAGTCCCGATCCCTCGGGATAGCTTCTGGAAAGAAGGAAATTTTGAAGCCAAGCACCTTCTTCACAATGTCTTTCCTTATTAGGTCAAAAAGACATTACCCTTTGGTAGTTCCTTATGTTATGCTATCACATTTATTATCCCCAGAGCTGTAGCCGTCTGAGGTTTTGCTACCTATTTCCTGCCCACCCACATGGGGCTGACATTTAGACATTCACTGCCCACCTATAGCTCTTGCACGATACATGGATTTGAATCTCCGCATCTGACCATCGGTTCCAGCCATGCCAAGCAGATAATGAGCCCAAGGATCCAAGAAGAAAGGTTTTTTAATGGATTCAATATTTCTGGTTCACTTGTACCATCTGGGAAAAGGTCTCAGGATCCCTGAGGCCGAAACTGAATATTTTGAGCAACTATGCACTAATGAAATAATCAGATCAAAATTAGAACTATTTAGATCATTTCTGTAGAGACGTCTGCCTGCTCTCTGATCAAAGCACAGCAGAGGAAAAGTTTCCTTGTAACTTCCTCCCTTTTCATTTTGAGGGTGGGAAGAATGTTTCAAAGATCCACTGGAGCTGTAAATCAAGGAAAGATAAAAGAATCCACACCTGAATTCTAGGAGGACTCATTCCAGACACAGAGCTGTTTTCTCCACCAGCACCTCATGGTTGGCCCCAAACAGGCTTCAGTTGTTTTTAGTGCCTTGTGCATCTAATTCCAAAGAAATGTCTATTTTATTTGGCTTTTATTCTATTACTCATGCAGTGCAACATGTCTGTGCAACCACACATCCAAGAAAGTGAAATATAAGAGATTAAAAACAGATCTGTCTAGTGAACAGGTGTCAAGCATTATCTAATAGCAAACTAAATATAAAAACGGAGCCTAATTAGAGTTCTGGCATCTCTCCTGCTTTGGGCTTCACAGCTCTTTAACTCTTGAAGTTGCTTCTCAGATCAAAGACCAGAATTCATCAACAAAGGGAGGCTGTGATTTCTGTATTTAGGAGGGTGTGCACGTGCATGTGCACATATGGGAAGGGAAGGAAGAGGGCCTGGGAAGGGGCAGTTTTGCCAGGCAGTGCCAAACAGTGAGCTACACTGATAAGAAGTTGCTTTTCTCTCAAAGGCATTGAATGAGAAGAAAAATAAAATAATTAAAAATAAATTTTAAAAAAGAAATTGCTTTTCCTGAAAAAGACTTCTAAATACTTGTTCCTCAAAGCGTGTTCCTTCCTGGGTGTGTATCAAAAATGAGAATAAGAATTTACCAGCGACTCCTTTGGCAGAGACCTGGGCACACTGGCCAGCAGAGAGCTGGGACCTGTTAGTGCAGAGAAGGCAGGGTCCACGCTGCCACTGCCTCCCCTTGGGTGCTGCTGCCCCGGGCCCGAAGCACTGGGCAGTCTGCCCGGTTCTGCCCATGGCTTCTGCTCCAGAGGAGCCCAGCAGGGACACTCACAGTGGAAGATTGAGGGGCTGTCCCTGCGGAGGCCCTGGCTGCTGCCCTCAGTGGCACTGTCTCCCAAAGGCTTTGGAGGCCCCAGAGGGCAAAGGGGCCGAAGACCCAGCTTTGAACGTAGTTGAGAGATTCTTGGAGCAGTGATGCTTGTTACAGAAGAATTTACCGGGAATTGAAAAGGTGGCTTTAGTCCATATGTTATTAGCCTGAGATGATAAGGAGTTTTAACCAGTTGACCCCATGGTATGGCATGGGCCTGGGCAACAGAGTGAGGCTCTGTCTAAAAAAAAAAAAAAAAAAAGAAAGAAATACAGCCTTGAGCACCATCCCAGAGGCACTGAGTCAGAACGTGTATTTCTAAGCACTGATTGCCAGTTGATTCATATGCATATTAAGGTCACAAAAGTGTGTTTCAGGAATTGGAATGGATTGGATTGGGATTTGCAGCAAGGCGGGCATGGGGTCAGGCTAAAGTAGGCGTTTTTCTCATGGTATGGAAAAAATTCCCGACGGGAATATATTTTATATGGATTTGCATATTTAACAAATGTTCGTAAAAGCCTATATCTGTGCCTTTAACGGGTTTAGGCATTTTAGAGTAGGGTGTGGAATGGATTTCCAAGATGGGAGCCCTGATTTATACCGTTGTGCTGTGGAAAAGGATTGACTTGCCTTCATTATTCAGGACCAACTGGAATGGGAGTTGGGGCTACCTTTGCTTAAACGCTCCCTCTTACTTCTTCCATTTGAATCCTGTTACACTTGGGTTGAAAAAAATCATAAAACATTTTGCCTTGAAAACAAAAAAAAAATATTTTAAAAAATGAAAAGGAACTAAAAAAAGAGTGTAGCCTCAGACCACAGCATGCCCTAGCAGCTTGTTAGAAATACAGTCTTGGGGCCAGGCATGGTGGCTCACGCCTGTAATCCCAGCACTTTGAGAGGGGGAGGCAGGCAGATCACCTGAGGTCAGGAGTTCGAGACCAGCCTGGCCAACCTGGTGCGACCCTTCCTCTACTAAAAATACAAAAATTAGCCGGGCATGGTGACACGCACCTGTAATCCCAGCTTCTCTGGAGGCTGAGGCAGGAAAATCCCTTGAACCCAGGAGGCGGAGGTTGCAGTGAGCCGAGATCACACCACTGCACTCCAGCCTGGGCAACAGAGCGAGACTCTGTCTCAAAAAAACAAAAACGAACAAACAAACAAAAAACAGTCTTGGGCACCATCCCAGAGGTACTGAGTCAGAACCTGTATTTCTAAGCACTGATTGCCAGTTGATTCATATGCACATTAAGGTTACAAAAGTGTGTTCCAAGAATTGGAATGGATTTGTTTGGGTTTTGCAGCAAGGCGGGAATGAGGCTGGGCTAAAGTTTTCCTGAAGAGGCAGATTTGAGTGGGATACTTGGCAGTTGCCTGAGGCAGAGGTCAGCAAGCTTTTCCTGTAAAGGTCCAGACAATAAATACGTAGGCTTTGCAGGTCATACAGCTTCTGTCACAACTAGTCAACTATATCACTGTAGTGCAAAAGCAGCCACAGACGTTATGTAAACAAGCAGGCATGACCATATTCCAATAAAACTTTATTTGCAAAAACAGGCGCTGGGTCCAGTTTGGCTCATGGGGAGTAGTTTGCTGACCCCTGGCCCAAGAGAACAAGTGTGTCTTCATAAAGTGTGGAACATTCTAGATCAATTGTGGGTTGGGTTGTACCTGGTCCCAAGACTCAAGGTCTCACTAGCTTCTGAATCCAGCTCTGTTAATGGAGCAGAATACTTTATATCAAGGCTTTTTCTTTTTTTCTTTTTTTGAGACGGAGTCTCACTCTGTTGCCCAGGCTGGAGTGCAGTGGTGCGATCTTGGCTCACTGCAAGCTCCACCTCCTGGGTTCATGCCATTCTCCTGCCTCAGCCTCCCGAGTAGCTGGGACTACAGGCATCTGCCACCATGCCCGGCTAATTTTTTTGTATTTTTTTTTAGTAGAGATGGAGTTTCACCATGTTAGCCAGGATGGTCTCAATCTCCTGACCTCATGATCTGCCCGCCTCGGCCTCCCAAAGTGCTTGGATTACAGGTGTGAGCCACCACGCCCGGCCCAAGGCTTTTTCTTTAAAAATTAAGGAGATGTGATGTAGTTCTATTCCTCAACCATGCTCCTTATTCTGAAAAATGTTCAAAACTCAGGTTACTGTACACTTAGAGCACTCCTAATTATCTACTACTTAAAACTCTCCTAATTATCTTTTGATAACCCTCAGGAGGCAGGAGAACCAGAGGATGATGAAGTCAACCTACCTGTGCCTATTAGTCCCTTTAGCCTTGCTATAAAGGAATACCTGAGGCTGGGTAATTTATAAAGAAAAGAGGTATATTTTGGCTTATAGTTCTGTGGGCTGTGCAGGAGACATGGCACCAGCATCTGCTCCTGGTGAGGCCTCAGGAAGTTTACAATTGTGGCGGAAGGTGAAGGAAGAGCAGTCATGGCGAGAGAGGGAGAAAGACAGAGAGGGGACAGGTATCAGATTATTTTTAATAAGCAGAGCTCACATGAACTCATTGCTGCTGGGAGGGCACTAGCCACTCATGGGGATCTGCCCGTATGACCCAAACATTCCCACTGGGCCCCACCTCCAATATCAGAGCCGACCCCGAGACAGAGGATAAATAGAGGAACCAGGTGGAAAAAAACAAAATACACTGAAAGTCTGTTTACAGACTGGTGGAATCCTTATATTCGTCCCCCACTTACCCTCAGAACTTTGGAAGGCAATTTAATAAGCTTTTCTCTTGAGATTTTAAAAGCCCCAAAATAAAGACCTCCAGTATTGACATTTTGGGATCCCCAGTTGTCCCCCAAGGCTACATGACATCTACCCATCAAAAAGTTCCTTGCAGGCTGGGCACAGTAACTCATGCCTATAATCCCAACACTTTGGGAGGCCGAGGCAGGAAGATCACCTGAAACCAGAAGTTTGAAACCAGCCTGAGCAATATAGTGAGCCCCTGTTTCTACATAAAATTTAAAAATTACCCTGGCATGCACCTGTAGTCCCGGCGACTTGGGAGGCTGAGGCAGGAGAATCACTTGAGCCTGGGAGTTCAAGGTTGCAGTGGAGCTATGACCATGCCATTGCACTCCAGCCTGGGTGACAGAGCGAGACCCTGTCTCTAAATAAATAAATAAAATTTAAACTAAAAAAAAAATTTTAAAAATCCTTGCAACACAGGAAATGTCCTTTCAACTTTGCGTTACCTTTCTTAAATATAAATAGAAAGCCGAGTATTACCTGATATTCAAGGAAGGCTGTCAAAATTAAAGGCATATACCCAAACATACAAATCAGGGATAAAGAAACCCTGAGGCCAGGTGCAGTGGCTCATGCCTGTAATCTCAGCACTTTAGGAGACCAAGGAAGGTGGATCACTTGAGCCTAGGAGTTTAAGACCAACCTGGGAAACATGGCGAGACCTTGTCTCTACAAAAAATTAAAAAATTAGCTGGGCGTGGTGATGCATGCCTGTAGTCCCAACTACTTGGGAGGCTGAGGTGGGAGGATCACCTGAGCCTGGGAGGTTGAGGCTGCAGTGAGCCGTGACTGTGCCACTGAACTCCAACCTGGGTGACAGAGTGTGACCTTGACTCAAAAAAAGAAAAAAAAAGAAAAGAAAAGAAAAAAAAGAGCTCTGAGTTCTAGAAATTTGTTTTAAACTTCAAAGGAAACAAATCATTACTATGAAAGATAAGAGTTTGAATTCATGAAACAAGCACAAGATGCTATGTAAAACAATTAGAAAATAGCAAAGAGCTCTTGGAAATTTCTGTAATCAAAATACACATAACATAAAATGTACCATCTAAACCATTTCTAAGTGTTCAAGGGTATCAAGTACATTCATATCACTGTGCAACCATCACCACCACCTTCTATCCCCAGAACACTTTTCATCTTGCAAAGCTGAAACTTTGTACTGATTAAACAATAATTCCCCATTCCACATCCCCCCTTGGCAAAAACCATTCAACTTTCTATGTCTATAAAGTTAACTACTCTGGAGACTTTACATAAGTGAAATCAGACAGAATTTGTCTTTTTATGACACACTTATATCTCTTAGTACAATGTCTTCAAGGTTCACCCATGTTGTAGCATGTGTCAGAATTTTCTGCCTTTTAAGGCTGAATTAATATTCCATCATATGTATATACCACAGTTTGCTTATCCATTCACCCATTGATGGACACTTTGGTTGTTTCTACCTTTTGGCTATCGTGAATAATGCTGCTATGAACTTGACTATACAAATTTTTCTTTAAGACCCTGCTTTCAATTATTTGGGGTATATGCCCAGAAGTGGAACTGCTGGGTAATATGGTAATTCTATTTTTAAATTTTTGAGAAATCACCATACTGTTTTCTTAAAAATTTGTAATGTAATAGAAAATTTTAAAAGTACCCCCCAAATAAAGATGAAAGAAAATATTAAGAAACTCTTCCAGAAAGTAGAACAACGAGACTAGAAATATAAAACAGAAAAGAGAAAAAAAAAATGAGGATCGCTCCATAAGGTCAAATATCCTACTAAGAGGAACTCCAGAAAGAAGGAATAGAAAAAATAAAGAAGAAAAAAGTATTATCTAAAGAAATGCAAGACATTTACCCTAAAACTTAAGAAAATTAGTTTCTAAAATGAAAGGGTCACTAAGAGCTTAGTACAAGTCATGATGAAATCTCAGAACCCCAGAGATAAAGAAAAGATATTACAGTTTTTAGAGAGTGATGGGAGGAATCAGTTTACATGCTAAGGGGTGAAACTCAGAATGGTACCTTACTTCTCAATATCATCCTTGGGAGCTTAAAAAAAAAAAAAGGTAGTGTTACTTTTAAAATTCTGCATAAAAACGCATTTCCACCTAGCAATCTATACCTAGCTAAACTATCAATCAAGTGGAATAAAACATTTTTTAAATGCTTTTTTTTTTTTTTTTTTTTTTTGAGATAGGATCTCACCCTGTCACCCAGGCTGGAGTGTAGTGGCATGATCACAGCTTACTGCCTTTAATTTCTGGGCTCAAGTGATCCTCCCACTTCAGCCTCTTGAGTAGCTGGAACTACAGGAACATGCCACCATGCCCAGCTAATTTTTTGTATTTTTTTGTAGAGACAGGCTTTCACTATGTTGCCCAGGCTGGTCTTGGACTCCTGGGCTCAAGTAATCTGCTGACCTCAGCCTCCCAAAGTGCTAGGATTACAGATGTGAGCCACTGTGCCCAGCCCAGCAAATTTTTTGAAGAATGAGTGAGCTTATAAATGGAAGACAAAGCCCAATCATTGGACTCATGGATTCAATCCTGTAAGAGAGAGGAGCACAAGAATGTCTCAGGAAGGAAGTAAAGGGCAGGACAAGAACAACTAGTCTAGCTGAAGGTGTAGAGAAGCCCTAGAAGAGAGGTCAGCAGGAAGAGGATATGAATCAAATGAATTGAAAGACATATTGCACATTTGTAAAATAACAAGCTGCTGATGGAGCAATTAGAGGGGTTCATAGAAAATGAAGCAAATGAAAAAAAGGAAGGCCAGGCACAGTGGCTCACGCCTGTAATCCCAGCACTTTGGGAGGCCAAGGTGGGTGGATCATGAGGTCCACAGTTCAAGACCAGCCTGACCAAGATGGTGAAACCCCGTCACTAGTAAAACTACAAAAATTAGCCAGGCACAGTGGCAGGCGCCTGTAATCCCAGCTACTCAGGAGGCTGAGGCAGGAGTACCACTTGAATCTGGGCAGCAGAGGTTGCAGTGAGCCAAGATCTCGCCACTGCACTCCAGCCTGGGTGACAGAATGAGATTCCATCTCAAAAAAAAAAAAAAAAGAAAAGAAAAAAGAAAAAAAGGAAGCAATTATTAACTCTGAGGAAAAAATCCAAAGGTACAAGAAAGGAAATAGAAACATGTAATTGCTACACTGAATGTTGCAACTTGACATGTAATTTAGGCCAGACATGGTGGTTCATGCCTGTAATCCCACCTCAGATGGGTGGATCACCCGAGGTCAGGAGACCAGCCTAGCCAACATGGTGAAACCCTGTCTCTATGAAAAATACAAAAATTAGCCAGGCATGGTGGCAGGTGCCTGTTGTCCCAGCTACTTGGGAGGTTGAGGCAGAAGAATTGCTTGGGCTTAGAAGGCAGAGGCTGCAGTGAACCAAGATCATGCCACTGCACTCTAGCCTGGGCGACAGAGCAAGACTCTGGCTCGAACAAACAAACAAACATGTAATTTAAAACAACAACAACCCTAGACTATAACTATCAACAATGAAGAACTGGAGTTGAAAGATAAATGGCACAGCCTCCCACTCATTGGATGGCCAATTCTAGGAAGTATTCTCCATTCTCCACCAAAGTCCTGGCAAGATTGAGCCACCTTTGCCTACCTCAGTGACTTTACTAATTACACCCTTATAAGAACTTGTCCTTCTTTTTTTTTTTTTTCTTTTTTCTTTTTGAGGCAGAGTCTCACTCTGTCTCTCAGGCTGGAGTGCAGTGGCCCAATCTTGGCTCACTGTAAGCTCCGCCTCCCGAGTTCACGCCATTCTCCTGCCTCAGCCTCCTGAGTAGCTGGGACTACAGGCGCTGGCCACCACGCCCGGCTAATTTTTTGTATTTTAGTAGAGACGGGGTTTCACCGTGTTAGCCAGGATGGTCTCAAACTCCTGACCTTGTGATCCGCCCGCCTCGGCCTCCCAAAGTGCTGGGACTACAGGTGAACTTGTCCTTCTTATCTGTCTCATTCTCCCTGCTCCCTCATTCCTAGTTTCTGGGATCATATTGCAGATAGAGCACCTGCAATGAAAACAAACCCCATTTTCATTTTTTCCCCCACCTCTACTTAAATCCAGCCTACACAGCCTCACCATTTGAATAAAATCTAAGACAAATCCAGTGATCTCTTGTGTGTGTATTGGGGGTGGAGAGGATCTTTATTAAGTAATTTAAAGCTTGCTGGCCATCTAAAATAAGAAAAAATGACTTGTTTCAGTGTTAAAATCTCCAGATCTACCTAATGATATGTATTTTACTTAAATTTAGAGCTCCACCTTCTCTGACTGTCCCATTCTGGGCCGGATGGCTGTCTGAGGGGGTTGGCAGCTCAGCCTTGCGTTTTCTGCTTTCTACTCTCAGCTTGTTAAACAAGGGTTCTGGCCCCTTCAGGATGGGAGAAAGGAGAGGTAAGGTTCAAGGGAGCAAGAAAGGTCAGATTTGCCATAAGATGGCCAAGCTGCTTCTGGGCTGGATAGAGGGGTTTGAGAGACCCCCCCCATTCCAATCGTTCTTGGGGTTTTTCTCACCTGCAATTCTGTTGATACTGGCCAATGCCTTTCCCTGGCTGACCACTCCTTGTTTTCCCTTCTGCTCCTGGGAATCCAGTGGTCCCCCCATCCACTGTAGTCACCAGGTCCTCCAGGCCAAACTCTTAGAATTCAGATGACTCCTCTTGTGTGGTCCCATCTGACTCAGTCTCACTTTTAGATTTTTTTAAGTGTGATTCAGGCACCACCTAATTGGTCTCCACAGGCTCTTGGAGACTTGCATCAAGGACCCCTGGAAACCCCTTTCCCTAGGCTGGGGGTGAAGGAAAAGTATTTTCCATCCCTTCCATGTGTGTTAGGGTGTATATTGGGTGAGGGGGGATTAGTGTTAAGATTCTCAGCACTCTGACAGCTCTCTCCAAAAGGACTCATCTAATTTCCAACTCCCTACACTTCTACGGTCTTTTTGTATAGACTGGAGCCGGGTGGTCAGTTAAGAGCAGAATCTCATTATTGGATTCTCCATTGCAAGTCCTGCTTGGTGGCCTCATTCCTCACTTTGAAATGTGGGATTCATCAGCCTCTTTTGTCTTGGAGTTTTAGCTTAAATGGAGGGAGAAAGTATCCTATTTTAACATCCTGTTACACATAATACACAACTTGGTTCAGCACTAAATAACATTTACATGGTTGTAATAATGTAAACACTGAAGACTGATTTAACAAAAAATGATGATGGCACCATAACGGGAGATGGGCAGAAGGGTGAGAGAGCCACAGCTTCATCTACCAAGTGTGAAAGTCAAGGCTCTGAACTGCAAACAGCAGACTTTCCCTGGCTAGTGAAAGCAGGAAATGAGGTTATTAAAGGAGATCAGGTCACTCTCCAGCATCTTAAGGAACAATGCCCAGCCACACCGCGGGCTGCTCTGTGAATGCCCCGCTGTCTCTAGTACCCAGCACCCACACTACACCTGATACATCACACCACTGATGCCTGGGACCATATACCAGAGGCTCTACCCGTTCAGTTTCACAAACGCCAAACTGTGCGCCACCCACCACGGCTGCCAGAAGATTCCTTCCCCTGCACGCCCCTTTCCTCATGGGCTTACTTTGGGATCAAAATCTTAATAAGGGGCATCTGATTGATGAAGTCTAAATTCCATGCCTGCGCCCCAGCTGTAATGTAATGACGCATTTTTTTATGACTTCTATCTTGGGAACTCAGGAAATTACCAGAATACGAGGCATGTTCAAAAAATGTCGAGCTTCTACAAGTAACAAATGTCTGCTTCAGGAAGTCAACAGATAACGAGGAAAATGGATAAATGCAAAAATTGCAGATAAGCATCTCGTCTAGAAAGATAATGGTAAATACCAAAAGAAACAGCTCAGGGATGAAAGTCCTGGAAAGAAGGATGAGGGGAGACAATGGTGGGTCAAGGGCAGACGTTTTTTACATAAGTTGTTGGGAAATGTTAAATTTTTTTATACCATGTGCATGTGATACCCTGATAAATATAAAACTGAGAAAGGGGTCACATTTCATAAGCATCAGATTTTAAAGGTGAAGCACCTCAGGTACTGCAGTCCAGCTGGCCTGGTACAGCCGCTTGCCAGGATATCTGGCATGTTGCCAAATCATGCATTTTCTGCTAATCTGCCTGCAGCTGTCTGTGGTGGAGGGGCTGCTGCCTCTCTTGCTAACAGTTCAACACTGGCATAAATAGGGAAACAGATTGGTTCGTTGGAATTTTTTGGTTTCTTCTTTTCTTTTTCATTTTTTTTTTTTTGGTTATCCACCATAATCATGAAGGTCGTGTTGAAACTTTAAAAATTATAATACCAAGTTCACCAAACATTTATTAATGCAGGATATTACATTTTACAAGGCTGTGCTTTCAAAAACAGACCAGAGAGTCCAGTGTACCTCTTGGCTTCCTGGGCCCAGGGTCTACTTCATGAGCAAGGGATCCGTGCAATGGCATAGGGGCCTATGCTCGAGCTTGGTTTAATGTTTAATGCTTGGTATTGCTGTCTGGAAATCCTTAATGATGTTTGAACAAGGCACCCTGCATTTTCATTTGGCACTGGGTCCTGCAAAATATGTAGCCAGTCCTGCATGTACCTCAAAGTCCAGGACCAAATTTAGGCATAAACACACAGGTCTCATTAGTCAAGGTTTAGTGTACTTCGGTTTAGTGTACTTCTTTTCTACTGCCTCCTCATCTGCCTTTCGTCTCTCTCTCTCTCTCTCTCTCTCTCTCTGACACTCTTAACTTGGGGACTCCACAAACTGCAGACAAACATTTCTGTGGACATGTGAATGTGAATGACATAGTTTGGATCTGTGTCCCCACCAAATCTCTTGTCAAATTCTAATCCCCAGTGTCGGAGGTAGGGCCTGGTGGGAGGTGACTGGACCGTGGGGGTGGATTTCTAATGAATGGTTTAGAACCATCCCCTTGGCTCTGATCTCAGGATAATGAGTGAGTTCTCGTGAGATCTGGTTGTTTAAAAGTATGAGACCTCCCCCGTCTCTTGCCCTTGCTTCTGCTTTGGCCATATGAGGTGCCTGCTCCCCCTTCACCTTCCACCATGATTGTAAGTTTCCTGAGGCTTTCCCAGAAGTTGAGCAGATGCCAACACCATGCTTCCTATACAGCCTACAGAACCATGAGCCAATTAAACCTCTTTTCTTTATAAATTACTCGGTCCGAGCTATTTCTTTATAGCAATATGAGAATGGACTAATACAGTGCATTTTTTGGGAAAGACCATCTCCTTAGACTTTATCAGGTTCTCAAAAGTGCTGTGGCCTCCAAAATTTGAGAACCACCAATTTACGAGAGCTTTGGCCTTCTAGTTTGTCTTTAACCACTCAGCATAAATGTGGATGTCATCCTATGTCACCTCCAAGCCTTACTGATAGCAGGTGGCACATAAATTATAACTACATGGAGTGTTCACTGACTAGGCTGAGCCGTGTCCTTGAATTTCTCATCACCAGGTGTCTCTCCCAAAGGAGAAGACTGCACCAAACAGTGGGCAAACCTCCTTTGTTTAAAATGGCTAGAAATGGTATAATTACTAGTCAAACTCTCTCCTGAGATCAAAAAGCAGTTGCTTGAAAGCAAAGTTCTCGCAGTAGCTCTCTATCTAGAAGGAGGCATTTTATTTATGTAGGGAAGTCACCTAAAAGAAAATTCATTTATTATGGTGTGGCTTTAAGAGTTACTTACTTTTAATGGAATCCCCCAGATAATAATAAATTCTGAAAAAAAAATCAGAATCATGGCATGTTAAAACTGCATACATTCCTAGAAATAGATAGAAACTGCTCTTGCAAAAAGCTTAGCACATGTTAAAGCGTTTTAGAAACAATTTGCCAAAGTTTATTTAGTCTAGTGATTTTGACAGGTTAAATGGACCCTTTGAGATCTTTCTTCCTCAAGCACACAGGCTCACTTGCTTAATGAACACAGTCCCAGAAAAGCAGGGGGCTGAACCTTGGCTCTACCATCTTACCTAAGATTCTAGAGTTAGCATAGGGTTTCCACAAGCCCAAATTATTATGTTTAATCTTTTCAATTATCTGTGAAGCATTAGGTTGGTGCAAAAGTAACTGCAGATTTTGACATTAAAACTGGCAAAAACTGCAATAACTTTTGCACCAACCTAAGAACATATCCCCATTGTTCAGGTAAAGAAATTGATATGGTTTTGCTGTGTTCCCACCCAAATCTCATCTTGAATTGTAGTCCCCATAATCCTCATGTGTGGTGGGAGGGGCCCATTGGGAGGTAATTGAATCATGGGGGCGGTTACCCCAGTGCTGCTGTTCTCATCATAGTGAGTGAGTTCTCATGAGATCCGACGGTTTTTTAAGGGGCTTTCCCCACTTTTGCTCATTCTTCTACTTCCTGCCACTACATGCAGAAGGACATGTCTGCTTCCCCTTCCACCATGATTGTAAGTTTCCTGAGGCCTCCGCAACCCTTTGGAACTGTGAGTCAATTAAACCTCTTTCCTTTACAAATTACCTAGTCTTGGGTATGTCTTTATAGCAGCAGGAGAATGGACTAATACAGAAATCAAAACTCAGAAAAGTTGTATAACATGCTCAAGGCCAAGAATGCAGCAGGATGAACAGAGTTGTTGGACTCTGAATCAAGTGCTCCTTTCACTACCACACTACCAGAGACAGTGATGCTTTCCCCAAATAGCTTCTCTGCAAAGTCTCTGCTGAGTGGCTTCATAGGGAGGTGCTGGCACTCACTTCTTAGCTGTGTGATCTTAGGCAGGTCACTTAACCTTTTCTTGCCTGTTTCTTCAGGCTTGCAATGGCAATAATAATAATCTCCATCTCACAGAATTATTGTGAGGATTAAATGAGTTGTTATTTGTACAACTGTATTTTAAAAGGCCCTAGCTTATAGTAGGCACCGTGGTGTTGTCATTATTAATAATACTATTATTATCCTTATAGCTCATCAGTACTGGAAATTATTTGATTTGCACACTTGGACACCTAGAGAGGCTAAACTCTTCATCTCTAGTAGCTATTTGTGCTATTTTGTGAGTTGCCTCAAGTGTCCTCATGCATTTTTGACAGTCGAGAAGGGCTTCAGGCTGACGGTGTGCATCAAATGGGATCAGTGTATTTTAATGTGCCTCCTCCCCACTGCCCCCCATCTGCATATTGAACATTGACTTTATGATGTCATGAACACAAAGGTCCCTTGAAAATTAAATTCATTGTTCACTTGGAACAGTGTGGGGGGAGCAGGAATGTTTGTGCTGACAACTCAGGGTGTTAACAGTTTCATAACTGTAAGGGAGAAGACAAACAGTGTAACCCACTCATTGTTAATAGAAGCATTAAAAGGTGGATGGACTTCTATTCCTATAAAGGTGACTTTTAAATTCATATGCAATCTACTGCCTTTTTATCACATCACCATTCTTGCCTTCCTTCTGACCAAACCATGAGTGTGGGATTTATTCTCATCTCCTACTCAGCCCATTTTCTTCTCTTCCATTAATAAAATAAATTCTGGAAAAAAAAAAATACTTTCCTGAGTCTGCCTCCCAAATAACTCTCAGGTCATCTTGATAGCCCTGTGCCAAGTCAGTCAGTCACCAGTCCACACAAGCCAACCAATGGGCAAGATTTTTTCTTTTTTTCCTCGACATGGAGTCTTGCTCTGCCGTCCAGGCTAGAGGGCAGTGGCGCAATATGAGCTCATTGCAACATTTGCCTCCCGGGTTCAAGCAATTCGCCTGTCTCAGCCTCCCGAGTAGCTGAGATTACAGGCATGCATCACCATGCCTGGCTAATTTTTATATTTTTAGTAGAGATGGGGTTTCAACATGTTGGTCAGGCTGGTCTCGAACTCCTGACCTCAGGTGATCCACCCACCTTGGCCTCCCAAAGTTCTGGGATTACAGGCGTGAGCCACCGTCCCTGACTGGGCAGGATTATTAATTGGAGAAAGGAGGAAAGGGGAAACATGCAACTGTTCCACCAAATCATGCCTCTCTCTTCTTTCTCTTTCTGAATTTCAATTGGGAAATGACATGCATCCCCTGCCAGCTGTATTACTTAACTGCCACCTCAGACACCATCTCCTAATGAGAGGCTGTTTTGGGAGATGGCTATCACCTCCCTATGATTCTGTTTCCAAGATCCCAAAAGACAGATTAGCTCAGTGTCCTCCCTGCCACCACTGAGTTACAATCTGAGAGAAATCCTAGGCATGCAACCCACGATGGAAGTCTTAGGAGAGGCTCTGTTTTGAACTAGAGATTAGAAACTTCTCACTGGTAGTTTCTGATTACTCTCACTGACCATTAGGCCAGACATTTCCATGATGCACTTCATAATCATGCAAGCTGCAACAGCAAAAATAGAATGAAAAGAAAATGACCAGAATGCGGCATACAAAGGGCACAGCCCAAATTATATGATTTTGTTCCCATCTGCATTGAGAAAATCACTTTGCATTTTTCAGAGACTAAATATCTAAAACCCAAGACTCTATTTTCTCCCCTCTTAGGCCTCTCCCCAGGCCCATACCCTATCTCTCTCCTGCCACTCTGATTTTGATGCAATGAATGCATTTGAGGGACTATATGATAAATAAGAAGTTTTTGGTATGACAGAAAGTCTAAAATTAATAATGCCTTTTTACCAGCAGTGAGTATGGGCTGATGATGCTACTCGTGAAATAAACCTGGTGGAGAGAGGCAGGACAGAGGTGAGTTAAGTCAGAGAGGAGAGGCTTACATCAAGGCAACCCGGTATGCTTTTTATTTGAATAATTGGATGGCTTCCTCTTATGTAAAGTTGTTACTCAGATTACCGGGAGAATTTGATGAGTGTCAAATGCAGCACAATCAGAAGGCATGACTTTAATATGTCCTGAAAATGCAGTCATGTCTCCGTCCTCCTACTTCTCGAGGTTGGCAGGAACCTGCGGCAGCTCACTGCCTCCATCCTGTCCCTGAATGCCCCAGACTTTGCATTCTCAGCTGCAAGGGTCTACATTTTATCCAGCCATGAAGAATGCTGTCAAAGAAGAAGCTGGAGAAGTCAGACTCTCACACCTGCACCTCCAGGAGGGCTGAAGCTGAAGGGGGAAGTAGGGGTGCTACTCAGGTGTGCAGTGACTGAGGACACAGGACAGGGGCCCTTCTGGGCTTGGAAGCTGGTGATCCTTCTCCAGCTTCTGTTTCAAGAGTGCATCAGGTCCCCAAGCTTTCACCTATTGATATGGTTTGGCTGTTTCCCCACCCAAATCTCACCTTGAATTGTAATAATCCCCACATGTCAAGCTGGAGGCCAGGTGGAGATAATTGAATCATGGGGGCAGTTTCCCTCATGCTGTTCTCGTGGTAGTGAAAAAGTCTAATGAGAGTTGATGGTTTTATAAATGAGAGTTCCCCTGCACAAACTCTCTTGCTCATCACAGTGTAAGAAGTCCCTTTGCTCTTCCTTTGTCTTCCTCCATGATTGTGAGGCCTCCCCAGCCATGTGGAACTATGAGTCCATTAAACCTCTTTCCTTTATAAATTACCCAGTCTCAGGTATGTCTTTATTAGTATCATTAGAACAGGCTAATACACTTATCAAGCTTGTAGAAAAGATCAAATCAGATAACTGGGGCTGGGGAACAGCTACTTTCAAACATTGCTGCTGGGAATGTGAACCTTTAAGGTGGGCAACTCAGCCATATCTAACCAAATTTAAAAAAAATGCACATGCCCTTTGGCCATCCCCCTTCTGGGGTTTAATCCTGTAGATAGGCTTATACATATACAAAATATAACATTACTAAGATAGTCACTGAAATATTGTTTGGAAAGAGATTGGAAACAACCCAAATGTCCATCACCAAATGGCTGATTGTATGAACGACAACACATAGATAGACACAAAGGAAATTAACACTGCTATTAAAAAGAAGAATCAGCACTGTACATTCTGATATAGAATTCACTCCATGATAATATAAAGTAAAAAAAGAAAGTGCAAAATACTGTGTATAATATGCTACTCTTTGGACAAAGTGTACTTTATGTACATATATGCTTGTTTATGCACAGAATACCTCTGGAAATATCCACAAGAAACTGATTAACTACAGTTCCTTCTAGGGAAGAGAAACCAGTGGCTGGGAGATGGGAGAAGAGAGTCTTTCTGCATTGTGTACCCTTTTCTACCTTTCAATTTGTGGATCATATTCAAGTATTAGTTTTTTGACTGAAAAAGAAATTAGCTATAAACAGCAGTATAAAGACTATTACCAGGAACTCTTCTAATGTTCTCAGGGTCAGAAGTCCAAAATCAGTCTCATGAGGTTAATGCCAAGGTGTCAGCAAGTCTTGTTCCTTCTGGAATCTCTAGGGGACAAGAGGCTCCCTGCATTCCTTGGCTTGTGGCCACATCACGCTGACCTCTGCTTCTGTGCTCACATCTCTTCCTCTCTGACTCTGACCTTCCTGACTCCCTCTTATCAAGATCCTTGTGGTTACATTGGGATCTTGGGTAAACCGGGATAATTAACAGATTCTGGGAATTCTAGGACTGAATATCTCTGGGGGTTCTTTATTCAGTCTACCACAGTGGGTATGGGAGGAAATACTCCTGTTCTCTTTTCACTCCATTTCCCCTGTCCCCTAGGAAACCAGAGTAGAAACTCTGACATCCACCAGCCAGGGCTCCCCAGTGGAGGGATTTCTGTGTTAAAGGCTGTGGTCCCTCGCTCCCATGGTGCCCATGCCCTTGACGCCACACCCCACCTCTCTTCTCTGAGGAACATAGCTATGAGGTCCACCTTGGAGGCCAGAAACCCCCATTCTGAGATGGGACATGAGAGGATCCACCACATTCCTCAGGAGGTTCATTCAGAGCTCCACATCTTGGCAGTTGGTGGGGTCTCATCTAGAGAGTGCATTGGACCCAGAAAATTCTGACAAAGTCACTTCCTTTGGCAAGAACCTTGGAGAGGCGAGAGCTGGGATTCAGACGAGTTGCAAGGGTCCCAGTCAGGGAGGTTTGGTGCTGCACTTTCCAAACTTTAATACACATATATGGTTGACTAGTGATCTTGTTATTATTTTTCTTCCATGAGCTCTTGGATTTTAAAAGCTTTTTGTCTTCTTAACCATCTACATTTAGTAAGTAGTAGCCTATATGTTCTAATCACAGATTAAGGCATAATTTCCATTAAACTTTTAAAAATCTTGAAAAGAAGCAGGCAACTCCCAGTACCATATTTCGAAATAAACCCTTGACAGTCTCCGGAGTCCAGATTGGAAAACAAGGATACAGAAATAACAGCAATGACAATAGCAATGTTACCTACAGCACAAGGAGCTCTGGGCTGAGGGACAGGATACCTGCAGCCCGGCCCTTGCCCTGCCACTCACTCACTGTGCCAAGCTAAGAAACCACTCACCTGCCCAGTGATCACAAGCCCCAGCCCTAGAGCTTCTGGTTTAAGTGGGCCAGGGTGGGATTCCCCCAGGTAAGTCCAGTGTGAGTCAAGACCACTGGTTGGACAGGGTCTAGCTGCCCCAGAGAACACTCCAGGCTGAGTCTCCCAGAGCCAAGGGGACAAACTCGGGACTCTGTGAGAGGGAGGGCAATAGGACGGGGACATAAGCAAGCCAAGCTGCACCCAGGGCCTGTGAATGTTGACATCTTGTGGGCTCAGGCCACCTGGTGAGGCTAAGCAGGAGAGCGCTTGGCTGTTCTGACACTATTCATCAAGCCAGGGACAGACAGAGACTAATGTGATTTAAAAGCCTCCAAAAGACACACTGCAAATCAGGGTCACAGCAAGAGCCAGCCAGCAGCCAGCCCAGGCTTGCCCTCTCTCCCTCTCACCCCTCCTTTCCCCCTGCACTCACCTTGTCTGAGCCAAATTGTTTTTCCACCAAAATTTACAGGGGTAGCACTGTGGGGAAACATTTGGGAGAGATCTCTGGCTGTGACCCACTGTTAAAAGCATCTCCACTGGCTGTTGCTAAACAGAAAAGATTGTGGCTTCCCAGCAAGGCTGATTTCCCAGAAAACAGCCCTGGTAGGCCAAGGGGTAGGAACACGAGGTAAGTGGTTATCTCCATGTGCTGATGTTCACTAGGGAAGCCAGGGATGGTCAGGATATCTCACCCCAGCTGAAATCAGATGACAAGCTGGCATCCGTCTCAAAGGGAGCTCTAGAGGACAAGCAGAGGCAGGCTGAACATAGGTATCTTCTTTCTGTTGAAACATAAAGATAGCTGCTGCCTTTCTTTCTTGCCCTCTTACTCATAATTTTGTCCTGGAGAGGATCAGGAGGAGCCTCCCTGGATTATTCCAATTAGTCATTAGTCACTTGTTTCTCTGGTATGGGATAATCTGGTTCTATGATTACAGTGACCTAGAGTACCTGAACCAAAAACTGAGAGGCACATTTTAGTACAAATTATTTTGGTGGGAGGTTTTTCCCACTATTTGTCATTCTATGAAAACAAAAAGTTTGCAGGCTAGAATACAAAAATTTAGATCATAACAAAAAGGTCTAAAATTCCAAGATGAATTTCTAACGCTCTGTGGTGCCATCACCATAAGAAGATGTGGGGGATGTTAGTGGACGTGGTGGACTAAAGACCTCTAAAACTCCTCTTCTCCATAAAAGCAACAAAAACACTAACCCAAAAAAAGTCAGAATCAAATTTTTCAGAAATTTAGAAATTAACCAAAGGCTTGCAATAATCTGAGGTGCATTTATTCAGTAACAATGGCTGAATCTTGGTAAAAAATAGAAAGCTTTGTGGTATTTTAATTTGCCTATTCCCATCCCTTACCCGTACCCCCAGATTTGCAGCACTCTGGAAAACCAACAGCCCACAAGCGCAGTGAAAAATCTCAAAAACCTAGTCTGACAGCCACTGGAAGGAGAAGAACAGTTCTGGAGCCCCCTCAAAGTTCCATTTCCAGAGAACTGTCATCATTCCACCTGTCTATTTTCCTGGAAGACCCTACCAACAATGCTCCTTATGTGATGTGACTCAGAGCTCTTCCAGTGCGAAAAGCCTTTTCTTCAGAGGATATTTGTCTAAAATAAAGCATCTTGACTGCCTGAGGCAGTAGATAGCAGTTGGGGCAAATAATAGGCCAATCAAAGAGCTTAAAAGGAAAAGCTGGAGAATGACTTGTTCATAGAGAGCTTTTAAAAGCTCTGACATATTCCTGTTAATCTAAAATACCACAGATATGCATATGACAGTGCGCATGCCCAGAGCTATATCATGCCCAAGAAAGACCTGAGAAGGGCTGACTGACTTTAAAGCTCTGTGGAAGCAGGAAGTAAAGGCTAAGGCAGAGTTTTTAACTTCTTGACTGAATGTTAAAGGTGTGCCCCCGATACACAAACAGAACCTCTCAGCAAAAATTGGGAGACTTATTGGTTCCAGGTACTTAAGAAATATTTGACTAATTATTAGTGTACCACTAAGCCAAACAAGCGGAGCCTTCAGGGGCCACCTATGACAAAGAAGACAGACTTTACATAATTAGTTCAGAAAAATCACTAAACAAACATTTACAAAACAAACAGCAAGAACAAACCCTGGAGAGGGGCGAAGATCTGATTTCCAGAGTTGTCATATTATATTATATAAAAATTCCAGTTTTTAATAACAATAAAAAATTATGAGACATACAAAGAAACAAAAAGTATGACCCATACAGGCTGAATCAGTCAAGAAAAACTGTTCCAAAGGAAAACTAGATATTAGACATACTAGACAAGGAGTTTAAACCACCTATTTTAAATATGTTTAAAGAACTGAAGACACATCTAAAGAACTAAAGTATGAAAATTATGTTTCACTATACAGAGAATACCAATAAAGAGACAAAAAGAATAAAAACAACCCAAATAGAAATTCTAGAGTTGAAAAGTACAAAAACTGAAATGAAAAAAAATTCACTCAACAGCAGACTTGAGCTGACAGAAGAAAGAAACAACATACTTGAAAATAAGTTAATTGAGATTATTCAGTCTGACTTACAGAAAGAAAAAAGAAGGAAGAAAATTTAACAGAGCATAAAAGACCAACAAACACATAATTGGAATTCCAAAAGTAGTGAAGAGAGAGAAAGGGTCAGAAAGAATAGTTGAAGAAGTAATGGCTGAAAACTTTCCAAATTGGATAAAACACATTTACCCACACATCCACCTAGCTCAACAACCTTCAGGTAGGATAAACTCAAAGAGACTCACACATAGACTCATCATGATCCAACTGTCAAAAGATAAAAAGAGAATCTTGAGAGCAGCAAGACAGCAGAGATTCATCATGTATAAGGGATCCTCAAGAATGTTAACTTTCTCATCAGAATCTATGGAATCAGGAAGGCAAAGGGTGACATAGTCAAAATTCTGAAGGAAAAAAATAAGACTATCAACCAAGAATTTTACATTCAGCAAAACTATCCTTAAACATGAAGGTGAAATTAAGACATCAAGATAAACAAATAAGCTGGGTGTGGTGGCTCACACCTGTAATCCCAGCACTTTGGGAGGCCAAGGCGGGCACGTCACAAGGTCAGGAGATCGAGACCATCCTGGCTAACATGGTGAAACCCCGTCTCTACTAAAAATATAAAAAATTAGCCGGGCATGGTGGCGGGTGCCTGTAGTCCCAGCTACTTGGGAGGCTGAGGCAGGAGAATGGCATGAACCCAGGAGGCAGAGCTTGCAGTGAGCCGAGATCGGGCCACTGCATTCCAGCCTGGGTGACAGAGTGAGATCCCATCTCAAAAAAAAAAAAAAGATAAACAAATAATGAAAGAATCTGTCACTTGCACCTAAACTACAAGAAATACTAAAGGGAATCCTTCCAGCTGAAGTGATAAGACACAAAATAGTAACTCATGAAGAAGCAACCACATGAAGAAATAAAAAGCACTGGTGAAAATAACTGCATAGTAAGTATGAAAGACGGGATAAATGTATTCTTTTTTGTGTTTTACTCTTTTTTCTCCAGATTTAAAAGACAACTGCATGAAGCAATAATTATAAGCCTGTGTTAACAACTAAACATAATATCAATATGCAATTTGGATAATAAAAGCACAAAGGAGCAGAGAGGAAATAGAGCTATAATAAAAAGAGTTTTGTATGCTTTTTTAGTTAGGTTGTTACGAATTCTAGCTTGTCATAAATTAAGATGTTAAATGTAATCCCTAGGGCAACGACTAAGAAAAAACTAAAAAACATATAGTAAAAGAAGGAACAAAGGAACTAAGTTGGCACACTAGAACACGGCTGTTTAACATAAAAGAAGGGAGTAGTGGAGCAATAAAAGAACAAAAAAAGATATAAGACTTACAGAAAACTAATATCGAAATGGTAGAAATAAATCTTATCAGCCACTTTGGGAATCTGAGGCTAGTGGATCACCTGAGGTCAGGAGTTCAAGACCAGCCTGGCCAACATGGTGAAACCCCGTCTCTACTAAAAATGCAAAAAAAATTAGCTAGGTGTGGTGGTGCGCACCTGTAATCCCAGCTTCTAGGGAGGCTGAGGCAAGAAAATCATTTGAACCTGGGAGGCAGAGGTTGCAATGAGCTGAGATCGTGTCATTGCACTCTAGCCTGGGTGACAGAGTGAGACTCCGTCTCAAAAAAAAAAAAAAAATCTTATCAGCAATTACATTAAACATAAGTGGATTCACATTCCAACCAAAAGACACAGATTGGCAGAACTAATTCTTAAAAATGCATTATTCAGGGGCTAGCAAGATGGCCGAATAGGAACAGTTCCAGTCTGCAGCACCCAGTGAGACTAACACAGAAGGCAGATGATTTCTGCATTTCCAACTGAGATACACGGTTCATCTCCTTGGGACTGGTTAGACAGTGGGTGCAGCCCACAGAGGGCGAGCAAAAGCAGGGTGGGGTGTCGCCTTACCCAGGAAGTGCAAGGGATTGGGGAACTCCCTCCCCTAGCCAAGAGAAGCCATGAGGGACTGTGCTGTGAGAGATGGTGCTATCCGGCCCAGATACTACGCTTTTCCCACGGTCTTCGCAACCTGCAGACCAGAAGATTCCCTTGGGTGCCTACACCACCAGGGCCCTGGGTTTCAAGAACAAAATAGGGCAGCCGTTTGGGCAGACACAGAGATAGCTGCAGGAGTCTTTTCTCGTACCCCAGTGGTGCCTGGAATGCCAGCAAGACAGAACGGCTCACCCTCTGGGAATGGGGGCTGAAGCCAGGGAGCTAAGCGGTCTTTCTCAGAGGATCCCACCCCCACAGAGCCCAACGAGCTAAGATCCACTGGTGTGAAATTCTCTCTGCCAGCACAGCAGTCTGAAGTCAACCTGGGATGCTCAAGCTTGGTGAGGGAAGAGGCATCCGCCATTACTGAGGCTTGAGTAGGCGGTTTTCCCCTCACAGTGTAAACAAAGCCTTAGGGAAGTTGGAACTGGGCAGAGCCCACCACAGCGCGGCAAAGCCACTGTAGCCAGACTGCCTCTCTAGATTCTTCCTTTCTGGGCAGGGCATCTCTGAAAGAAAGGTAGCAGCCCCAGTCAGGTGCTTATAGATAAAACTCCCATCTCCCTGGGACAGAGCACCTGGGGGAAGGCGCAGCTGTGGGCGCAGCTTCAACAGACTTAAACGTTCCTGCCGCTGACTCTGAAGAGAGCAGTGGATCTCCCAACACAGCACTTCAGCTCTGCCAAGGGACAGGCTTACTCCTCAAATGGGTCCCTGACTCCTATGCCTCCTGACTGTGAGACACCTCCCAGCAGGGGTCAACAGACACCTCATACAGTAGAGCTCTAGCTGGCATCTGGAGGGTATCCCTCTGGGACAAAACTTCCAGAGGAAGGAGCAGGCAGCAATCTTTGCTGTTCTGCAGCCTCCACTGGTGATACCCAGGCAAACAGGGTCTGGAGTGGACCTCCTGCAAACTCCAGCAGACCTGCAGAAGAGGGTCCTGACTGTTAGAAGGAAAACTAACAAACAGAAAGCAATAGCATCAACATCAACAAAAAGGACGCCCACACAAAAACTCCATCTGAAGGTCACCAACATCAAAGATCAAAGGTAGATAAATCCACGAAGATGAGGAAAAACCAGCACAAAAAGGCTGAAAATTCCAAAAGCCGGAATACCTCTTCTCCTCCAAAAGATCACATCTCCTCACCAGCAAGGCAACAAAACTAGACGGAGAATGAGTTTGACGAATTGACAGAAGTAGGCTTCAGAAAGTGGGTGATAACCAACTCCTCCGAGCTAAAAGAGCATCTTCTAACCCAATCCAAGGAAGCTAAGAACCTTGATAAAAGGTTACAGGACCTGCTAACTAGAATAACCAGTTTAGAGAAGAACATAAATGACATGATGGAGCTGAAAAACACAGCACAAGAACTTTGTGAAGCCTAAACAAGTATCAATAGCCGAATCAAGCAGAAGAAAGGATATCAGAAATTGAAGATCAATTTAATGAAATAAAGTGTGAAGACAAGATTAGAGAAAAAACAATGAAAAGGAACAAACAAAGCCTCCAAGAAATATGGGACTATGTGAAAAGACCAAACCTACATTTGATTGGTGTACCTGAAAGTGACGAGGAGAATGGAACCAAGTTGGAAAACATACTTCAGGAAATTATCCAAGAGAACTTCCCCGACCTAGCAAGATAGGCCAACATTCAAATTCAGGAAATACAGAGAAAACCAGAAAGATACTCCTCGAGAAGAGCAACCCGAAGACACATAATCAACAGATTCACCAAGGTTTTAATGAGGAAAAAATGTTAAGGGCAACCAGAAAGAAAGGTCATGTTACCCACAAAGGGAAGCCCATCAGACCAACAGGAGATCTCTCTGCGGAAACCCTACAAGTCAGAAGAGAGTGGGGGCCAATATTCAACATTCTTAAAGAAAAGAATTTTCAACCCAGAATTTTGTATCCAGCCAAACTAAGCTTCATAAGTAAAGGAGAAATAAAATCCTTTATAGACAAGCAAATGTTGAGGGATTTTGTCACCACCAGGCCTGCCTTACCAGAGCTCCTGAAGGAAGCACTAAATATGGAAAGGAAAAACTGGTACCAGCCACTGCAAAAACATACCAAAACGTAAAGACCATCAACACTATGAAGAAACTCCATCAACTAATGGGCAAAATAAACAGCTAGCGGTCCAGGTGTGGTGGCTCACACCTGTAATCCCAGCATTTTGGGAGGCTGAGGCAGGTGGATCACAAGGTCAGGAGTCCAAGACCAACCTGGCCAAGATGGCAAAACCCTATCTCTACGAATAATACAAAAAAAAAAAAAAATAGCCAGATGTGGTGGAGGGTGCCTGTAATCTCAGCTACTCAGGAGGCTGAGGCAGAGAACTGCTTGAACCCAGGAGGTGGAGGTTGCAGTGAGCCAAGATCATGCCACTGCACTCCAGCCTGGACAACAAGCAAGACTCCAAAAAAGAAAAAAAAAAGCTAGCATCATAATGACAGAATTAAATTCACATATAACAATATTAACCTTAAATGTAAATGGGCTAAATGTCCCAATTAAAAGACACAGACTGGCAAATTGGATAAAGAGTCAAGACCCATTGGTGTGCTGTATTCAGGAAACACATCTCACGTGCAAAGACACATATAGGCTCAAAATAAAGGGATGGAGGAATATTTACCAAGCAAATGGAAAGAAAAAAAAAGCAGGGGTTGCAATCCTAGTCTTTGATAAAACAGACTTTAAACCAACAAAGATCAAAAAAGACAAAGAAGGGCATTACATAATGGTAAAGGGATCAATGCAACAAGAAAAGCTTATGATCTAAATATATATGCACCCAATACAGGAGAACCCAGATTCATAGAGCAAGCTTTTAGCGACCTACAAAGAGACTTAGACTCCCAAACAATAATAGTGGGAGACTTTAACACCCCACTAACAATATTAGACAGATCAACAAGACAGAAAATTAACAAGGATATTCAGGACTTGAACTCAGCTCTGGACCAAAAGGACCTAATAGAAATCTACAGAACTCTCCATCCCAAATCAACAGAATATACATTGATCTCAACACGACATAGCACTTACTCTACAATTAACCACATATTTGGAAGTAAAACACTCCTCAGCAAATGCAAAAGAACGAGAATCATAAAAAACAGTTTCTCAGACCACAGAGCAATCAAATTAGAAATCAGGATTAAGAAACTCACTCAAAACCAGCCAAGCGTGGTGGCTCATGCCTGTAATCCCAGCACTTTGGGAGGCTGAGGCGGGTGGATCATGAGGTCAGGAGATCAAGACCATCCTGGCTAACATGGTGAAACCCTGTCTCTACTAAAAATACAAAAAAATTAGCCAGGCATGGTGGTGGGCACCTGTAGTCCCATCTACTTGGGAGGCTAAGGGAGGAGAACGGTGTGAACCTGGGAGGCGGAGCTTGCTTGCAGTGAGCTGAGATTGTGCTACTGCACTCCAGCCTGAGTGACAGAACAAGACTCCATCCCAAAAAAAAAAAAAAGAAAGAAAGAAACTCACTCAAAACCTCACAACTACAAGGGAACTGAGCAACCTGCTCCTGAATGGCTACTGGGTAAATAACAAAATTAATGCAGATATAAAGAAGTTCTTTGAAATCAATGAGAACAAAGACACAACATACCAGAATCTCTAGGACACAGCTAAAGCAGTGTTTAGAGGGAAATTTATAGCACTAAATGCCCACATGAGAACATGGGAAAGATCCAGAATTGACACCCTAACATCATGATTAAAAGAACTAGAGAAGTAAGAACAAACAAATTCAAAAGCTAGCAGAAGACAAGAAATAACTAAAATCAGAGCAGAACTGAAGGAAATAGAGACACAAAAACCCTTAAAAAAAAAATCAATGAATCCAGGAGCTGGTTTTTTGAAAAGATTAACAAAATAGATGGACAGCCAGCCAGAGCAATAAAGAAGAAAAGAGAGAAGAATCAAATAGACACAATAAAAAATGACTAAGGGGATATCATCACCGATCCCACAGAAATACAAACTACCATCAGAGAATACTATAAACACATCTGCACAAATAAACTAGAAAATCTAGAAGAAATGGATAAATTCCTGGGCACATACACCCTCCCAAGACTAAACCAGGAAGAAGTCGAATCCCTGAATAGACCAAAAACAACTTCTGAAATTGAGGCAGTAATTAATAGCTTACCAACCAAAAAAGCCCAGGACCAGATGGATTCACAGCCAAATTCTACCCGAGGTAAAAGAGGAGCTGGTACCATTCCTTCTGAAACTATTCCAAACAATAGAAAAAGAGGAACTCCTCCCTAATTCATTTTACAAGGCCAGCATCATCCTGATACCAAAACCTGGCAGAGACACCACAAAAAAAGAAAATTTCAAGCCAATATCCCTGATGAACATCAATGCAAAAATCCTCAATAAAATAATGGCCAACCGAATCCAGTAGTATATTAAAAACTTACCCACCACAATCAAGTTTGTTTCATCCCTCAGATGCAAGGTTGGTTCAACATACACAAATCAATAAACGTAATCCATCACATAAACAGAACTAATGACAAAAACCAGATGATTATCTCAATAGATGCAGAAAAGCCCTTCGATAAAATTCAACATTCCTTCATGCTAAAAACACTTAATAAACTAGGTATTGATGCAACATATCTAAAAATAATAAGAGCTATTTATGACAACCCACAGCCAATATCATATTGAATGGGCAAAAGCTGGAAGCATTCCCTTTGAAAACCGTCCCAAGACAAAGATGCCCCCTCTCTCCACTCCTATTCAACATAGTATTGGAAGTTCTGGCCAGGGCAATCAGGCAAGAGAAAGAAGTAAAGGTATTCAAATAGGAAGAGATGAAGTAATTGTCTCTGTTTTCAGATGACATAATTGTATATTTAGAAAACCCCATCGTCTCAGCCCAAAAACTCCTTAAGCTGATAAGCAACTTCAGCAAAGTCTCAGGATACAAAATCAATGTGCAAAAATCACAAGCATTCCTATACACCAATAATAGACAAACAGAGAGCCAAATCATGAGTGAACTCCCATTCACAATTGCTACAAAGAGAATAAAATACCTTGGAATACAACTTACAAGGGATGTGAAGGACCTCTTCAAGGATAACTACAAACCACTGCTCAAGGAAATAAGAGAGGACACAAACAGAGAGGATATAAGAAAATAAGAGAGGAAAAACATTCCATGCTCATGGATAGGAAGAATCAATATCATGAAAATGGCCATACTGCCCAAAGTAATTTATAGATTCAATGCTATTCCCATCAAGCCACTATTGGCCTTCTTCACAGAATTAGAAAAAAAAAAAAACAGTTTAAATTTCATATGGAACCAAAAAAGAGCCTGTATAGCCAAGATAATCCTAAGCAAAAAGAACAAACCTGAAGGCATCCTGCTACCTGACTTCAAACTATACTACAAGGCTACAGTAACCAAAACAGCATGGTACTGGCACCAAAACAGATATATAGATCAATGGAACAGAACAGAGGCCTCGGAAATAACACCACACATCCACAACCATCTGATCTATGACAAACCTGACGAAAACAAGCAATGAAGAAAGGATTCCCTATTTAATAAATGGTGTTGGGAAAACTGGCTAGTCATATGCAGAAAACTGAAACTGGACCCTTTCCTTACACCTTATACAAAAATTAACTCAAGGTGGATTAAAGACTTAAACGTAAGACCTAAAACCATAAAAACCCTAAAAGAAAACCTAGGCAATACCATTCAGGACATAGGCATGGGCAAAGACTTCATGACTAAAACACCAAAAGCACTTGCAATAAAAGCCAAAACTGACAAATGGGATCTAATTAAACTAAAGAGCTTCTGCACAGGAAAAGAAATATCATTAGAGTGAACAGGCAACCTACAGAATGGGAGAGAAATTTTGCAATCTCTCCATCTGACAAAGGGCTAATATCCAGAATCTACAAGGAACTTAAACAAATTTACAAGAAAAAACAAACAACCCCATCAAAAAGTGGGCAAAGGATATGAATAGACACTTCTCAAAAGAAGGCATTTATGGGGCAAACATATGAAAAAAGCTCATCATCACTGGTCATCAGAGAAATGCAAATCAAAACCACAATGAGATACTATCTCATGCCAGTTAGAAAGGCAATCACTAAAAAGTCAGGAAACAACAAATGCTGGAGAGGATGTGGAGATACAGGAAGGCTTTTACACTGTTGGTGGGAGTATAAATTAGGTCAACCATTGTGGAAGACAGTGTGGCGATTCCTCAAGGATCTAGAACCAGAAATATCATGTGACCCAGCAATCCCATTACTGGGTATATACCCAAAGGAATATAAATCATTCTACTAGCAAGACACATGCACACATATGTTTATTACAGCACTATTCACAATAGCAAAGACTTGGAATCAACTCAAATGCCCATCAATGATAGACTGGATAAAGAAAATGTGGCACATATACACCATGGAATACAATGCAGCCATTAAAAAGAACGAGTTCATGTCCTTTGCAGGGACATGGATGAAGCTGGAAACCATCATTCTCAGCAAACCAACACAGGAACAGAAAACCAAACACTGCATGTTCTCACTTATAAGTGGGAGTTGAACAATGAGAACATATGGGCACAGGGAGGGGAACATCATACACTGGGGCCTGTTGAGGGGTGGGGGGCAAGGGGAGGGATAGCATTAGGAGAAATACCTAATGTAGGTGATGGGTTGATGGGTGCAGAGAACCACCATGGCATATGTATACCTATGTAACAAACCTGCACATTCTGCACATGTATCCCAGAACTTAAAGTATAATAAAAAAAAGTTTTTCATAAAAAATGCATTACTCAACTATATGCTGTCTACAAAAGATGCATTTTAAACGTAATGACATAAATAGGTTGAAAATAAAAGGATAGGAAAATATATACCATTCATACAAAAGAGAGTTAGAGTGGCTATACTAATATCAGACAAAATGGACTTTATACAAAAATCGTTACTAGAGACAAAGAAGGACATTTTATAATGATAAAAGTATCAATCTATCAGAAAGAAACAACCATCATAAACATAGAAGGACCCAAAAACAGGGCCTCAAAATACATAAAGCAAAAACTGACAAAATGGGCAGATATGAAAGAATAAATAGACAAGTCAGCAATAACAGTTGGAGTCTTTCAACCACACTTTCAATAATATAGAGGAAAACTGGACAGAAGATCAACAAGAAAGTAGAAGACTTGAACAGTACTATGAACCAACTAGACCTAATAGACATCTACAGAACACTTCAGAATACATATTTTTCTCAAGCACACATGGGATATTTTCTAGGATAAACTATATTGCCATAAGACAAGTTTCAATAAATTTAAATTGATTAAAAATACACAAAATACTTTCTCCAACCATAATGAAATGAAATTAGAAATCAATCACAGAAGAAAATTTAGAAAATTCACAAATAGGAAAACAACACAATTCTAAAAAAATCAGTGGCTCAAAAATAAAATCACAAGAGAAATTGGAAATTGAGCAGAATGAAAACAAAACACAACATATCTATGGGATGCAAATAAAGCAGTGCTGATAGGGAAATTTATAGTTGTAAGTGTCTATATTTACAAAGTAGAATGATCTCAAATGAATAACCACTGGCTACCTTAAGAAACTGGAAAAAGAACTAAACCCAAAGCAGAAAAAGGAAGGAAATAATAAATATTAGAGATAAAATAAATGAAATAGAGAATAGAAAATAATAAAAATCAATAAAACCAAAAAGTAGAATTTGATAGGATCAACAAAATTGACAAATGTTTCCCAAAACTGAACAAGAAAAAAAGAAAGGATTCAAATAACTAAAATTGGAAATGATATAGGGAATGTTACTACTGACCTTACAGAAAAAAAAAATAGGATTATAACAAAAAACAATGGGCAATTGTACACCAAAAAATCAGATAACCTAGATGAAATGGACATATTCTTAGAAAGATAAAACAACCTAAACTGACTCAAAAAGAAACGGAAGTCTGAATAGAATTATAAAAAATACAGAGATTGAATTAGTAGGGAAAAACATTGCAAAGAAAAGGTCAGGCCCAAATAGCTTCACTGGTGAATTCTACCAAAAGTTTAAAGAATACTTGACGTCTATCCTTCACAAACTCTTCCAAAAAATAGAAGAGGGAGAACGTTTCCCAACTCATTCTATGAAGCCAGTATTACTCTGATACCCAAATCAAAGACATCACAAGAGAAGAAAACTACATACTAATATTTCTTGTGCATATATGCAAACTTCTGAACATACTATTAGTAAACCAAATCCAACAACATATGAAAAGATGTGTACACTGCGACCAAATGAGATTTATCCCAGAAATGCAATGTGGATTCAACATACAAAAATCAAGCAATGCAATATGTCATATTAATAAAGGACAAAACCACATGGTCATCTCAGTAGACATGGAAAGCATTTGATAAAATCAACATCCTTTCATGATAAAAACACTCAATAAACTAGTAATAGAAGGGAATTTCCTCAACCTCATAAAGCGCATCTACAAAAAAAGTTAACATCGTCTTTTTTTGTTTGTTTGTTTTGTTTTATGAGATGGAGTCTCTCTCTATCACCCGGGCTGGAGTGCAGTGGCACCATCACAGCTCACTGCAACCTCCGCCTCCCAGGTTCAAGTGATTCTCCTGGCTCTGCCTCCTGAGTAGCTGGGATTACAGGCATGTGCCACCAGATCTGGCTAATTTTTGTATTTTTAGTTGAGACGGGGTTTCAGCATGTTGGTCAGGCTAGTCTTGAACTCTTGACCTAGTGATCCGCCCACCTCAGCCTCCCAAAGTGCTGGAATTACAGGCATGAGCCACTGCACCCAGCCATTAATATCGTCTTTAATAGTGAAAGGCAGTGCTTTCTCCCTATGATCAGGAATAAGGAAAGTATGTCCCCTCTCTGCACTTCTATTCAACATTTAGTGGGAGATTCTAGCCAGGGCAACAAGCAAGAAAGAGAAATAAAAGACATCCAGATTGAAAAGGAAGAAGTAAAACTCTCTATTGGCAGATGGCATGATTTTGTATATAGAAAATCCTAAGGAATACACACACACATGCACACGCACCCCAACCTATTAGAGCTAATAAAAGAGTTCAGCAAGGTTGCAGGATAAAAGATTAATAAACAAAGCTCAATTATATTTTTACACACTACAATGAATAATCTGAGAATGAAATTAAAAAGCAATTCCATTTATAATCAAAAAGAATAAAATGCTTGGGAGTAAATTTAACAAAAAAAAGTGCAAGACTCATACAGTGAAAATTATAAAATATTGTTGAAAGAAATTAAAGAAGGCTAAATAGATGAAAAGACACAATGTGTTCATAGATTGGAAGACTTAACATTATTAAGCTGGATTATGAAAAAAATCACCTATATATGCTTCTAGTTTTCATTTTCAAGTATTTAAATCTTTTATTTTCTTTTATTTCAGCACAACCAATCTAGTTTTTTTTCCAAATGGCTGCCACTAATTCTAGTGTTATGTATTAAATGTATCTTTTCCTCACTGATTTGAAATACTGCCCTGTAAATTCCCAAAGTAGTTCTTAATTACTATGTTTCTTAGTCCCTTGGGATTCTTACAAAACCTGTGTTAACTGGCTATATGTCAAAAAAACAAATAAGATAAATAAGAGAATGGAAATATTCACCTAAGGGTAAGTCAGTAGGAAAGTTCTTCAAGGACACAGTCATTTTAACCAAGTGCTATGTCTAAAGTTCAATTAGATGGTCTGCATCTGCAGCAGGTGCCAGGCAAACAAGCAAGAGGGCAAGGATCTAGGGCAATCTGGGGTTTTGTGGCCCTCTTACTGTAAAATCCTTCCCATTAGAGTTCTTGGATTTTTGCGAGAGCATGGTGGTTTTTAATAAGCACATAACCGAAAGAAGGCTTTGCACTTCAAAGCCTGTTGCAATGACCCGCTGCATTAGTAAAGTAAGAAGACCAGTTGCAACAAGAACTTCAAGTGTTTCATGGCATCTCTCTGCAGCAAGACAGCCTTTCTGAAGGTGACTGCAGACAGACATGGTCCTGCATCTTTGCCAAATACAGAATCAACTCAGCATCTCACTGACACTAATTATCAGCTTGTATTTATTCACATCACAGAAAAGAGCTTAATTTACATAATACGTACTGGTCAATCCTTCACTTTTGAACTTTACCTTTGCCCATCAGCAGATCAATTTGTATTTAATCTTCTGTTTTAGAACTGATTTTAAGACTCACAGTAAGAGGCCTAGATTTCACAATCATTAATTGCTATTATCAGCCCCTTTTCATTTCCCAAACATCAGCAGTTTCTTAAAGTTCTGCTTTCATTCCTTTATGAAGTTATCCGTTCTTGTTCATCACTTGGTTCTGTTGTGTCTTTCAACAAAGTACAGAGTTTACAACTAGCCAATAATGTAAAACAAAAGAATGCTCTGAAATTTTCCATTGATTCTCCATTCTATCTGACCTCATCAACAACTGCATACAAAACTCAAGTCGTCTGACCATTTCCTGATGGATGCTATCAAGTACTTCCAAAGTTCCAGATAGGTCTGCCAAAGGGTAGAGGACTCAGATTCTTCCTTTCTCTCTTTTAAATAAGAACTGAATTATCATCTTTGGATGGCTAATTATTCTATATATTGCAGCGTAACTGGTTTCTCCCTAAATTTTCATATTTTCAAGTATATCAAAATATACTATACTCCTGACTAGCATCAGGAGAATCTGCCATTCCTTCACCTCCTAATTCAGGCAAGTCACTTAATCTCTCTGGGTCTTAGTATCCTCATCTGTAAAATGGATTAACAATAGAGCATTTTTGGAAAGTATATGATAACCTGAATAATGTATTTTACACAGAGCCTGGCTCCCAGGACAAACAAGGGACTCAAAGCCCAAATGAGGGACTGTCCCTGTTAACAGTATTGACATCACTGCCATCACGTAGACTAAACAAAGGGTAGTAACTGAATGGAAAGGAGTCATCTGACTAAATGGTCAGTTGTGTTCATACCTGCCCTCATATTTACCCTCAACTGATTTTCAACAAGGGAGCCAAATTAATTCAATGGAAAAAGAATATTATTTTCAACAAATTATGCTGGAACAACTGGGTATCATCATGCAAAAGAATGAAGTTGGACTCCTATTTCACACCATATACAAAAATGAACTCAAAATGGATCAAAGACCTACATGTAAGAACCAAAACTCTTACAAGGAAACACAGGGGTAAGTCTTTGTGAGTTTCAATTAGCAATGGTTTCTTAGATATTACATCAAAAGCACAAATAACAAAAGCAAAAATACACATATATGATTGCATCAAAATTAAAATATTTTGTGCTTTAAAGGACTTCATCAAGAGAGTGAAAAGACAACCCACACAAGCTGGGCGCAGTGGCTCATGTCTATAATCCTAGCACTTTGGGAGGCTGAGGTGGGCAGATCACTTGAGGCCAGGAGTTCGAGACCAGCCTGGCCAACACAGTGAAAGCCCGTCTCTAACAAAAAATACAAAAATTAGCCAGGCATGGTGGTGCACACCTGTAGTCCCAGCTACTCGGGAGGCTGAGGCAGAGAATCCCTTGAACCTGGGAAGTAGAGGTTGCAGTAAGCCGAGATCGCACCACTGCACTCCAGCCTAGGCAACACAGCGAGACCCCGTCTCAAAAAAAGAAAAAAGAAAAAAAGATAACCCACAAAATGGGGGAAAGTTATCTGCAAATCACATATCTGATAAAGACTTGTATCTAGGATATAAAGAATTCCCAAAACTCAATAATAAAAAGACAAATAATCTATTACAAATTGGGCAAAGGATCTGAACAAATAAACCATGAAGAGAATACAAATGGTCAATAAACACACATGAAAAGATACCCAACCTCACTAGCCATCAGGGAAATGCCAGTCAAAACCACAATGCGATATCACGTCACACCCACTATGATGGCTAGAGCCTAAAAGACAGATAATAAGTGTTGGCAAGGATGTGGAGAAATTTGAATGCTCATATGCTGCTGGTGGGAATGTAAACTAGTGCAGCTACTTTGAAAAACAGTCTAGCAATGCCTCAAAGTGTTAAACATAAGAGTTAATCCCAGCACTTTGGGAGGCCGAGGCAGGCAGATCATGAGGTCAGGAGATCGAGACCATCCTGACAAAGACCGTGAAACCCCGTCTCTACTAAAAATACAAAAAATTAGCCGGGCGTGGTGGCGGGCACCTCTAGTCCCAGTTACTCAGGAGGCTGAGGCGGGAGAATGGCGTGAACTCAGGAGGCGGAGCTTGCAGTGAGCCAAGACTGCGCCACTGCACTCCAGCCTGGGCGACAGAGCGAGACTCTGTCTCAAAACAAAACAAAACAAAAAAAAGGAGTTACCATATGACCCAGCAATCTCTCTGCTGGGTACATTCTCAAAGGAAATGAAATCAGCACCTTGTAGAGACATCTGCGTGCCCATAGTCACTGCTGCATTATTCACAGTAACCAAGATATGGAAACAACCTAAGCATCTGTCAACAGATGAATGGATAAAGAAACTGCGGTATGCACATGTATGTATATATCTATCTCTATCTCTACATATCTATACCTATAGCTATATATCTAGATATATCTAGGATCTGAGCAAATATACCATGAAGATCTATATATTCAGATATAGAGATCTATAGATATATCTAGATATATAGATATATGTGCATACCACAATTTCTTTATCATTCATAGATATAAAGATATATCTATAGATATAGCTATATAGATAAATATATGTGCATATCACAATAGATATATATCTATGTGGTATGCATAAATACACATTATATATCTTTATATTACATATATAAATCTTTCTATCTTTATATTACATATATAAAGATATATATATCTTCAGAGTATCCATCATTTTTAAGGCTGAATAATATCCATTGTATACTGAATAACATCCACTGTGTACAGAATAATATCCATTGTGTGTATATATAATTGAATATTATTCAGCCTTTAAAAAATACAAATATTATTCATCTTTGTGACAACATACATGAACTTGGAGGACATCATGCTACGTGAAATTAACCAGACACAGAAAGAAAAATGCTGCATGATCTCACTTATATGAGGAAACTTTTAAAGAGTCAAATGCATAGCAACAAAGAATTAAAACTGTGGTTACCAGGAAGCTGGAAGGAGAGGGAAGAAATGAAGAGCTATAGGTCAAAGGAGACGAAGTTGCAGATAGGCAGGATGAATAAAATCTAGAGACCTAATGTACAACGTGAGGACTATAGTTATAATATTATATTGTATACTGGAAGCTTGCTAAGAGAGTAGATTTTAGGTGCTCTCTACAGGGTATTAGAGTGAGCAGAGATGGAGAATCACTGGGAACCTAAAAATGATCATTTTATCTGGTCCAGCTTTGACATACACAGTGAAATTGTTTCTATTTGAAAACAGGAAAGGCAGTAGTCTAAATTCACTTAACCTTTATATTCTGGGCAAACAAATAATTGTCCAGTTTACAAAAGAGCAACAGGTTTCTTTAAATAGGCCAGTGTTTAATTGCTTTCCTGGATGAATTCCTTGTTTTCTGAATAAAGGCATGAGTCAATGAGTTCAATGAGTTCAGCTCAGTTCAGTGAGCATCACAGCTCTTTGCTATGTAAATGACCTATTTAGAAATGAATTGCATTTCTGAATTTTTCTCAGCAGCAGTTGTTTTTAACCAAGGTCTTGCACATCAATTGTTCTGTAATCTTCAGGGTTGGGATGGGGAGAGAAACAAAAGAAATAACAAATTAATTGTACCGTGTAATCGTAATAATCTACAGTTTGAGGGTTTGCCATTTTGTTGATAGGAAAAAAAATTGCTATGTGCAGTGATACTGTAATCAAAATGACAAGCAATGGAAAAGGAATTTCAGGCATACTCTCCTGTTTTAAGCTGAAGCACAGAGAATAAAGTATGTAGCAGCCATGGCTTTGATTCTGGTCAGAATTACTCAGGTTTCTTCTCTACAATTGCTTAATCTTGGCCATCAAATTTTGTGCCACTTCTTATGCTACCATTGTGGGCATATGGAATCATCCTCCTGGGAGCTGTAATTCGTTTCATCTTATCTTGCAGGCAGGGGACCCTGATTTCATTACCAGGGTTGTAGGCACAAAATAGGAAGGCTAGGGTTCACAATGACCCCCACCCCAACCATGGACTTGTTCTGCTCCCACTCTGCCCCGGCCATGGCAAATTGATCCAAGGAGGAAGACGCTGGACTCAAACTGAGCCAAAATTAAAGGGGAACACAAAGTAAAGGATATTCTACAAACACCTCACCAATGCTCCTCAAAACTGTCCAGTCATCAAAAACAAGGAAAGTCTGAGAAATTCTGTCTAGAGAAGCCTCAGGAGATATGGCTACTAAATGTAATGCAGTGCCCTGGATGAGCTTCTGGGGCAGAAAAATGATATTAAATAAAAACTAAGGAAATCTGAGTAAACTGTGGAATTTAGGTAATAACAATGTGTCAACATCCATTCATTATTTGTGACAAATGTACCATAGCAGTGTTAACAATAGAAGAAATAGTACAGGACTCTTTCTAATATTCTTGCAACTTTTCAGTAAACTGAAACTATTCTAAAATTATAAGTTGGTCAAAAAGAAGGAATCAGAGAGACCAGAGGTGGTTGGAGAAGAGGGTTCTGGCCCCACCCTAGAAAGCAGTCCTGATGCTGAGGATGCTGGAGTGGCCCCAATTCCTGCTCAGCCTTATGGTCTTTCTTTGATCCCGTGAGCTCCCTCAATGTGCTTCCCATAGTCCTAATGTCTAACGTGCTGAAGTTACCCAGGAATGAAATCTGTTGCTTGCAACCAAAGGTTCTTACCAGAAGCTCTGCTTCTGAGCCCTTAGGAAAGAGGTAGTGCCAGCTCTTAATTTATAAGGCAATGGTTGGGCCATGATGTGGTGTGGATGTTTGTCCCCTCAAAATCTTCTGTTGAAATGTAATCCCCAAGGTTGGAAGTGGAACCCCTCATGACTGGTTTAGCAGCATCCTTGGTGATGAGTGTGTTCTCACTCAGTTCATGTGAGAGCTCCTTGTTTAAAGGAGTCTGAGACCTCCCCCTTGGCTCTCTGTCTCCCTCTCTCATCATGTGACAAGCAGGATGACTGGAAGCTTCCTGAGGCCTCACCAGAAGCCCAGCAGATACCGGCACCATGCTTCCTGTACAGCCTACAGAACCATGAGTCAAGATAAAACCTTTTTTCTTTATAAATTACACAGCCTTGGGTATTCCTTTATAGCGACACAAGAACGGACTAATGCAAATCTTATTATATAATTTTCATACTTTTCCTCAGTAAACGTTTTACCAGAGCTCTTGAGACAGGGGAGCACCTATTTCATTCTTTCGTCTCCTCTCCTCCCAGCATGGGTCTCCACAGAGATGGTGCCCATGCCCATGGCAGACATAGCTAATTGATCACAACCACTCATTCCCCGATCATGAACGCAGAGGAGTAGATGCTGTTGGTATTGCTCCCAGGTCCCTTTTATCAGCAAGGGCACCCATTTCCTGGCTATGAATGCCGATACTGGATACTCACAGCTGCCCCCACCTCCAGAGAATTGTCTTCAGCGTAATTGGAGGATCTTCACCTGAAGCAGCCAGCAACAAATAACTGACTCATAAAGTCCAGCCCTCTTGCCTCGAAGTGGGTACAAAGCTGAGGTGTGATTTATGCTCTAGAGGCCAGCATGGGATTAAGCTGAAATTCAGCTGCAGCTGAGACCACATCTCTACGTAGCTCCTTCTCCTGCCCTATCTGGCTTCCCTCACTCCCTTTCTCCAAAGAGCCCCTTTCAATAAACCCAGTGCATCTGAATCCTTGCCTGAGGTTCTGCTTCAGGGAACCCAACACAGTGACTCTGGCAGCCACTACCAATACATAAGTGTTGACACATGAGGTGAAACCTATTTGACATCTCTACTAGGAAAAATACGAACAAATGGGAGAAATTGTGCCAGCAAAAAAGGAAACATCAACCAAGAAGCTAGAAGCCTATTTAACCACTGGCCCCTGCAAAGGCCAAGGCGAGTGTACAGCCTGCACGTTCTCTGTGGAGACACCGCGTTCAGGCACGGTTTGAGACCTGCCCACTATCATCCATCATTGGACTGCCTGTCCTCAACCCACCATGGAGAACAAGCTTTTCTATGGGAAGGACATCTGCAGGATAAAATGGGAAAAGAGTAAGGTAAAGAGGGACAGCTCTTACTTCCAGGAGCTGTCCTGTCTGATCTCGGAAGGCATTTCTCCTTCCCTTTGAAGAGTGTCCTGCTGAAGAAGCAGGCTCACTGTCTCAAGAGCCCTCCTGCAAGTGGCATCAGGGAACTCTCACGCAGTTGGGCATTTTTATTACTAAATATAACCTGGCCTTTTTTTCCCTGCTATTGTTTAATGCCAGCTGTGTTTTATTGAAAATAAAAGAAGAGTGGGCCGGGTGCGGTGGCTCACGCCTGTAATCCCAGCACTTTGGGAGTCCGAGGCAGGAGGATCACGAGGTCAGGAGATCGAGACCATCCTGGCTAACATGGTGAAACACCGTCTCTACTAAAAAAAAAAATACAAAAAAATTAGCCAGGTGTGGTGGCTGGCGCCTGTGGTCCCAGCTACTCGGGAGGCTGAGGCAGGAGAATGGCATGAACCCGGGAGGTGGAGCTTGCAGTGAGCAGAGATCGCACCACTGCACTCCAACCTGGGTGACAGAGCAAGATTCCCTTTCAAAAAAAAAAAAAAAAAAGGAGTGTACTTGGGCAGGAAATGTGTATGTAAGACTGATGAAACAGAAACCCAAAATAACATTGGTCAAAAAAAAAAATCAAAATCTATTTATCTACTTCTGTCTTATGTAGAAGTCCAGGCTAGTATGGCAGCTCAATGGCATAGCTCTTGAGAAGGTAGAGATTCCTCCTCATGTTGCTTTGCCATCTCCAGAGCATCACTCTTGTCTGGTGAGTCCAGCGTGGTTCATCATTGCATCTGGACTTCAGCCAGCAGCAAGTGGGAACAGGTAAAGGGGTGGATATGCCCCTTCCTTTTAAGGGCATGACATGGATCACACATCATCTTAAGGCTGTATTTCATTCACCAAAAAGTTAAATACACAGCCACATCTACCTGCAAGGGAGGCTGGCAGATGGTGGGTTTAACTTGGGAGCCATGAGTCCATCTACCAATGGACTGTTCTATTGCTATGAGCGAAAAGAGAATGGATATGGGGGTACAGTTGGCTGGGCAATGAGATATCAGGAATGCAGGCAAGGGTTTGAGAGCAGTGACACATTCTTAGGGAAACTGGGCTGACTTGAGGGTCTCAGACACCCCAATTCATTGCCTCCAGTGGATTTTATTACTGTTCCCCCAAATTCTACTTTCCTCTCGTGGTGCAACACCCCCCGCCTCCGCCCCACAAAAATCAACTGCTTCAGCCAATGAGATGTGGGCAGAAGTGATGTGTGTTGCTTTCAGAAGAAAGCTATAAAGGCCAGGCCATGATTCATGGTCTCTTTCTTCTCTTTGCCACAAAACCAGCAATGTTCCAGACAGGCTGTTCCATCAGCCTTGGAACTGCAGATGATGTGGGCAGAACCAAGCCTGCCTGAGAGGGTCATGCAGCATGAGAAAGAAACAAACCTTGATGCTGCTGCAAGCCCCTGAGGTTGCCAGGTTGCTGATGTGTTAGCACAGCATAACTCAGCCTGGCCTGCCAGGTACAGTCCCATGTCCGCCTGCCAGTGAATCCACAGTGGAGTCAATGTCCAAAAAGTACAGCCAATTGCCATAGCTTAATAGTACTAATGGCTGCCTTTCACTGAACATTTACAATGGGCTAAGCCTTAATAATTTTAGTAACATTAAAGAAACCATTTAAGCTTCACTTGGAGTTGATAACCAAATTAAAGATAGTTCCTAATGTTTTCATTTCATAATTGATCACTGAAATGCACATGGGTAACTCGTATTTGAAACAACTCTAATGAGTCCTTTTATAAAATAAGAGTCTTTGGGGAAGAAGCCCTGCCCCTAAATATATTTTATGAGTTTAGCATTTTACAAATTGCAAAATTGTAGAATTATATTCCTGATGATTAGGAAAAATGATGATTTTAATTATTTTATTGTTAACTTACTATTAGATGGACAGCTAGGATACTCTGACTGTGAGTAGGGGAGGAACCAACCAGAAGTAGCTAAAAGGCTAAGGATGGTCTTAACAGACCCAATCAGAAGTACAGAGGCAGGGAAGCTCCAGGCTTGGTTCAGTGGCTCTACGGTGTCATTAAGGACCCAGATGCTCTCCATCTTTCTGCCCTGTGATCCCTATGTCAGTAATGCCTCTCCTTATGGTCACAAGGAGGCTGCCACAGCCCCAAGTACCATATCTATATAATGTGACACCATCTGGCAAAAGGAGAGGGGAGAATGGCAGTGTCTCCACACTCATCTCTTCTTCTAAGGCAGAAAAGCCATCTTCTAAAGCCCCATAATAGATTTCACCCAACCCCTGTGTCACTTGAACACTTTGCCCATGCCTAGCCATGAGCAAGATGAAGAAGGCAAATTTCTTGTACTTGTAAGAATCCACATGGCTAAATTAGTTAGGATAGGATAGGTTGTGCTGCAGTGACAATAAACCCCCAAATCTCAACGACTTTATACAACTTAGGTTTGTTCCACACATTCATACTACAAGTCCAAGAAGTCTCTCAGGGATCCAGGATACACCAATTTTAATGTGAGGCCTCCCCATTTCCTACAGCAGGGGATGAGACAGCTACAGGGTCATACACCAGCTTTTCTTTACTTCAGTCTGGAAATAATTTATGCTCCTTCTACCCACTTTAATCATAACTTGCTCCATGACCCCACCCTGCTGTAAGTGCTAGATGCTGCACAGGGACAGATGAAATTCTGTGTCTGCCATGCTGGCTTTTCCCCATTATCACCATTCCCTCTCTGTTATCCCTTTGGCCCTTCCTCAATCAACACCCAGTACCACTACCTCTATGCCCTTGTTTGTGTGGTCCACGTCACACGTCACTCCTCCCTTCCTCAGAACTCTGTGGGTCCCAAGCCCTTCTTGCATCTTTGTGACTCTACCACTCTAGTGACTTCTGTAAGTCAAAAGCATTCTTTCCTCTGCCTGTTGCTGCTGTCAAGAAGAGGTGGGGTGATTTTTGGGAACCATGAATAGAGGAAAAAGGACATAAAAAATTCCTGTTCCAATGTACAATTCGATGTTTGTCAAAGCGTCTAAATAATCATTCCAACCTCACAGTGTGAGGATTTGTTTCTTGGGGGGGAAAAAATACCTCTTTTAGTTTTACATAAGACATACGGATTCCACCTAACATAACATTGTCTTTAGAATTTCAATTGTGTAAGAAAAAATTTATATATGTGCACTGGGAAAAAAATCTTAGCAAAATATTAACAGCATTTACACCTGTGCAATGGGATTATGAGTAACTTATTTTCTTCTTAACATACAAATGTCATCCTTCAATAATGGAGTGGGGGAAGAACTATTTTAAAGAAGTCAAGCTTTTTCATCCCCAAGGTATCACTTCTCTACATTTGCTTTCTGTCCGACCTTGAGAAGTTAATTCCCAGCACAAATACCAAGTATTATTACTATTAGGGGTTAGTTTTCTGGTGGGGAGGCAGGAGCTAGGGACAAGGGGAGGATATTTTACCTGAACTTAAAGTGGAAAGCATTTATGCAATTTTTCATTCCCAGGAGAAATCTTCCAGCTGGACTAAAAATTCCTTGGAACCTAGCTGATACTGATAAGGTTTGACAGAAAATAAAATCCCAATCATTTTCACCCAGAAATGTTGAGTAGAAAACTGAAGTGAGAAAAGAATTTCTATCACCAAAAGCTTTCTTGTGCTGCTCTTTGTTATTTATAAGATTCTCACCATGAAATGTTCCCTACGAAGGGGCCATCGCAACCAGGTATGTGCGAGCCGCCTCAGAAGAAAAATGGATTCTTTGACTGACTGTGAGCCATAGGAGGCTTTTATAATATTCTGGCCATAGAAGAGCCACGAGAAAGAAAACAGAACGGGAAAAGGGCTCAGCGTGAGTTCCATCCTTAGGTTTGGTATTTTCTGTTGCTGCTTTTAAACAAAGAAAGCTCAAACTCTATTTAGCCCTCTGAGGAGGAAAAGTGCTACAGGATTGGCACATTAATTACATGCCAAGGCCATTTTCCTAAGGAGAAAATCTTTGGTGGTTTCAAAGAAAAATACACTGCTGTTGACTGAAAGGGGTTGTTGGGTTATTCCTGATCACCTTTCCTGAACCACAGACATCTTTTTCTTCTGGGTACTATTGAAACAAAAGAAGTTATAAATAAATAAGTAGGCATCCTTAAAGCAGAATTCCATTTGAATTGTTGGGAATTATGTACAAATACGCAGTTCAGGTCTGTGGGGGACATGATGATGTCAATGTCACGGTGCTGCGAACGTTGCATTGCATTGCTACAATGTTGATTCTGGAGACAGCAGAACCAACATCAACCAATTACATGATGTATGGACTGAACCTTTGTGTCCCTTAAATTCATACGTTGAAACCTAATCCCCAACATGGTGGTACTGGAATGTCTTTGGACAGGTGATTAGGTCATGAAGGGGAAGCCCTCATGAATGGGATTAGTGCCCTTATAAGGAGCTAAAGAAAGGAGAGTTGTCCCTTCCACCACATGAGTACCCAGCAAGAAGATGCCATCTAGGAACCAAGAGCAGCTGCCACCAGATGCCAAATCTATGGGGCCTTGTTCTTGGACTTCCCAGCCTCCAGAACTGTGAGAAATTTAGTTGTTTATAACCTAGTTGGTGGTATTTTCTTATAGCAGCCAAAACAAACTAAGACAGTGACCCTGGGCAAAATCAAGGGATACAGCCAGACTTAGTTTCTTCTCCATCTATAGGATGGTGATAACAATAGCACACAACAATGCTGTAGAATTAAATAAGACTTGGATATATAATATATGTTGCTACACTTACTCATATCTATACGTGAATGCCCTGGTCTTTGTACACAAACATCTGTGTCTGCAATGAACTGCCACAGACACTGACGCCCAAAAGATGTGGTTTTGGTTTTTTTTAAAGTACCTACTCAAGGAAATTCGTCCAGCAATCCCTTCTCAGTGAACTCGTACTGCAGAGCGTATTTGCATCCCTCTCCCTTGGATTCATTTATTTGCAGTTTATTTTTCTAGCAGTCACTACAATTCCCATAATACAGGAAGTCTCATTCATGGCTCACGTCTGGGAGACTTGACAGATGCTGCTTAAATATTTAGAAATTTCTCTTTAAAGAAAGCAGCTGAAACTGAAGCCTGTCAAGCCGTTAAAATGTGGCCCTGTTCCTCAAGTTCACATTTAAATGTTAAGATTATATTTGGCTTTCAGCGTTTCTAGAGAGACCATAGTGATTTTTATATGTATATTTTTTCAAAGTCAACATAGATGGCACTTACCTTTTCATAACTTTCATATACAATGTCATGACTGAAAACTAAACACGTAACTGACTGTTCACTTTCAATTTAAGTAAATCATTTGGTGTGGTTATTACGAAAGTAGAACTTCAAATTCTTCTCCATCCAAAGAAAACACAATTAAAATCCGAGCAACATTCCAGTGGAGTACTGCTTTATTTGAAGAAGCAAAATGTCTAGCTGACAATAAAAAAAATAAATAAATAAATACTCAAGAAAGCGAGAGAGCCAACTGTCAAGGATGTGACACCAGATGGTAACTTAAGTGTCATTCTTATGATTCTGTCTCAGTGAAGATGGTACAGCAGGGTGATGGGCTACATCCTATTTCCCTTTCCTTAGAACGAAGGAACATGGAGTTCCTGAGAATTTAGGAAGACTTGGAGCCAGCTACCTCGGCCTTGTTGCCTGTCTGCTAGACCAGACTGTCTGAAGCAGAGATGTGAGAAATTAAACATCAGAGAAGGAACTAGGGCTTCTCAGGCTGGGTTTCTGACATTCTTTCCTCCCCTGGCAGGTGTAATAAAAGACACGTATGTCAACCCTTAACAGCTCAGAGGCAAAGCAGGTAACATTTCACTATAAAGAGCACAATTATGGAAAACTGCCTTATCGAGCTATTTTCTTGTCCCACAGAAGACTCAGAGAAATTCTTCTGTGTTGCTCTCTTGACAATTTCATACCAGAAAGGATTTTTACAGCAGCAAGAAGCAGCCTGAGAGCGACTGAATTTTCCAATCAAACCTGAATCCACTTCAGGAGGAGGGATGATAAGGCTCCACAGCCTGTCGCTTTCCAAAGATGCCTGGATATGGCCATTTCGGAAGGTGAAAGCCAGTGCCTGTTTCCTCATCATAACTTCTACTGAGTAAAATAGATAATCTTAGGTATAAATATGTGTCATTTTTTTCATGGCATTTAATATAATTATTTCATTTTGGTTGGGGAAAAAGGTCATAGCCCATAAGTATATTTTCTTCATCTGAATTAGACTATACTTAAAAAAAAAAAAGTTTTTGAGTGCTGGAGCACAGCAAAAATGTCTCTGCTCCCTGTTTGTAAAATGGTCACTCTGTGATTAAAAGCCTCCTTCTAAATGTGACTTCTTGTCTGTATTCTTGAATGTCGACAGTATTTAGCCAGTGAATCATTAGTCATTTTTTTCCCACAAATATGATTGAGCACCTGCTATGTGGCAGGTCCTGTGCTGGGCTTATCAAAAAGAATGTCATTATCCCTGCCCTCCAGAAGCCCCCAGTGTTGTGGGACTCTGATGGATGGACAGGGGTAGTGAAGACCCAGACATGGTGGGGCCACTTTGAACTGGTAATGTTTTAAAACACTTCTTTCAGTAAAAGTGTAGCCAGACTCCTAACAAATGAGTGAACTATTTATCTACCTCCCCAAAACAGTGTGGTACTGGCAGAACAAAAGAGAGCACCTGGAAACAGACCCACACAGATAGAACAAATTGATTCTTGACAAAGATGAAAAGCAATTCACTGGAAGAAGGATGGCTTTCCAACAAACGGTGTGGACCTATTGGACACCCAGAGGCAAAATAAATAAACTTCAGCATAAACCTCACACCTTATTAAAAAAATTCAAAATAGATTACAAACCTAAATGAAAAACATTAAACTTTTTAGAAGCAAACATAGGAGAAAATCTTTGTAACCTGGGATTAGGCAAAGAGTTCGTAGATATGACACCAAAAAAGATAAAGTTGCTAAATTGGGCTTTATCAAAATCAAAAACTTTTGCTCAGTAAAAAGTTAAGAGAATAAAAAGTCAAGCTACAGACTGGGAGAAAATATTTTTTAAATACCTAACAAAAGAGTTGGATCTAGAATATAAAAAGAACTACCAAAGTGCAGCAGTAAGAAAACAGACAACCCAGTTTTTAAAAAATGGTCAAAACACTACAACAGGTGTGTTACCAAATGGTATATATATGTGACAAGCATATGAAAAAGATGGTTATCATAGTCATTAGGCAGATGCAAATGAAAATGATCATAAGGCACCACTGCACACCTATTAGAATAAATTTTAAAACCTGACAGTAACAAGTGCTGGTGAGGATGCAGAGAAACTGGAACATCTAAACATTTCTTACAAAGTTAAACACAGACTTACCATATGACCCAGCAATCCCACTCATAGGGGTTTACCCAAGAGAAATGTGAGCCTGTGTCCACTCAAAAATTTGTATGCAGATATTCATGACAAGTTTTATTCATGACAAGGCCAAGGGCGGTGGCTCACACCTGTAATCCCAGCACTTTGGGAGGCCAAGGCAGGCAGATCACCTGAGGTCAGAAGTTCGAGACTAGCCTGGCTAACATGATGAAACCCTGTCTCTACTAAAAATACAAGAATTAACCAGTGAGCCGCAATGAAGTGCAGTGAGTCGAGATCGTGCCACCGCACTCCAGCCTGGGCGACACAGCGAGACCCTGACTCAAAAAAATAAAAATAAAAAAGAAGAAGAAGTCATAACAGTATAAAACTGGAAACCATCCAGATGTCCATCATCAGTGGGTTAACAAATTGTAGTACATCCATACAATGGATCACCAGCAGCAATAAAACGGTACAACCTAGTAATTCCTGCAATAACATGGATGATCTCAAAAGCATTCTGCTAAGTGAAGGAAAGTCAGACACAAAAGACTACATACAGTATGATTTCCTTCATATAATATTCTAGAAAAGGAAAAAACCATAGCGACAGAAGAAAGCACAGTGGATTGCATGGGGCCAGGGCTGGGGAGGAAATTGACTCCAAAAGGACATAAGGGAATTTTTTTTTTAGGTGATGTAAATATGCTACATTGTAATTGTGAGGTGGTTACGTGAGGGTATATATGTGTCAAACTCATCAAATTGTACATTTCATTTTTTACTAATTTGATCCTTTGTAAAATATGCCACAAAAAGCTGACTTTTACAAAATCAATGGGGGCCAGGCATGGTGGCTCATGCTTGTAATCACAACATTTTGGGAGGCCGAGGTGGGAGGATCACTTGAGTCCGGGAAGTTGAGATCAGCCTGGGCAACATAGTGAAACCTCATCTTTACAAAAAATCAAAAAAGTAGCCAGGTGTGGGGGTGCATGCCTGTAATCCTAGCTACTTGGGAGGCTGAGGTGAGAGGACTGCTTGAGCCTGGGAGGTTGAGGCTGCAGTGAGCTGTGATTGAGCCACTGCACTTGAGTCTGGGCAACAGAGACCCTGTCTCAGAAACCAACCAACCAATGGGAAGTAAAAATCCATACATGAAGCCAAGAGTTTTTTGGAAAAGGCACAATGATGGAAGGATTTTATATAGAAGATATCAAAATGTGGTAACTATAAAGCAACCATATTTTTAAAGTATGCTACTGGTACAGCAATAGACAAATGGATCTGTTGACATAAAATAAAGTCCAAAAATAGAGCAATGTACATATTCAGTAAATAGTTTAGGCAGCAATTTAAATTTGCAGGAAAAAATGGACTGTTCACAATTCAATAAATGGAGTTGAAATCTGGATTTCATTTGGAAAAAGAATTGTTAGTTCCATAATGCACATCGTTCTCAACAATAAAACCTTAATTGATTAATTGATCATTGACTTACTTGTGAAGGCTCGCGCCATTGATTTCACGATCCTATTTAATGTCTGGAAGACCACTTCCTGGATTATGGTAGGCAGGACCCTACAATAAACGAAAAGAATGCTCCTGAACACCAAAACTGATGGTGTCACTTCTGCCTTCTAGCGGGCATCAGTCATCGCACTGGGAAGATAAATACCTGAAGTGTTCCCTTCCACCTACACAGATAAAGCAGACAGAATGGAAACCCTGAAATGTCAACATCCCTGCTAGCTCTTCCGAGATGCCGAAATAGATATGTGCTCGTGTGTGAAGCTGAGCCCTTTAATGTTCCTTAGATGTCCAACAGAGGGACGAAGAGTCAGAATTCTCTGCATCATAAGAGGAATTCAGGAGAAGCACCTTCCAGGAGGGAAGGCTGTAGCAACACCAGAGGAAGCTGCAGCTGGGAAGGAGGCGGCAAGGGAACAGTTCTTGGTGGCAGGGCCAAAGGACTTCCAAGACAAGGAGGCCAATGGCTAATACTCAAGGTTAAGCCATCAGTGTCAAGCAGCGTGAGCCCACCCTCTGTCCTTCCAAACCTTCAGTAAAAACCTAACACCTGACTATGCTGGGTGAGTTGTTTTGGGGTAAGTGGCAGTGTTGTGGGAAAGCTTTTCTTCCTATTCCTGATCTTTGCTTCTATGAGTCAGGACATCCATTCACCTGACACTCAGCCTCCCTCTGCCCCTGGACACCTGTATTAGGCCATTCTTGCATTGCTATAAAGAAATACCTGAGACTGGGTAATTTGTAAAGAAAAGAGGTTTAATTGGCTCATGGTTCTGCAGGCTTTACAGAAAACGTGATGCTGGCATCTGCTCGGCTTCTGGAGTGGCCTCAGGAAGCTCATAATCACGTTAGAAGGCAAAGGGGAAGCAGGCATAGGGCCAGAGCAGGAGCAAGAGATGGAGGGGGAGGTGCTACACCCTTTTAAACAACCAGATCTCACAAACTGACTCACTATGGTGAGGACAGTATCAAGGGGATGGTGCTAAACTATTCATGAGAAATCCGCCCCGTCATCCAATCACCTCCCACCAGGCTCTACCTCCAACACTGGGGATTACATTTCAACCAGAGATTTGGGCGGAGACATGTATACAAACTCTATCACCACCCCTCATTTGCTGGAAAGAGAAGCTGGGCCAGCAGAGCTCAGCTGCTGCTCCTGCTTGTCTTTCAGAACCAGCCAGGTGTAGACCTGGGACTGCACACGCCCTTCAGTACGCTCCTTCTTCCCTGGCCTCTGAGTCTCTGGTTTCTGTTAGGAAACCCACTACTGTGCCTGCCAGGCACATTCTCCTCTCCTTTTGTCTTGGTTTAGGAGTCTGGCAGGGGGGAGAGGGTATGATTTATGGAGCCCCTCAAATCTCAAGAAGAGGTTCCATGTGTAAAGGAAAAGCCCCAAGATTCATCCAAGCACCCAGGAAACCGAGGACGCAGTGTCCTTGTGGGAACTCCCTGAGACACTTTCATTCCAGAACTCAGAGTTGAGAGCATCTTCCTTCTCTTTATCTTATCTGACTCTTGTCCTAAATCCTTCGCTTTGTCACTGGAGTCCTGACAGACCCTTTCCAGCGCCTTCTCTTTCAGTCACTGGCCTTCAGAACCTCAAGAGCAGCAATCCCAGCTCTGCCAAGCCGCCAGCAGTGTCTGCCAGAGCGGGAGCTGGGGCAGACAGGCTGATGATGGAGGGAAATGAGCAGAAACTGCTTTTCTCTGAGACTTCCCTCCAAAATATGTGCTGCTTTGGCTCTGAAGGGCAGAACTTTATTTTATTTTATTGTCAGAAGAAAAAGAGACGAGTTGCTTCTAACCAAAAATATTCAGTCAGTCATAGATGATAACTGGCTCCAACCCAAACACAGATTATGGGAAACACTCCATTTTGAACAAGCATAAAGGCTTTCCCAGCAACTCTCGTCAACACCAATTATTTACCCCTCACTTTGGCGCTCTGCCCTTAACCAAGGCAAGGCTTAGAATCACTGAATCATAGGATCATTGGGCCCACTTGCCTATACCTATCCACCCCATTTCATCCATGAGAAACTGACCCAAAAGATGACATCTCTTATCCGGACCAGGATCCCAAACTCTGGAGTCTCAAGTCTACACTCATCCCGTGGCTCAGGATTTGTTTCACAGCTCCAGGCATCATCTCCCTTGGGGAAAAGGAGTTCCTTGGTGGGAGAGAGCTAGTACTTTGCAAAGAGAAGAAAAGAGTACCAAAATTTGAAGAGCGCCTGCTATGTTCCTGTTGCTGGGCTAGGGACATGGCTAGAGTGGACACCTTTGGGAATGTCTTCCTAACAAGCCTCTCTGTTGGAGGACGTTGTTTTGGGCTGAATTGTGGGCCACAAAAAATTCATATGTTAAAGTCCTAACCCCTGGATCTCCTGAGGTAACCATATTCGGATGTAGGGTTATGAAAGAGGTAATTAAGTTAAAATGAGGCCGTTAGGGTGGGCCCTAATCTGACCACAGTCCTTATAAAAAGAGGAGATTAGGACACAGACCCATACATGGAGGAAAAATGTGTAAAGACACAGGGAGAAGGTGGCCATCCACAAGCCGAGGAGAAAGGCCTCAGAAGAAACCAACCCCGCCCACACCTCGATTTGGACTTCCAAGCTACACGACTGTGTCTAAACAAAGCCCAGTTGTTTCAGCCCCTCAGTCTGTGGTATCTTGTTGGGGCAGCCCAGAAGACTCATACAGGCACCCAGTCCCCATCCTACTTAGGCTTCCAGGCTGGGAGCCTGCCCCTCTGGCCAGAGCCAACTGAACCAAACAGACTCTATGTGAAGAGCTGGAACTGAGAGTGGCACAGAGATTGCCGCACGGAAGAGCCTTATTAGTGGAGACTTTGGGGTGAAGATACCCCCTCCTTGCTGCTGAGAGCCCCAGAACGGCTCTGGTCTTCTCTGTCCCCCGTGTCGCTCCCAGGCTACACTTCCCGGTAAAATCCAGAAGAGACCCCAACACCCTTCCAAGAAATTCCCTTTCTTGGTTATGTTTGCAGTGGGTTTTGTTACTTGCAACCCAAAAGACTTTAGCTGTGACATTCACATGTGTCACCTCATACAGTGTAATTTCTCCCCGAGATATTACTGCCCCATCTTACAGACCAAGGAACTGAGATTCAAGGATATTAAGCAGCCGGTCCAAGATCACAAAATGGTGGAACTATAAGGATCTGCACTCAAGCTTCTTCCTCTCTCCACGCTGTCCTGGATGCTACACTTCTTCCTTGTCCCCCTGAGCGCTCAGCTAGGAGTCAGGCATATGGTAGGTGCTCAATAAAAGCTTGTTAAATGGAATAGAGCCCACAGGCATATGTTCCATCTTTAGACTAAAATGTAGATAAATATGCTGCCTGTTCACACAATTGGAGCCACAGGTAAACAAAACCAGTGTCAGGAATTCTTACATCTCGCTACCCTTCTCTATTCAGACCTAATGAGGCCAGAGAGCTTAACCCAGGCTTTCAGTGGAACCCTTTGCTTCACTCAGTAACACCAAGATAGTCTGGTCTCATTGAATTCACAGATTCCCTCTAACTCTTCCCATCTGTTCCATGTTTATTTAACCGCAGACCAAGGCAGCTACTTCCCCAGCGGAACTTCATAGTCTCCAGAAAGAGAGATCTGAACTTCCTCCCCTCCCCCTTTTGTCTTGTAGCAAAAGGACATAAACCACCCTTTGTTAGGAACAGTAAACTTGCCTTTCTTCAAGGCTTAGGACTTTGTAGGAAGCAAGTAGCTGGGGAGAAAAATGAAGAAAGGGCTCCACTGGCAAGGGCTTTCAGGGTATTTTTCTCTTCTTTATAAAAATAAAATTACTTTTCCCCTGTTGCTTTGCAAAGGCCCCAAAATAAACCTAAGAGCACTTGCATAGCTGTCATTAAACTTCCCAGGCTGATGGAGACTCTGAGGCTCCCTGGCAGAGAAAGATGGTTGATCTGGCCCTGCCATCTTGTATTTCAACGTGGATGCTTCAAGCTCGGGAGGGGGCCCTGGCCTCTTAGTGCAGCATCACAGAGCAATGAGAGAGCAATGCGTTATTCTCTGACATTTTACAGACTAGAGGAGTGAGTGTAGGGGTGCTTTTCCCCACCATGAAACCCTCCACGTGGAGGAGCCCTCAGTAGAGAGATGCAGCCTGTGCCTCCTCGTCTTCCACCCTCTAACACAGGATGACCGGGTGGGGAAAGACAGCACAGGTGCAGTGAGCATGCCACGTAGGCACTCATCCACACTGCTTGTGTTTCTATTATACGTAGCCATAATTAACCATGAAGACTTCTGGGAGGAGCCATGGATTCCAGCCTCAGCAGGGGAAAAAACACACCAAAATTATATTCCAGAATTAGAGCCGCTGACATTTACGTGGCAATTTACAAAGTAATTTTTATGGGGCTGTGTTAGTCCATTTTGTGTTGCTATAAAGGAATACTCGAGGCTGAGTAACACATAAAGAAAAGAGACCTGGCACCGGCATCTGCTTCCGGTCAGAACCTCAGGAAGCTTCCACACATAGGGGAAGAGGAGGAAGGACGAGAGGCAGCTCTTTTAAACAACCAGCTCTCCAGTGAACTAATAGAGCTGAAAACTCACTATCATGGGGAGGGCACCGAGTCATTCATGAGGGATCCGCCCCCATGACCCAAACACCTCCCCCAGCCCCCACGACCCAAACACCTCCCCCAGCCCCCACTTCCAACATCGGGGGTCACATAGCAACATGAGCTTTGCAGGGGACAGACATCCAAACTATATCAGGGTGTTTTCATGGAAGCCTCTCAACCACTCTGTGAAGGATGAATTCTTGGCACCCCCATTTCACAGAGGAGAAAACCGAGGCTTAGGACACAGCTGCCTCCTGAGACAAAGGAGCAGCCAGAAACAGAAGTGCTATCTCTTAACCTGGGACTCGACTTTCCTTCCCGCAGCACTGTGCCCAGCCCATGAGCCAGCCAGCAGTGCGGGTGTCACCAGCCCCCAACATCTGAACCTACTTCAACCCTGATTCTTGCCCCTTTTTTTTCCAAATTGGAAATCTTGATATTAGATTTTTCCTAATTATAAAAGACGCACTTGTAAAAGAGATTTTAAATAATACAGAAATTCTATACTAACAAACTCTCCCTGTCCCAGTTAAAAAATAAAACCCTAAAGATAATCAGTTATCTTTATAGATACGTAGATGTAACCAGCAATTTCCATTTTCCCTTTCGAGCAGCTGGGATCCCAGCAAGGTCACCCTCACACTCATGATCAGATTGCCAGGACTCTGAGCCCCCATGCACGTGACTATGGGACCTCACATCCCTCTCCCATCCCCAGGTTGTTTCTCAGTTCCCAAAGGGCTTGAATACGGGCTGTCCCCTAGAGCCCATGGGGCAGCTGCCTCCACTTTCTTCTCCAGCTCTGGCTCCCTAGGCTGTCCAGAGGAACTCTCAGACCTTCCAGAAGGAGCCTTGCTTCTCATAGGTGGATTGGACAGATGTGTGTAAAATCTCATTTCTGTCTACCCATCTAGACGCCCTTGGCCAGGCCACTCTGGCAAAACCCTTGGACAGCACCCATCCCTCCTCTCACCTATTTCCCAGCATGAGAAAGCCCAATAGAATTGTGAGCCCTGGATGTGGCAGAGGGGAAGGAAGGCTTTTAAACAGATTTCTTGAAGGCTGTCTCTTAACAGGTGATATGGTTTGGCTGTGCCCCCACCCAAACCTCATCTTGAATTGTAGTTCCCATAATCCCTGCATGTGGCAGAAGGGATCCAGTGGGAGGCAATTGAATCATGCGGATGGTTACCTCCATGCTATTCTCATAATAGAGTGAGTTCTCACAAGATCTGATGGTTTTATCATGGGCTTCCCCGTTTGCTTGGCTCTCAATCTTCTCCTTCCTGCCACCATGTGAAGAAGGATCTGTTTGCTTCCCCTTCTGCCATGATTCTAAGTTTCCTGAGGCCTCCCCAGCCCTGAAGAACTATGAGTTAATTAAACCTTTTTCCTCTATAATTTACCCAGTCTCGGGCAGTTCTTTATAGCAGCGTGTGAACAGACTAATACAACAGGTAACACAAAAATCTCAGTGATTCTTTCTCTCACCTACATGAAAGCAGCCTTGAGAAAACAGTATTTTGGGAGGATTTTTGTGGCTCTTAAATGTACCAATTCAACACCCAGTCTCTCTCTCTTTCTCTCTTTCCTTTTCTCTCTCCTTCCCTCTCCCACCTCCCAGCTCTCTATCTCTGATTATCTCTTCCTTTCTCCCACACTCCCCCTCTTCAGGTTGGTTAACCCCAAATCCTTACATCACTAACCACTCCTTCTCTTAAGAAACTATCATGTATCCCTCCCCCACCACCCAAGCACCCCATGCCAGTGTCTAGGAAGCTCAGATACGGGTGTGACCTTTAACCCTGTCAGCCCCCAAAGAGAACGTGTGCATATCTGTTCTTGAATTTGTCATTTAAGAGAATGAACCCAAATAAAATATGTCCCTCCCTTTATGATTTGTCAACAATGAAAAGATGAATCACCAAACAAAAATACAAACTTCATATTTGAAGGCAACCAAAAAGTTAGATATTTACTCCAAACTAATGTCTTTTGCCAGGCTCTAATTACCGAAGGTGGGAGACTGTCTAAGGGCACAGGGTAATGTCTCTCAGAAACATTTATGCACTTGTGTTTATGGTCCATAATATAATTCTGTCTCTCATATTTATCAGATGCTACAGTCCTCTCTTTGGACTGTAATAGCAACTAAAAGTCCATCTTACAAGCAGCACTCCTCTTCTTCCAGATTTTCATCAGTATAGTTTTAGAAAATTACCACCCTAGGCAACATAGCAAGACCCTGTCTCTACAAAAAGAAAATTAAAAATTATCTGGGCATAGTGGCATGTGCCTGTAGTCCCAGCTACTCAGAAGGGTGAGGCAAAAGGATCACTTGAGCCTACAAGTTTGACACTGCAGTGAACTAAGATTACACCACTGCACTCCAGTCTGGGCAACAAAGTGAGAAAAGAAGAAGAAAGAGAAAGAAAGAAAGAAAGAAAGAAGAAGGAAGAAGGAAGAAGGAAGAAGGAAGAAGGAAGAAGAAGAAGAAGAAAAAGAAGAAGAAGAGGAAGAGGAGGAGGAGGAGGAAGAGGAAGAGGAAGAAGAAGAAGAAGAAAGGAAGGAGGAGAAGGAGAAGGAGAAGGAGGAGAAGGAGAAGGAGAAGAAGAGGGAGAAGAAGAGGGAGAAGGAGAAGAAGAGGGAGAAGAATAGGGAGAAGGAGAGGAAGGAGAAGGAGGAGAAGGAGGAGAAGAAGGAGAAGGAGAAGAAGGAGAAGGAGAAGGAGAAGAAGAAGGAGAAGGAGAAGGAGAAGGAGAAGAGAGAAGAGGAGGAGGAAAAAAGGAGTAAGGAAAGAAGGAAGGAAGGAAGGCAGGCAGGGAGGGAGGGAGGGGAAGAGTAAGAGAGAGGAAGGAAGGAGAAGAAAAGAAGAAGAAAGAAGAGGAGGAGGAAGAAGGGGAGAGGAGGAGGAAAAAGAAGACATGTATGTATTAGTACATTTACTTGGTCAGCATTGGATAACTGCAAGGGAGATATCTACAGCAAAGCAAAAATATATTTTCTTAATGTAGCATTTATTAATCTCTGCTTCTGAAGAATGAGTGTACTCTCATCCCCTAGGCTCCAGCATACCTGCTGTCAGAAGTATCCCTTCCTTTCTCCCTCACTTAACTAAGTTGACCCCCTACCACACTGAGTTCAAGTTTGGGGGCCTAACCAGGAAAGAAATATATGTCAGCTTAACAATATGGCTTTCAGAAAACTCAAGTGATGTCTTTCTAAATTTAGATGTATCTATTTTTTTCTAACCCAAGATGTCTTCCTTCATGGGTGAGAATACAAACGATTTTGTTTAGGGATACCAGAGAATGACTGTGAAATTCCTGCATCGTTGGCAGACAGGTGGTGCAGAGATCTCCCACTTCTGGGTCTGGTGCTACTCACTCGTCCATTTGGTGAGCGCACAAGGAGCATCTACTCTATGCCCAGATCCCTCCTAGGCTTAGAGAACTAAGGAAGGGGAGCTGCCCTCGGGATCTCTCCACCTAGGAAAGGATGGAGGGATGGAATGTGCTTTAGGGGAGCTGTGCTCGGGACCTCTCCAGCTGGGCGAGGACGGAAGGGTGGGATGTGCTTTAGGGGGTCACTCCATTGAACACCATGCAGATGGTGCCCCCCCAACACGACCCCCAGCACCAGAGTTGTGCACTGATGGCCTGCAGATGAGCAGGGGAGGGAAGGAAGGCTGTATGCCGCTCTGCGTGTGGTCAGAGGCATTTCTCCCAATGCTTCTGCATCCTATTGGTGAGTGACAGGTACACAGCGGGCATGCGCAGTTTCCAGCTGAGGATTGTCCCTTTGGAGCTCATTTGGCCTGCAAGGTTTCCATTCATGTTACCTACTCACCCTCCCCACACCCCTCATTAGGTCTGCTCCCAGAATTCATTATTAACATATTTTTCTTCTGACTCCACTTCCAACAGCCATTTTTATCTCTGACAGCAAGCTGGCCTCTGCCTCTGGGGCTGGACAGCATCATGCCCAGATCACTCCATTTTCAGAGCAGGCTTTAGCAGACTCCTGGCTGATGGGAGCCCCAGGAAGGGGAGCGGGAGAGTGAGCGACCTGCCCCCACTGCGATCACACAGCGAGGGTTACTTCCCCCTCCACCAAGTGGGACCCTTTGCAAAGCATTTGCTCCCTCTGCCTTTGGGTTGTCGTAATTCAGAAGGCAGGCTGCTGTCTGATTAGCCCAAAACGCTCCTAGAAGCTTCTCCCCAAAAGCACCCATTCAGGCACCACAGCTTCCAAATTACTCAACATTCAATAGGTTCATAAAAATTTGTATTCCTGGAGAAAGTAAAAAAATTGGAAATAGTTTTAGTTGATTTAATAGAATTTTTTTTAAACAGCATTTTGAAAAAAAAAATCATAAATCCCTACAGAAGTAAACTGCTGGCCAGGCGGTGGCTCACGCCTGTAATTCCAGCACTTTGGGAGACCGAAGTGGGTGGATCACAAGGTTAGGAGTTTGAGACCAGCCTGTTCAATATGGTGAAACCCCGTCTCTACTAAAAATACAATAGCCGAGTGTGGTGGTAGGTGCCTGTAGTCCCAGTTACTTGGAAGGCTGAGGCAGGAGACTCACTTGAACCTGGGAGACAGACGTTGCAGTGAGCCAAGATCACGCCACTGCACTCCAGCCTGGGCGACAGAGCGAGACTCCAACCCCCGACCCCAGAAAAAGTAAATTGCTTTGGCCAGGCGCAGTGGCTCACGTCTGTAATCCCAGCACTTTGCGAGGCAGAGGCAAGTGGATCACCTGAGGTCTGGAGTTCAAGACTAGCCTGGCCAATCCTGTCTCTGAAAATACAAAAAGAAATTAGCCAGGTGTGGTGGCAGGTAGCCAGGTGTGGTAGCAGTTGCCTGTAATCCCAGCTACTTGGGAGGCTGAGGCAGGAGAATCACTTGAACCCGGGAGGTGGAGGTTGCAGTGAGCCAAGATTGCGTCATTGCACTCCAGCCTGAACAACAAGAGTGAAACTCAGTCTCAAAAAAAAAAAAAAAAGTAAACTGCTTTATAACTTTAAATGGTTTTTCACACCTTTACCATATCTAATCCTTTCAGTAAACCAGTTCAAGATTTCATTAATTATGTCCAACTTTTGTCATGTTGTTATAAATAAGAAAACTAACCAGAGGGAGGTTAAGTAACATGCTCAGGGTTCTATGCTGGGCCGGACCTAGAATCCGTCTCCTCTTTTATTCTTATTGTGTGTTCATTCCACATCTTAATCCAGGCCCAGATTTAACAGCCTCAGTTCTCTCACCAAATTCACACAATCCAGATTCATTCATTATATGGCACAAAGATTTCACTAGATGTTCAAAACTACATTGTTTGTAGTACAAAAAAGTCTAGAAACAGCCTAGTACATAATGCTGGGAGTTTGGTTAAGTGAATTATTCAATATTGTGAAATATTATGCAGTCATTGAAACAAAGTTGCAAAAGTATATTTGGTGATATAGCAAACTATTCATAATATAGTAATATAGAATATGCACAGCAAGCTGTCCTTTTTATAATTATATGTATAAATAAAATGCATAGGAAATCATGTGGAAGGATATACCCTAAGATATCAATAGTGGTTACTTATGGGTACTTGGATTATAGTTGCTTTTATTGTCTTCATTTCAGTTTTCTGTAGAATCTTCTAATTTTTCTAAGGTAAAAATACATTTCTTGGGTACTTTTTTTTTTCTTGAGATGGAGTCTTGCTCTATTGCTCAGGCTAGAGTGCAGTGATGTAATCTTGGCTCACTGCAACGTCCGCCTCCCGGGTTCAAGCGATTCTCCTGCCTCAGCCTCCTGAGTAGCTCAGATTACAGGTGTGTGCCACAATGCCCGGCTAATTTTTATATTTTTTTAGTAGAGATGGGGTTTCACCATGTTGGCCAGGCTGGTCTCGAACTGCTGACCTCAAGTGATTTGCCCACCTCGGCCTCCCAAAGTGCTGGGATTACGGGCGTGAGCCACCGCGCTTGGCATTCTTGGGTACCTTTTAAAGTTTCAAGGTTATTTCAGCAGGAAGACCCATCTGGTTAAAGAATAAATGTGTATTTGGCCAGGCGCGGTGACTCACGCCTGTAATCCCAGCACTTTGGGAGGCCGAGGAGGGTGGATCATGAGGTCAGTAGCTTGAGACCATCCTGGCTAACACGGTGAAACCCCATCTCTACTAAAAATACAGAAAAAATTAGCCAGGCGTGGCAGTGTGCGCCTGTAGTCCCAGCGACTTGGGAGGCTGAGGTAGGAGAATGGCGTAAACCCAGGACGCAGAGCTTGCAGAGAGCCAAGAACGCGCCACTGCACTCCAGCCTGGGTGACAGAGCGAGACTCCGTCCCAAAAAAAAAGAAGGACAAACGTGTTTACGCCTGGGGTAAGTACATTTAATAGTGTAAAAGTTCAGTCATTTCCATCTATTTTATCTCATCCCTAACTGGCTATGGATGGTAAATAAACTCAGTTGACTTCTTTGAGGATAACCACAAATGTGTTTCACAAGCTTATTGATGTCTACTTTTAGTAAATTTCTTTAGGAAACAGAAGATTCATTATTAAACATTTTTTTCATGTCTACTATGTTGGGATTGTTCTCCCCAGAAACCTCGTGTATTGCTGCTCAAACCTAAAGAGAATTGCTATACTCTTTACTGGACAAAATCACAAAACCATTGACTAGGCCACCCCAAATTGTGTTCCCTCAGAGAGCACCATTGCCTTGAAGTCTTTTTAATCTACTTCTGCTTGATCTATCATCAGATTTCCCTGAGCTGCTGTTCAAACCTGTCCACATTTCTTTCATTTCTCTACTCCATTCCCACCTAACTCAGTTTCATCGGATGACTTGGCCTCCTCCTCTCTCATTTGAGCCTCGTGGCTTTCACACTCCGGTAGCTGAGGCCACCTTTGTTCAATGGCTCTCTACCGGGAGGCACACAAAGTACAGTGACACAAGTGCTGGTTTTCCCAGGACAGTTGACATCTGTCATCCCGACTTAATTATTAGATGTTCCCTCTTTCGCAAATGTGCCCTGATTTGGACAATAATTTTTATAGTCCTACTAATGATGAGAAAAACATTGAAGATGGAAGCTGTTCTCAGTGGGGACTGTCCCTTGCCCCTTTTTCGGCCTCTGTGTCTTGGCTCATGCTAATCTTTCTTGTACTCAGTGACAAAAATGATCTCTTGTTCCTGTGAGAATTCTGACTTTATTACTTCTTAATCTGGATGATCATCTAGTGCTTCTCAGACTGATGATCTGTGTATATTTTCTTTTAACCACCCATCTCAAACAGTTCATTCAAATCCTCATTTCAGAGCTACAGAAAAATGCATGTGAATAAGACTCATTCTTACAGAGAAAAAAAAAAAAAAACAGGCTAGAACAAAAGTCTGCTCATTCACAGATTGTTTTCCCCCACCCTGGCTCCCTTAACAGCCACATCAGGACTGGATTCTCCCAGGTTTTCCTTCAGAGTGGAGAGAAACACAGCAGTCGTTGCCTTGGAAACTCTGTCCAGGGGCTGGCATCACGGGACTTGGCTCGCCTGCTCTATGGCTGACATCCAAAGCTGACTCACTTAAGTTTTGATTGGTTAAGGCTTCGCTAAGGGGGACATAGCGATTGAGGAGAGAGGACAGGGGAACTTGAGCAAGTGAAATGACTATAGCAAGACATCTGTCTTCTTCACAGAGAGTAACTCAAATGATGGCAAAAGAAATAACCAGTGCACTTTAATAATGAAGATTCTTGATGAAATGTTGGCAGCCAGAGATGCTGTTAAATAAAATGTTCACATGCCCGTGTTTTAATCCAGTTCAGAATTTCATGAGCTGATTCAAGAATTTCTTTAAGACATGCACCTGGTGCCACCTACAACTGTTCATTACACAGCAGCAGCAAATGTGGGCGGCTCTTCTATTCTAAGCTTCTTTTGTGGTCTTGGTTCTCTAATGGGCAGAATATTGTCAATGTCCATCAGATTACAGATGCTTTAGATGAGCCTCTATCAGCTATTAATCAAGGTTTCCATTTCAAATCAATAATTAAAATAACAAAACATTTCTGATTGCTTTTTTAGATTACTTTTAAAAGGAAACCTACGGAGCATCCTAATCCAACCCCTTCTTTCTACAGATGAGGAAACCTAGCCTGGGAGATGGACGCCAGGGATGTGAAATTGCTCCAGTTGTTAGAGGCTCAGTAGGACACAGACCCCAAGGCTCCAGGACTCCCAGTGTGCTGGAATCTCACAGAACTACCACTTTGCCTCTGCTACATTCTGTGGAGTATAATCAGTTTAATGCATGAGTATTTTTTTTTAATCTGTTTCAGCAAATGGAAGTCTGGCATAAAATGTAGTTGCCTGAGTTCACTTTAAAGCTTTGGACAATGTTGTCATCTAAATAACGTGCTTTGGATGTCTTGACCCATAACAAGATAGCACTGTTCCTTAATCTTTCCAAAGGAATCTATAGCATTAATACAGATGGAGGGTTCCTGCCAAGTCTCGTGTGAGTCAGACACATTAGCAAGGTGATCAGAAATGTACTTATTCCGGAAGACTGCCACCTCTCAGCTGGCAACTCCAAACCGAGCTGGCAAACACAGCATTAAGGACTCAGAAAGCATTGGGGGAGGGGATTTAGTAACAAATCTGAGTCATGAAAACAGAAAACAACTGAAAGAGAAAACATATTTAACTTCCAGTGTAGAATGCTAGTGCCTTGGGGAAAATCCTGTGCGAGTGTAGATGTAAGCAATTTTAGGGACGAATACCGAAAAAGCTGTTAGCAGTCTGATGGGGGATGCATCGGGGACGGGGGGTCCTTGACTATTATTTTATTTTAATTAAGAATCTTGGTTACAAGAGTGAAGGGATAAAGTCAGGTTGCAATGAGGCAACCTTCCTGTTGGACAGGGCCTCCTGCAGCTACTGAGCTTCCCACTGTGGTTGTGAACAGGCTGGACACGATGAATGTTTACATGGTGAAATGCGGCCCCTTGTGGCCTGATTGGGGAAACAAAACAAAAACGTCCGACTCACAGCCTGAGAGTGATACTAACCTACTTTACAGCGTGTCAAACAGTGACACTGAAAAAATGACTACGGTACTCAGCAAAAGTAGTAATCACACCAAAACGCACCAACATATAAAAGAACCATTTTATTCAAGAAAGCTGGGAAGAACTGTCCCCTAAGCCAGCTCATGTCACACTTGAACGTGCCTGGGGACCACATAGCATCTTGTTGCAGCAGCACAGGTTTGGTTCAGCAGGCCTGGATGAGGCGTGAGGGTCTGCATTTTATTTATTTACTTACTTACTTACTTAGAGATAGGCCTGTTGCCCAGGACGGAGTGCAGTGGCGAGATAACGGCTCACTGCAGCCTCGACCTCCCAGGCTCAAGCAGTCCTCACTTCAGCCTCCAGGGTAGCTGGGACTGCAAGTGCACGCTACCACACCTGCTAACTTTTTTATTTTTTCGTAGAGTCTTGCTGGTCTTGCTATGTCGCCCAGGCTGGTCTCGAACTCCTAGACTCAAACAATCCTCCTGCCTCGGCCTCCCAAAGTGCCAGGATTTCAGGTGGGAGCCACCGTGCCCAGCCAGGGTCTGCATTTCTGACAAGCCTCAGGCAATGCCCACCCTGAAAGTGGCCAGGGGCTCGAGGGAAGGGTTGGCCAGGTCTCCTCTATCAGGGCCTCCTCACTCCAGGACCGCAGGCCTCTAGAGGGCATTCTCTGCCTCACCTTGGCCTCCCAGGGGTTACAATTCTTTCCCACACCCAAGCACTGAGAAGGCTGGGGAGCCACTTTTCTTTCACATCTTCAAGCTCAAGGGCCTCCTTACCTCAGCTCGAGGTCATCATTTCCCCCTAAGAAAGAGTGTCCTGTGAGGAGACAGCCCACTCCCTGACACCTTCCTAGCCTACTCTGGACCTTCCTACTGCAGGAAGCAACCATTCCAGGCCAGCATCTGACTGTGTCTTATGGATTCCGCATTCATGAAAGCCACAGGTTTCTTTCTTGATCACTGAAAGCAGCAGGTGGTTTTCAATGCCATTGCCTCCAAGTCTCCTCTTGGGATGTGCATGTCTGAAGGTGGCGTTAATGTGTATCTGCTGGGATTCTCCCTCGCACCCAGACAGCGCACACTGAGGCCCACTCCGGCATCTTGTTTCCAGTGTCAGAGTGGCATTCACACCCCACCCCACCCCCAATCCCAAGAATTCATTGTATTTGGTTATGAAGAAAATCTTTAATACAAAGTATTTTTAACCCAGTGTGGGAGGAGAAAGACACAATAAATACAACAGTAGAATGATCACAGATGGGTAATTACACATGTAAATGAGCTCAATTTGGTAAATTTCCCTTGAGTTCCTATTTACCTGATTAACATTTTATGCTAGCCCCACAGCACCACTGCAGTTTGGGTTACTTTCTTTTTACTCTTATATGTCAATTCTGAAATATGAAAAGCAATTTTTGAATACTTTGGCGGAACCATTTTTCTCAGCTTATTTTTTTTTCAGATTTTTCCATTTACCATCATAACTGGTCTACAAAGTACGAATTGCCTCCAGTGTACAAGGTCCCACAAGATGTTGGATCTCTGGAAAACACAACCCTAGTATTCCAGGAACAGTTCCCACAAAACTAGAATACAAAATCTAAGTAATAAGGTCAGACCATGCTGAAGTCATTTAAAAATAATGAAGTGGGAGAAATGACATCTGGCTGAGAAATCAGCAAGGGCTTCCTGGAGGAAGTGGCACTCAAGCAAGATCTTGAAGGACAAGCAAGAACTGTATATATAGAAAAGGGTCAGGTGTGAGACACAGAGAGTACACAGGGCATATTCAGGGGATGTCTGCAGATCATTAGAAACTCAGGACCAGGGACCCGGGGAGACAATTGAGGGCTGTGGGAATTAGAGACACAGGAATGATCACTGAAATCCTGGCAGGACAGAAGTATCCAAGAGAGACTGCAGAGAGAGAAATGAGGGCAAAGGCAGAGCCCGGGAGAAGCAGGAGGAAGATGAACTCCGGCAAAGCAGCAGCAAGGAGGCAGGAGGCCACCAGGCAAGTTGGACGCCATCCATGCCCAAGGATGAAAGCAAACTTGTTTGTTTTTGGTTTCATAAAAATTGTCAAACAATACACAGGCCAGGTGCGGTGGCTCATGCCTGTAATCCCAGCACTTTGGGAGGCCAAGGTGGGAGGATCACCTGAGGTCATAAGTTCGAGACCAGCCTGGCCAACATGGGGAAACCCCATCCCTACTAAAAATACAAAAATTAGCCGGGCGTGGTGGCATATGCTTGTAATCCCAGCTACTTGGGAGGCTGAGACAGGAGAATCACTTGAACCCAGAGGCGAAGGTTGCAGTGAGCCGAGATGGCACCACTGCACTCCAGCCTGGGCGACAGAATGAGACGATCTAAGATAAACCACACACACTCAAAAGTGCAGATATAATGAACCCCCACCCATGCCCATTCATAAATAATCAGCAGAGATTAAGATGAGGGCCATACTATCCCTTTTGCTGTGTGGTTACTTTACCAACATTTTACCACAAACCCCAGGCCCCATGGCATCCAGCCCCTGCATACGTCATTATGCCTCACTCAGAAATGCGGGCAATCAAGAAGAAAATGTTAAAGGGGAGGACAATTTTAAATTGTTGGAAATTTTAGCGATTTCAGACAGCCAGTAACACTTTGTAGGAACTCACTGGCAGCCTTCAAGAGAGTGGTTTCAGCAAAATGCCTGGAGCGACGACCAAAAGCCCAGAGTTGAAGTGTTGAGTGGGCAAAGTCAGTGCGGTTAAAAATAAGAGAGCAGTTCAGCGAGGTGCCTGGGCTACGGGAGGGCTCTTTGTCACCAAGATGAGACCTAGGTATGCTTGCGGGTCAAGATAAAGAATCAATAGAGTGGTTAGAGAATGAAGCTGTGAGTAAACAGATGGTCGATGCAGCAACATTCATTTGTTCCATTGAAGATGGAATGAGCATGTATTACAGGGCTGCATTCTTTTTAGCCCAGGCCATGAGACGGATAAAATCCCTGCCCTCGTGGAGCTAACACTCCAATGGCAGGACAGACATTAAACCAACAAACAAATGTAAAATATAATGCCCAACAATGATAACCGCAATAAAGTAAAATAAATGACTCAAAGGAGGTGGCACACGACACAGCCAAGAAGACACATGAAGAGGTGAGAGCTTGAAAGAGAGGCCAGACGGCACCTGTGGGCAGAAGAGGGGCTAGGGGATCTGGTAGCCAGAGAATCTCAAAGGAGGGACAACTGCAGGGAAAGGAACTCATGCTGAGTTCACTGTGTTCTACAGAAGAAAAAGAGAGCAGCTCAGGATTTCTAAACCCTTCTAGACGCTAAGATTGCTAATACTACATTAACTGACGCAATGTCCCTTTATGTGTTTTACTGCTAAAAAACAAGCTCAGAGTGAGGGAAGAAGACAGCCATGCACAGAAGGAAGGCACTAGGTCTGCTTATTAGCCAAGTGGGTCTTCAGGCAATTCAAAGTCTCTGAGCCTCAGTTTCTGCATGTGTAAAATGGGTATGATGCTTCCTACAGAAGAGGGTTCTGTGAGAATGAGGTAGTAACATACATGGAGCCCCAAGCACAGTGCTCGGCACCTCCTAAATGATTGTTAAGTGCTATCTTAGAAAAGAAAAGCCATCCCTAGGGAAGCAGTTGTGACAGTCAAAAAGCAGCTGTCCTGTTTTGGGAAAAACCCTTGGAAGGCTTCCTAAGGTTTCTCCTCAAAATGGCTACATGCTCTTCTTTTTGGTTTGGAAAATGTTATGCAATCAAACACGTTTTACTTTCTCAAAATTTCTACTGTTCTCAAGAAGCCCCCAAAATGACAAGCCCCGCAGCTCCTAGTAAGGGTGGACAACGGTTAACGGAGAGAAACATGAAAGTGACGACATCCTGGAGAGACCTAAATTATCTCATTTTCTCAGATCCACACAGTTGGTTCACGGTCTCACTTCCCCCCTTTCAACATTTCTCATTTCCTTTCAGGGTTACGTGAATTAGAAGGTTGAAGAGCCCTTGAAGGATCACCTTGTCCATCTCTGCCTTAAAATTAGATAGAGAAGAACTAAAAACCATGGTGGTAATTGTTCAGGGAAAAAAACAGTTATAGAGTTCATTTAATTTTAAGCTAATTAGCAGAGGTCGGCAGAGCCAACTTGAATGAAATGAGGCCAGTTCTATTTGAAATCATATTTAGGCCAATAAAACTCTGGGCCCCAGCACATCCATTCTTCATCCCATCCTCCCCTCCCTTCTCTACCTTCGAGCTTATCACTGGGATTTAAACAGGTATGACTATCCCAAAGAAACTACAACTCTATAGACTGGCCATGACTGCACTCGTGCCCTCATGATTAGCTGCCTAAATAATGAATTAGCCTACAGATAGAACTCAGCTCTCACTAAAAAAATTAATGATCAATACCCGAAATATGTCAGATTAGATCAAAAAATAAGTTATTCTCCCTTAGTTCAAAAGTGATTGCCAACAAACTGTCTCTGGGTGTTCACTGGCAAGCAACTGCCCAGTTATTTATCCTATCTGGGGAGAGCAAAATAGATGTACATAACATCAACTACTTATATAAAATTTGAAGTAATTTGTTTCAGGTATTTTGGGTTTTCTCCAGGAGAGGTGGAGAATGTGGCTGTAATCCCTAAAGTCTTAGAATGAGACTGGGCACAGTGGCTCACGCCTGTAATCCCAGCACTTTGGCAGGCTGAGGCGGGCAGGTCACTTGAGGCCCGGAGTTTGAGACCAGCCTGGCTGGCCAACATGGTGAAACCCTGTCTCTACTATTATAAAAATACAAGAATTAGCCTGGCGTGGTGGCACACGCCTGTAGTCCCAGCTACTTGGGAGGCTGAGGCCCAAGAACCGCTTGAACCCAGGAGGCAGAGGTTGCAGTGAGCCCAGATTGTGCCACTGCACTCCAGCCTAGATAACGGAGTGAGACTTTGTCTCAAAATAAATAAAATCATATTTCCAGACATGGCTAACTTTAAAAAAAATGTAGTCCCAGCTACTTGGGAGGCTGAGGCCCAAGAACCGCTTGAACCCAGGAGGCAGAGGTTGCAGTGAGCCCAGATTGTGCCACTGCACTCCAGCCTAGATAACGGAGTGAGACTTTGTCTCAAAATAAATAAAATCATATTTCCAGACATGGCTAACTTTAAAAAAAATGAGTTTCATTTTAGACGTACTAAACGAAAAGATGTTAGGACTTGTTCTTTCGGGTGTTGAAAAGAGAAGTCACTTTCTCTTTTCAACTTTAAGTCAAACAGTATAAAAGGAATACACAGCAATATGCTGCAAACCCAGCAGGGGTGGGGGAAGCCTTCATTTTTTTTTTTTAGCACTTTCTGATTTCTCAGGTGTAAATATCCCCATCATGGCCAATTTCAAGCTACCAACAGTTTAATGACCAGCTGACAAAATTCCTGAAAATTCAATAATTGGCTCTCCCCTGCACACCACTGGAGCTAGACAAAGAGGTGAGTGGTCTAAGATTTCTTTCATGCCCTTTTATTTGGTTAGTAAACTCGGTTGTTAAATAAACCACTAAAAAGTGTGAATTTCATACTGTATAATCACATTTAAACAAGCTTTTAAATATGGTTCTCATCCTAGGTGATCATTAAAACTCAGGTTATAAAATAATATTCGATTACATAGAAATATTTTTAGGAAATATTTTAAGTGAAAATAGTGTGACCAGTATGATCCCAAATTTGCATATAAAAATGACTAGAAGGGTATACCCCAAAATGTGAGTAATTATTAATTGTAAGATTATGTGCTTTATTTTCTTCTTTGTGCTTTTTTCTATTTTTCAAATTTTGTGGAATGTTTACAACTGGGAAAAAAATAAAGCCAATAAATGTTATATAGTTTAGAAAAATATATAGCATTTCAGATTATGTCATTAGAATCTTACAAATAGATTGTCTACAAGACTGAATCAGATTGACTTTATTTAAATAAGGCTAAATCTTTAGCCTTTATTTTTATGATGTTTTACTGCTTTCAAAGTAGTGTCATATGCATTATCTAATTTGATCATCCTTGACGCAGGGAAGACAGGTTATTATACTTGCATTATACGGATGCAAAAACAGATGATTACATGATTTATCCCTGATCACATGGCTAATAAAGCAGTTAAACTGGGACTTTGACCCTGGATTTCTGGTTGCTACCCCCAAGACCCTCCTTCAAAAACAAGCTGGGGGAAGCTTTGCTCATGGCTCCTTGGTTCAAGAAGTTCCTACTGAAAACCTAGATCTGATTCTGCAAGGGGTCCCTCTCCTGGTCTTGAGCGTGTCCCATGCTTGACTAGAATCATCCGGGTAGGACACATGCCATTCAGGCATCGATGCTACACAGAATGATGCCTCCAGTGGACTCTTTAGCTTGGAAATGTATGAGCATGACTGGAGAACTTGCCGAGGACAGCACCGACACTCCGGGATGAAAACCATGCACAATGTTCTACAAACACCCAGTTACAACAATCTTTAAAGGCCGCATACCAGGTTCTGCAATCAGTTTCCATATCTGCTCCCTAAAGAACTAGGGAGTGCCCTTTATGAGAATGGCCGAACGAATAACTTCTGGGAAGATGTCTGAAGCCTCTGCTGGGTCCCATGTGGTTTGGGCTGGGACATGCGTCTCCTGCTTCTGGACCCTTACTCCTGCTCACAGGCAGTGCTTCGCCGGGGCTCATTTACCAGAAATGACCACACACTGGGTTTTCCAATGATAAGAAACAAAAACTTGTTGCCTCAAGTAGTAGGTTTTAGCAGGTGGATATATGGGACAAGTTAAACACAGACACACACACGTTCTGATGAGATCTCACAGAAAGCCAGAAAAGCCATACCACCAGGCTTCAGAGAAACAGGTGGCCCAGGACAGGGTGGCCCACAACAGGGGAAGTCTCCTCTCCTGCCAGTGTCACCGTGCAGCACAGACAGGATGCAGCACTCCCACCTGGACCCCAGCCTTGGAAGTCCCTCTCACTGTGATGGCAAGGCCACCCCTTCAGGGATGCCACAGGTTGAGGCCAAAGATGAAGACTGTCTTATGAAACACAGTGTTTCCTGGATTGACTTTTAGATGCTTCAGTGGAGACCATGTAATACAAATGTGTGCTGGCTTCTGTCTGCAGCCCAGGGGAGCCTCGCTAACTTCATGTGAAGAACCCTAACAGGAACACACGTGCAGGGATGGAAAGGTAATCAAAGGCCCACTCTAGAGGCAGCCACTAAGGCATGAGCTACATTTATCTTCTGATCTGTAACAGAATCTTAATTAGCACCAGGATATTAGAAATTACTTTTCATTGGTGAAATGAGTTTTCAAGATGAGTGAACTGGCTACAAATATTGTACAGCCCCTTCCTTCCCTAGTATGAACAGGGTATAACGAATCGGGGAGCCAAATTGCCTATGGCTTTGGAATGGAATCTGAAAATGCTTGCTGGAGTACTCTGTAACCTGCACAACCAGAGAGTTAGCTGAGGCTTGTGGCTAAAATACTCTCTCATCTGTTTGGAATGCATTTTCACACAAGGTGCCACCAAAGCACCTAAGAGGACAGACACCTGGGACTACATCAAGCTTACTGCAGCTGGATGTTGCCTTGTTGCCAGCGGGTGTTGACATTTGCTTCCACAGCACCATAGTCTGTTAGTGAGAGAGGAGTCTGCGAGAGAGAACACCTAGAGGACTCACTCAACATTAACTGAGGTTGTCGACAATCTCTCAAAAAGAACACAAGAATCCTGCATGATCCAGTCAATGCGACTTAGGACCTTTTACTCTGAGAACTTTAGTATTCTCACAAATAATCAGGGAACTTCTGAGCAGACGCTGAGTGAGTTACTCATACCACTGAGTACTGTTCCGTGACCTCACTCGCACCCAGAAACAAAGGGGTCTGGGGAAATTTGGGGTTACCTTTATATTCCTGAGCAGGCCTTCCACACTGCCATGCTCAGTAATGTGTGGATTTCACAGCACCAGGATTTCCGATCTCAGTTAAATACAATTCAGTTTGTAAAAATCAATCTTAAAGCACTTTGTTTTAGTCTTTATTCTCTTCAATTATAAAAATACATACTACAAAAGTTTCACATTATAGAAAACAGAAAAAACAAAAATTCCCCCAGAATCCCACTCTCAGAGATGGTTATTCCTCTTTGGTAAGTATTCCTCCAGGTTTTTTAAGCACATAGTAGTACATAAACAGGAAAAAGTAAAACCCTACTATATATATGCAACTGCTCTTGAGCAAGTTTTCAAATGGTTCTGACAGATCATTCTGACCAATTTCTCCAGGGAACTTTATGCATTAGTTATCAGAGAAGATTCCATGACACTGTGGGTAGACAAACCTCTAAGATTTTTCTTATCATTTATAATAAATATCGTCCCAAGTGTTAAAGGTCAAATAAAGTTTTTAAAAATAGTAAATAAATGTGATACAGAGGAAAAAAAGTTCAGAAAATCATCCCAGTTTCTTATCAAAATCAAAACTCCTAAGTCCCAATTCCAACAAGTACCATAAAATGGCTTTAAAATGGGATTTTGAGAAACAATCACTTCTTTACCATAAAATATAGCTATAAGAGTAATTCTACAATTTTGGTTTTTTTTTTTTTTTTTTTTTGAAACAAGGTCTCACTCTGTCGCCCAGGCTAGAACGCAGTAGTGGCATGATCAAGGCTCACTGCAGCCTCGACCTCCCAAGCTCATCTGATCCTCCCACCTCAGCGTTTCGCATGCCTGGCGAATTTTTTTTTTTTTTTTTTTTGTAGAGACGACGTCTCACTATGTTGCTTCATTTAACAAATAAGGGGAGGAAGGGCGGGGGCAGAATGGAGGACACAGCCTAGAGTTCAGCTTTTACAAGTGGCAGAGGACAATTTGGATTCGGCCTCCCACAGCTGTATTTGTAATGCTTTCAAGACATCTTCCATCTATTGAATTGAAAAAATAAAAAAATAAAGAAACACACATATAATTAAAAATTATACATGGTTAAATATAATTAAGATATACACTTAATGCAATTTTGGATATGTCATACATTACATGGTAGATAGTGTTTAACAAAACTATTTAGAGGCATAAATTTTTTAAAATAAAGCATAATTCTATCAACAGTAGTTCTCAACCTATAATCTACATCTCTTTTATACAGTCATCACCATCTCACCTATCTGGCAATGAGAAAATGTTAACATCCAACAACAAGGCTATTTATACCACAAGAATTGAATCAAACGAAATATTGATTTGAATCAAAGATGTATTTCTAGCTTTGCAGTATTCGAATATATAGTTTTGATTTTGACATGAAATGTCTTCCTTATTTTGTTGATTAAGCTTTAGCTTCGAGTTCCCCAAAAATCAACTTTACTAACAACTGAAATGAAATAAGCACACTCTTCCTGCGATCAAAACAGATGACATTATGAGAATTATCGTTTGTGGGGGAGCACTTATTCACTGACAAATTGTTCATACAAAGATATAAAATGTACAGAATAAAATTACCTGTGTTAGAGACTTTTCTATTTCAACTCTGCTTTCAAGATTAAAAAGCTCTTTATCTTCTGACACAATTTGCTTTTCAGAGGACCCTAAAACATAACTGAAGTACGGTACAACATTAAAATACGAGCTGGGTGTGGTGGTGTGCACTTGTTCCCAGCTATTCAGGAGGCTGAGACAGAAGGATCATCTGAGGCTAGGAGTTTGAAACCAGCCTGGGCAACACAAGACCCCGGGCAATATGCCTGTAGTCTTAGCTACTTGGGAGGCTGAGGCAGGAGGATCGCTGGAGCCCAGGAGTTCAAGGATGCAGAAAGCTATGACCACAGCACTGCACTCCAGCCTGGGCGACAGAGTGAGACCCCGTATCTTAAAAAAATAAGTTTTAAAATACATAAAAATAAAAAGCTGGGGGCGGGGGGCAATTTCCTACTGAACTATGTTCAATTTTTAAAAACAACTGAATATACTTTTATTCCAAAAAAATTTCTCATAGTGTTTTCTCCTACAATTTAGAGTGTCTGACTTTTCCAATACCAAAGAAAGAAGTAGGTTAAAGCAAAAAAATAAAATAAAAATAAAAAATTACTGGCTTGTTAGAAATCATTACTTGAAAATATATTTAACCAAACAGTATTTAGTTCTGACACTTCCATGCCAATTTCTCTGCAGACTTAACTTTCTGAAACACCAGTTGTGAGGTAAACATTTATATATCAAACTTACCTTTCAATGGCTTCAACACTGAGGCAAAACAAGTCTCTCTTGTAATCAAGATTCTTGGGTGTGCATCTGTACACGTAGCCAAGATTGAGTGAGCACCCCGTGCAGCACAAAGTCTCAAGGATGCTGCAATAAAGAAATGTCTTGCTTTAGAAAATGAAGCAGCAACTCTTTATAATAAAAATCTCACTGTTAAAATCCATAAACACTTCAGTTTCTAAAGTATGCTATTCTCACCACACTAGGTCATACATAAAGGATAGGAAAAAATGATAGAAAAATATTTACAATAAAAATGTAAAGACAGTCATCTCCAGGCCACGATGCCTTAAGTGTCAGATGACAAGGGACATACAAAAAAGTGACAAGAGAGGATATTGAGGTGGTGTTTTTCTAGAATATAAATTCCTCAATCTGGTACTAATGTAACAAAGTGGAGAATAAATATTTTAGGCTCGCCAGCTATATGGTGTCTGTCACTACTCACCTCTGCCATTGTAAAACGGAAGCACCTATAGACAATACTAACTGAATAACCTGTGTTCCAATAAACTCGTATTCACAAATGGGTGCCTGCCCCATCGGCCACAGTTTACCAAACTCTGCTCTAGTGGAAGGTAATACTGTTTGGCTTAATAAAAAGAAAACTCTCTAAAGTTAGATGACAACCCATGTAATTGTTCCTTCATTCTAGTTACCTCTCAACTCAGGTTCCACACACTTGAATATACCCTCACCCAAAGCCTATTCATGTCTCCTTAAAACCTGGCTTAGAATCCAGTGTCTCCCAAACACCTTGTTGAACGGACCCATCCAAATTTACCATTCTATAAATATACTAAAATTACCATTCCAACACATAGCAAAATGATAACTGGAGATTTAAATCTAGTAGTGATCACAGTAGTAAAACATACACCACAAAGGATTTTTATTGCAAAAGTATTATAACTCCTACTCAGTACGTGAAACACTTGTAATCACTAAATATCCATTCCTGCTATCAAGCAAAAGGGAGCTACCCAAGACTCACAGATTACAGACTACATCATTGTTTACTTACAGATACTGAGACACTGTTAATTATTACAGCAACATGTGGAACAAAGAATAAAATGGATCACCATCTGATTAAGTAATGAATTCTCACTGATGATGTGATTAGCTGGATAGTATGCCACTGATTATATATTAAGTGTCTATGGGCTTTTATAAGCTTCTGTACTTTCTTTAGTTTTATAGTAGAAATAGTCTTGCTAAGTTGCCCAGGCTGGTCTCAAACTCCTAGCCTCAAGCAATCCTCCATCTTGGCCTCCCAAAGTGCTGAGATTACTAGCAGGAGCCACCATACCCAGCCAGCTTGTATACGTTTTTATATGAGAAATATAAAAGCGTGTTGGTAAATTCCACCTAAATTACTCACAGTGAACAGGCAAACCTACATGCTATATATCAAACCTCATTACCATTATGAGACCACCTCACACCATTACCAAGATTGCAAATTAGTTATCTAATGTCATCAGCCAAGAAAGGACACTCAGAGAAAGCAGAGGCTTGAACTCCCCAAATCCACTGAGCCATGAATAAGACTGTTTTATCCCGAGTTATCAAAATCAACCTAAACACCACCAAAAATAGGACCAAACCCATTCACACTTTTAGAATCATCTTGTGGAACAATGAAGAGATGGTAGCTACTACTAAGGCAGCATCTTTCTGCTTTCACAGTTGGCAAGAATTTGGCCAGCATTCACCCTTTTCACTGAACAATAATATTGAGAAGGCAGTGCCAACAATCGTAAGGTAATGTTAGACAAGTAATAATCTGACTGTAAGATCCTCAACAAAGGACAAAGTCAGACTTAAGAGAGAAAACAGCACTGGTACGTTCACAACATATTTCTAAAGCCCACAGTGCTCTTGCTGACCATCAGCAGAATGGCTCAGGCAGGTATTCTGCAGGATGAGCCTATCAAAAAATTCACGAGCATCCCAAAGCAATATGGGAGTGTGGAGCACACAACCCTAGTGAAGTTCAAGACAACTGAAGGCAGTCTAATCGATGGGTTTAGGTGATACAAACAAACAGTATTAATAACTCCAGATCAAAGACAGTGAATTCTCTATCAATCCTGATTAGAAAAAAGAAGAAAGGCTCGGTTTGGTGCTAGACTGTCTTTGATACTTGTCTCATAGTTGCACATCTTTTAATAGTAAGAGAACAGACCTCAGGCAGAGAACCAGCCAGGCAACAACATCTCAGCTAGAACTAATAACGTTTGTTTTCACTGTAATTATCTTCAGTTACTTTCTAGTTATGGCAAATATATATTTACGATAGGAAAAATAATCCTTTTAAGACAAATTTGAATAAAAATTTTGAGTTGATTTAATTTTAAAAATTTAGTATGTAACAGCACAGTTGGTAGCTGGTACACAAATAGGACAAAAATGATGGTGCAAAATGGCCAGAGCTAGAAAGTGGAGAAGAAAGAGCACTTCGAAGGCAGTAAGGAAGGATAACAAGCATTGTCCTAGCTCTTACTGCTAATTAGCCCTGTACCTTAGCAAAGTTCTAGCCTCCCTGGGCCTAACTTTCTTCAACTACAAAGTGAGAAATGATCTGAGGTGGGTTTTCCAAATTTTTATGGCCTGCATGCCAGCACCACAATTTCTGTCACATCCACAAACTATCTGTACTATTACTAATTTATCTTAAATGGAGAAACTTTTTTTTTTTTTTTTTTTTACTTTTATGGAAGAGATACATAGGGCAAAGGTTACAGAAGTGGGACACAGAGCTTCCAAGACCTTTCTAGGTACACCACCCTCCCGGCATCTCATATTCACCAATCTAGAAGTTCTCTAAAACCCATGGGTTTTTTGGAGGTTTTATAACACAGGCATGATTAATTAAATCATTGCTGATGTTCTCTAGCCCCTCTGCCCTCGATGGAGGTGGGAGAAGAGGTTGGGGTAGGGCTGAAACTTCCAACCCTCTAATCATACCTTGGTCCTTCTGGCCCCCAATCCTGAAGCTACATAGGAGCCCCCCCAGCCACAGTCACCTCATTAGGATTCAAAACGACATTATTATCACTCCAGAGATTCCAAGCATCTTAGAAGCTCTTCGGTCAGAACTGGGGACTAAGACCAAACATGATAACAAAAGATACCCTTATCACCCCATCACTCAAGAAATTGAAAGGGTTTTAGGAGCGACTAAGTATTGAATGTTTCTGTCCCCTACCACATGTAGAAGTTGAAATGGCAGCTCCTAATGTGATGGTATTAGGAGGTGGGGTCATCAGGAGGTATTTGGTTGTAAGTGCACAGAGTAATTTTTTTTAAATTGAAATATACTTTATTTGATAGGATACTCTAGAGTCACTAAAAATGAAAAGCCAGTATTCTTAATACACATTAAAATATATACATAATTAATTTTTGTTTAACCATGTACCACCTAAAGTTATTTCATATGCAAGTGTAAGATACAGTTTACATTTGCAGCAACAATTATATAGGGTAGCGCTTCCCACTCAGTTTGCTTAGGCGTCACTATGGCACATGGGTGGCAGGTATGGCAAGATATTTGTCCCCTCTACCCTTAAAGTGGCCACACAGGGCCTCAGATTGCTGGAGCTCCTGTGTTGTTTGCTCTTGCCACAGCCTTGTCTGTTTACCCCAATAGGCTGTGTGTGTGACAGCAGCATTTTATGTGTGCCATAACATGAGAACGGTGGGCAACATTAGCCTAAGGCACCCTTTAACACTGAGATTTTATAATACAGGTATTTCCTTTTCTTTTTTTTTTTTTTTTTTTTTTTTTTGAGAAGGAGTCTTGCTCTGTTGCCCAGGCTGGAGTGCAGTGGCGATCTTGGCTCACTGCAACCTCCACCTCCCTGGTTAAAGTGATTCTCTTGTCTCAGCCTCCTGAGTAGCTGGGATTGCAGGCCTGCACCACCATGCCTGGCTAATTTTTGTATTTTTAGTGGAGATGAGGTTTTGCCATGTTGACCAGGCTGGTCTCGAATTCTGACCCCCGGTGATCTGCCTGCCTTGGCCTCCCAAAGTGCTGGGATTACAGGCGTGAGCCACCGTGCCCGACCTTCTTTTTCTATTTTTATTTTCGATTTCCTTCAGCACCAAGCCCAAAGATCCAAAAAGGGACTGTCAGAATATGCTTTTAGAAATCTAGAAACTTTAACTTTTCAATATCTAAAGGTGACCACAACCACTCAAGAACTAACATACTCCTTTCTAAAACAGGATATAGAAAAAGCAAAAAAAGAACTGATATATGGGAATGACTGATTTTTTACTATCATGAAAAGTTTTATCCCAAGTAACCTTACTACTAGTAATGACCTTTTAAAGATTTTTATTAAAAAAAAATTCTCTAACATATTCATATAAATACAGTTTTACTCACCAACCATTTTCCTTTTCACGTTTGGATAGCTTCTGTTCCTTATCCACAGAAACATTACAGGAAACACCTAGAAACAGAAAGTAACAATAATTTATTAATGTGGTTCGTTATAACATACATGCAGACAGAGAATTTCTAATCCAACTTTTTAGAACTCGGAGGACAAAAAATAAGCCCAAAGTCAAATACACAAAAGAGCTGTTCAAAACTAAATGTACTGAGGTCTTCTGGGAAAAGATAACAGAATAAGAGTTATTTCCAACGAGGCGCAGTGACTCACACCTGTCATCCCAACCCTTTGGGAGGCCAAGGTGAGAGGATGGCTTGGGGCCAGGAGTTCGAGGTCAACCTGGACAACATAATGAGATTCCATCTCTACAAAAAAAATTTTAAATAAAAATTTAAGAAAAATTTTAAAAGGTTATTTCCTCCCTTTCCCTGAAAACCACTAACATTAATAGAATGGCTAAAATTAGAGGGAAAAATTCATTCCACAGTAAACTTGGAACCATTAGAATCTCAAATCACAGACTGCAAAGAATTATCTGCCAGATAGTGAAATTGGGTTCCAAACCTAGGAAGATGCAAACAGCCAACACATATATCTCCAGATTTCAAACACAGGGCCCATTTCTCTAAAAGTAATTGAGAGGGTCCTCAGGATCCCAGCCACACATCTTTTACTTGAACAATGACTTGGACAGAGGTCACTGCTGGACTCCAGAGGCAGCAGCAAACATTCCCAAAGAATCCAGGTCTAGGAAACACTAAAGGACAGGGTAGAGGGTGAAGAGAAATGAAGAATGGACATCTGACCTAAAATGGCCAAAACAGACTCTTGATTTCACGGCCTCCTACAGTCTACCTTAACTCGGTAAACTCCAACTCCATCTACCTGCTTGCTGAAATCAGAAACCAGGGTGTCATCCTTGATTCTTTGTCTCCTCATCCTGCTCCCCCGTATCTACTCCACTGATCCATCCCATCAATTCTATCTCACAAACCTCACTCCAGCCCCCAAACCACCAGCACCACCTCTTACCTGGACTACTACTCTGGCTCTTCACTGACCTCCCCACTTCCATACTTGTTCCTCCTTCAATGCTTTCTCCAAAGAAAATGCAGGGTCACGTTACTCCCCTGCCTAAGCGAGCATAATAACGTACTCATTAGAACAGATTACTAGTCTTTAGAACAGACTACAACGCCTTGCAGTTTCTGGTCTCTTCCTTCCTCCCTAAATCTTATCTTTATTCTCTTTGACCATACTCTAGTCGCAAGGCTTTTGCACCAGCTGCTCAGCACCTGTCAAAAGCAAAGAGCATGACCAAGAACTGTACCTGCAGCCAAGCTAACATTCACGTACAACAGGAAAATAATCCCAGCACTTTGGGAGGCAGAGGCGGGCGGATCACGAGGTCAGGAGATCGAGGCCATCCTGGCTAACACGGTGAAACCCCGTCTCTACTAAACATACAAAAAAATTAGCAGGGCATGATGGCGGGCGCCTGTAGTCCCAGCTACTCAGGAGGCTGAGGCAGGAGAATGGCGTGAACCCGGGAGGCGGAGCTTGCAGTGAGCCGAGACTGCACCACTGCACTCCAGCCTGGGCAACAGAGCGAGACTCTGTCACAAAAAAAAAAAAGGAAAATATTTTCTAGCACATAAACTGGAAATTTTCTTGGAGATGTGGACGTGGGGAGCACGAATGATTGATCAAACAACTCAGGAATGAAAACGCTATTAAGAAGCTTTTTTATGTTAATGAGTACTGGAGTTGGGAAAAAAATTTATATAAACATTATAGGATCGGGTGCTATAACTCACATCCGTAATCCCAGCACTTTAGGAGGCCGAAGCAGGGGATTGCTTGGGGCCAGGAGTTTGAGATCAGCCTGAGCAACATAGCAAGACTCTTGTCTCTACAAAAAATTTAAAAATTAGCCAGGTGTTAGTGTGCGTCTGTAGTCCCAAGCCACTCGGGAAGCTGAGCCGGAAGGATAGTTTGAGCAGGCGTTCAAGGTTACAGTGAGCTACGATTGCGCCACTGTACTCCAACCTGGGCAACAGAGGGCTGTTAACCCACTATAACCCTATTAAAAAAATAACCTATTAAATAAATAATCCTATTTAAAAAAATCATAGTAAAGCTGTTATGGCTACAGAACAGAATGTAAATGTACTGAATGTAAATGTATAACCCTTGACAAAATGAAAATAATTAAACCAATTCAAACTGGGTAAGGAAGGAATGGAAATGAATCCGAGTTCATTTATTTGTCTTTACTGGGGGGGAGGGGAGGTGTTAAATCCTAGTATCTAAATCTGATAAATCAGAAAATGTATAGTTCTTTAAATTTTAAACTGTTTACTATTTTAGAACTATGTTTTAAATTTAAAAGCTATTAATATAAAAATTAAATAACAAAAATAACAGCCTTTCTATAAGTAAAGCAAAACAATGAAAAGAGCCCACATGGCAAAAAATACACTATCAAAACAAAGTACAAATAAAATGAAAGATGTAACACCAAACATGTTACTCCTTAAAAAGATGTAAACAAGGTAACCTCATTTAAACAAAGAGCTTTTCCTACTGGATAAAAAAATGTTTTTTTGTTTTTTTTTTTTTGAGACGGAGTCTAGCTCTGTCGCCAGGCTGCAGTGCAGTGGCGCAATCTCGCCCCACTGCAACCTCCGCCTCCCGGGTTCCAGCGATTCTCCTGCCTCAGCCTCCGGAGTAGCTGGGATTATGGGCGCACACCACCATGCCCGGCTAATTTTTGGTTTTGGCGAGGGTGGTCTGGAATTTTTGTATTTTTAGTAGAGACGGGGTTTCACCATGTTGGCCAGGATGGTCTCCATCTCCGGATCTCGAGATCCGCCCACTTCGGCCTCCCAAAGTGCTGGGATTACAGGCCTGAGGCGCCGCGCTCGGCCTGGTTTGATTTTAATAGGTGCAAAGAGTTAATCTCAACTTTCAGTTAACTACTGGACACTGGTGTGCTCCTTTATTCCCAGTATTACACCAAGGAAAACGTTCCAGAAACGTCGATAAGCCGGTGGTGAATTACTGCCATCGAAACATTTAAAGCATTCAAAGAGAGAAAAAACTTCATCTTGAAAAACCACAATCCAAAAACAACAGCCATTCTTACAACAATTCAGAAAAAATATGTGAACCACTTTATCCCTAAATACTGGAAAAATATCAAAATGAGGGAACAGTGGAACAACACAGGTAACTGCTAGAACCAGGATTAGAAACTAATTCCTGCCTTCTTCTGAACTCTTTTGCTACACCCTCCTTCCTCGCCAATTTCGATGAGGTTGTTGGTGCTTTTATTGCAAGTTTCCTTCCCTTTCTTCCCCGTAACACTGTGTTCCGACAGCTCTACGGCTCCATCACTGGGAGACTGTAGAGGCATCCGCTGATACACCAACAGCCCGCTAATTTCTGTGGGGAGTAATAGTACTGGCTGCACCTCAAGTGCTTACAGTCTAGTTGACCATTTGTTTTTCTTTTTTCAGGGTCTTTAAAAGTGTTATTCTTTGTTGCCCTTTGTTTCTGAGTAATGCTCACGATGATGCTGACTCAACCGCTGCTCTTCTGGGATCGGGGACCCCAGAAAAGAACCCGCCGCCCGAGAGCCAAAGTGGAGGGGGACCCTCCTCCCCTTTTCCTGCGACAGCTCACACTCTCAGACTTTTTGCTCTTAAAGTCCCTGGGCAGCCCCAAGGAGCCCCCGCCTCCTCCCGGGCCGCCCACGCGCGGCACCCCTGGAAGAAGGCGTCCCCACGCCCCCCCTGCCCGGCTCGACCCAACTGACAGCGAAGCAGAATGCAGTTGGTGTCCTCCTGGCTGGCCACCCAGCTCAGCGAGTCGCCCAGCGGCCGCCGGCAGCCGGAGCACAGGAACACCAGCGGCCTCTCCTCCGCAGCCGCCGCCTCCTCTAGCCGCGCCCTTTCCGTGTCGGCCACCGACGCGTCTTCGCTCATGGAGCTCCACATGCTCGCCCACTTCTGCAGCAGCTGGTGGCGGCTCGAGTCTTCGGAGAGTCTCTTGCCCAACAGCGAGGAGTCGCTGCATTTGCCCTTGTCGCCGCACTCACAGCCGCCAGCGCATCCTCTGCTACACCTCAGTGACCCAACGCCCGCCATTACCTACAAATCTCCCGCGCCCCAGAGCGCCATGGGAAAAAAAACCGCCGCTGCCCATGCGCGGAGCGGGGCGCGGTGGCGGAGGCCGAGAAGGGGCAAACGCCTGAAGGGGGTGGGACGGCGGGCGGCCTCTAGTACTCATGCGCACCGTGCGGCCTGGGCCTGGCGTGATAGTCACTGCGCCTGCGTCAGGTTTTCCAGCCTGAAGAAATTGACGTTGCAGACCTGTTTTCTTGTCTTCCTAAGGATTATTCACCCCTTTCCGTGGGAGAGGCAGCGTCACTGAGAAAGTTACGGGCTGCAAGCTTGAGTGTCTAAGAACCACCTGGCGAGCTTCTTAAGCAGATCGCCAGGTTCCATCTTCACAGACTCTGGTTCAGCAGGTAGCAGGTTAGCCCGAGAATCTGCATTTCTAACAAGCTCCTAGGCGTGCCCACGCTGTCAGTATTGGCAGCCCAACCTTTTTGGGGGGTGGGGGGGAGTCTTTCTATGTTGCGGCTCTCGAACTCCTAGCCTTAAGCGATCTTCCCGCCTCGGCCTTCCAAAATGCCAGGATCGCAAGCGTGAGCCACTGTGCCAGACCACCACCCTTTTTCTTTTTTGTAAGTGAACTAATTATAGTTGTATATAAGCAGCTCCACTTTTGATGACCACTGGTCTATTTTGTCGGCTTCTGGGGGCCTCCTTTCCATGAAGTGGAGAAGGAAGGGGATAGAGGAGTCCCTCATCACAGGGTCCTTTTGCGCATTGCTATTCCTGGAATGTGACCCTGGGAAGGGCCCCGGATCACTCAGGCTGTCTGTCACTGCAAGGAAAAAGTTGAGGAAGCAGCAGTGCCCCTGGAAAGCCTGGAAGTGTCCCTGCTGCTTGGATCAAGGAACAATTCGTCCTTGCAAGGAAGAAGCATCGCTTGTTGATGATAAGGACAGATTTCCTCAGCTGCCCCAGAAAGCCAGCCTCTGCCTAAAACACCGAAGGTCAAGAGAGAAAGCTGGCGGGGAACCAGCCAGCTGCACCACAGACAGTCTGGTGGTATACCTGGGAAGAAAGCTACCTGCAAGGACCTACCTCTGTTCCTACTACGCTCTGGGTGTCCCCCAAGTCACTGCCTACTTTGCTTGGTTGCATAAACTATTTACGTAAATGTACTTCCAAGTTTAGTGCTTACAGCCACTAGCAAAAAGCAAAAGCTTTGGAGTCAGTGGTCCTGGTAACTTACCCCTCCCTCCACAAGGTAGTAACAGTGTAGGGAACTGTGGAAAAGGCTGTTTGCCTTCCCTGAGTCTAATTCTTCATGGAGTAAATGGAGTCTGTTTCTTCAGTACTACACCAAGTTGTTCATGAGGATCAAGTTTTCTAATATTCATGAAAATACTTTGTAAACCTTGGCACACCATGCTCATGTTAATCAGCTTCTTACTGGAAGAAAATGCTTTAGATAATTTAGGCTTTTTTTTTTTACCCATAGAATTCCCTTCCTTCCTTCTGCTTTTTTTTTCTTTTCTTTATTTTTTCAGAGATGATATTTCAGTATGTTGCCCAGGCTGGTCTCGAACTCCTGGCCTCAAGCGATCCTCCTGCCTCAACCTCCCAAGTAGCTGGAACTACAGGCATGCATCACCATACTTTGCCCCTTCTGCTTTTGTGGAGCCAAGCTTGACCTTCCTGGACTGTTGTTTTCAAGCATAATATCTCTGGTACAACATTGAGACAATCCACATGAGTTCTTTAAGTAAGTGGCTAGTTACTTTGGGATTCAAAGGATCATCTTGTCTCAGACTTTGGGTTCCTATTGTCAATACTTAAATTCTATGATAGGATGCCCCAGGAAAGAAGGAATACAAGGCCAAGCTACATGGTGACTTTCAGGGGCCCTATTTTTGCCTTAGTAGGCCTTTCTCTCCATAAAACAGTTAATAAAAATTTCATTTTATAGTCACGTTACTATGAAGATGATTATATTAAAATGATAATCATAAAACATTTTTAGACCTGTAAGTTCATTTATTTCTCTTGATTAAAAAAATTGAAACATTTTCATGGTCCTTCAAAATATCATGGTTTGTAGGCATGATGCCTCCTGCACGTCATGGAGAAGTTGGCTGATGCAAAATGAATTCCTCTATAGGCACAAGTGTGTTTGTATTAATATTATGAATATAAAAACAAGGCTAGCCATGGTGGCTCATGCCTGTAACCCCGGCACTTTGGGAGGCTGAAGCGAGAGAGTCACTCGAGCCCAGGAGTTTGAGACCAACCTGGGCAACATAGAGAGATCCTGTCTCTACAAAGATTTCAAAATTAGCCAGGCATGGTGGTGCGCCCCTGTAGTCCCAGCTGCTTGTGAGGCTGAGGCAGGAGGATGGGTTGGGCTTGGGAGGTCGAGGCTGCAGTAAGCTGTGATTACGCTATTGCACTCCAGCCTGGGTGACAGAATGAGATCCTGTCTCAAAAAAATAAAAAACAAAACAAAACCTCAGCTAACCACAAAATCATCATATTTATGGGAGGACAAAATGAGATGCTTGAAAAAGATGACCTCATAGTTCGTGGTTGTGGTTGCTTCCTAAACTACATTCTCACCGTTCTTCCTAGTTATATAACTAGGAGATTTGGATAAGGTTGAGTCCATCTCCACCAATCTCACCACCAGTTCCGGGAATGAGTCCCTAGAGGTTTAACCCGATCAATCAGGATGACCATGACTCTTCCATAGTGATTGGGGCAGGGATGGCACCTACCCCTGGCTACCCATGCTGCTCCCCTGGCAATAGGGATTGGCTCAGAATAAAAACTTGGCCTTGTCAAGTTCAATTTTGCCCAATCTGAGTAAGGGAGTCACAGAGAAACAGCACCCAATCTCTAGATCCTTCCAGTTGTGTGAGCCAACCAGTTCCAGTTATTGTGGAAGCCAGTTTCAATTGTTTTGTTTTTACTAGCAACCAAAAATGTATGGAACAATCTGTTACAGTATGTTAAAATTGAAGTTTCCACTAAGACTCCAAGATTAAGTAAAAATGAGATATCAAAGTGTCTGTGAGACAGATTGCCCTCCTTCCTGGAGGAATCTTCAGAGTAGATTTAAGAGAGATGATTTCGTCCTGCTTATTATTATTTTTTTTTTTTTGGAGTCTCACTCTGTCACCCAGGGTGGAGTGCAGTGACATGATCTCGGCTCACTGCAACCTCCACCTCCCAGGTTCAAGGGATTCTCCCACCTCAGCCTCCTGAGTAGCTGGGATTACAGGCACCCACCACCACACCCAGCTAATTTTTGTATTTTTAGTAGAGACGGGGCTTTACCATGTTGACTAGGCTGGTCTTGAACTCCTGACCTCAGGTAATCCACCCACCTCAGCTTCCCAAAGTGCTGGGATTACAGGCATTGGCCACCATGCCTAGCTGATTTCCTCCTTCTCTTACACCTCTCTCACACACTTTGGGAATATAAAGGAAGTGAGAAAATGGTGACCAAGATGACTTCACTGGAAGGATCTCTTTGGAGATGGGCCCCTCCCCAATAGAGAAGATGAGGGTATCTGCCTCCTTGCCTCAATTTGGCTGACAAGAGACTTTGAGGAGACACTTACATACCTGTTGGTTCCCAGGCACTTGGGGACAGGGTGACCTGCAGGAGCGTCAAGCTGCATGTGTTTTGGTAGCACAACAAAGGCAAACAAGGTGGGTTGTCAGCCAGATCTGAACTTTGCTGGCAGGATGTCACCTAGAGTCTTAATTTCTGCCTAAGGAGCTAACCTGGAAGCACGAAGACATCCCAGGGGTGAGTCAAGTGTGAACAGCACTCCTGGAGAACCAGGGCAGAGGGAGAGCCAGCCTGAGATGAGGCCTTGCCCAGTGGGTCATGGGCATGCACCTGGCATTTGGGAGGTGCAGGGAGTCCCCGATGGGGCTAGGAGAGAGGGTCAGGTCTAACTAGATCTAACGTAAGAGTGCAAAACAAAGTTAGAACGAGTTCAAGTGTGTATTAGTCTGTTCTTATGCTGCTATAAAGAACTACTTGAGGCTGGGTAATTTATAAAGGAAAGAGGTTTAACTGACTCACTGTTCTGCATGGCTGGGAAGGCCTCAGGAAACTTGCAATCATGGTGGAAGACAAAGGGGAAGCAAAGCACGTCTTACGTGGCAGCAGGAGAGAGAGAGCAAGCCAAGGGGAGGTGCCACACTTTAAAACCACCAGATCTCGTGAGAACTCACTATCATGAGAACAGCCTGGGGGAACTGCCGCCATGATCCAGTTACTCCCGCCACGCCCCTCCCTCAACACATGGAGATTGCAATTCAAGATGAGATTTGGGTGGGGACACAGAGCCAAACCATATCAAAGTGAAAACTGTCCTATCCCCCACTTTCCCCATCTCAGGCTAGGCAGAAATGAAAACCGCAGGGAACAGGTGAGGTGCGAAAGAACAGGGCCAGACACAGCCCCTTCCCCACCTGAGGCAGGGAAGGCTGAGGCAGCCTATGTCCTACCTGGGGCAAAGGAAAAACAATTCTCATCCTGTAGTGAAGATTGCTGTGTTGATTAGTATCTTGGACTGATGCTACCATTTCTTCACTGAGATTCTGTTTGCAATGAAAGTGCCTACAGAATTGTCTATTCCCTGAGAGGGCCTTAGAAGAACACAGAGAGCATGCACTAAAATTCTGCTAGTATGGGGAGGGTTTCTTTGCAAAGGTTTGTAGGAGAGAACCATGAGGGATGGTACAGGAATCCAAGTTAGCAGTACTGAAGCCAACACCACCCTTCCCTCGACCTAGAGGGACGCTGGGCGAGGTTACCAGAAGGAAGGAGAGTTGCGAAGAGCAGACCACCTTGAGACAATCACCTTCCATCCAGGGTCACAGCCACCAGCTGGGGTGACCTCAGGGAGGGAAGCAGGAGATTAAATTCTCTGACCTTGCTCTCTTCTGTCCCTCCAGTTTCCTGCTGGAACTCGCCATTGCCCACATCCAGCCAGAATCCACAGGGCACGGAGCATATTGATGTAATCGATACAAGTTCACCATAGTCAAGAGCAGGGTGGAGCGTGAATGGGAAGGAATCCCACACACAGACTGCCCTTGTGCTCATCTAGGGCCACAGGGAAGGCGGTCATCACCGAAGAAGGTCTAAGGGCATAGCAGAAGGCAAAATGTGAAAGAGAGTTCCATTTTTATTGTAACCTGCAGTCTTTTCTTGCACAACATATGGGTTACTTGAACTACCTGATTCAACCCTAATTTTTGGCTTGATTCAAAAGCTTTAGTGTAAATAACAAACAAATGCTCATCTAATTTATATCAATGGTTAGCACTAGAAGGGAGAGAGAGAGAGCAAGAAAATATAACTGGAGGAGAGAAGGAAAAAGAGAAGAAACAAATGAGATCTTGATAATTTGGGAGAATTATGGCCTTTTAAGAGTGCTCTGGCAATTGAGGAAAATCAGAAATTAATGGCTATAGGCCGAGCGCAGTGGCTCATGCCTGTAATCCCAGCACTTTAGGAGGCCAAAGGGGTGGATCACCTGAGGTCAGGAGTTAGAGACCAGCCTGGCCAACATGGCGAAACTCCGTCTCTACTAAAAATACAAAAATTAGCCAGCTGTGGTGGTGGCCCCCTATAGTCCCAGCTGCTCAGGAGGCTGAGGCAGGAGAATCATTTGAACCCAGAGGGTGGAGGTTGGGGTGAGCTGAGATTGCACCTCTACATTCCAGCCTGGGTGAAAGAGTGAAACGCCGTCAAAAAAAAAAAAAAAGAAAGAAAGAAGAAAAGAAATTAATGGCTACAGAATGCAATCGCAGGCTATATTTTAATTTCATTCCCTTCCTTTCACTAACATGATGGATGACAGGTAGCTGGAATCAGTCAGCTGGCTCCTTTAGTGCGTAAAGAGTTGGCTGCAGCTGCATCTGAGGACCAGTTGATCCAATTCTTTTTTTTTTTTTTTTTTTTTGAGACAGTCTTAGTCTGTCACCCAGGCTGGAGTGCAGTGGTGTGATCTCAGCTCAGTGCAACTTCCGCCTCCCAGGGTCCAATGATTCTTGTGCCTCAGCCTCCTAAATAGCTGGGATTACAGGCACATGCCACCACACCTGGCTAATTTTTTGTATTGTTTGTAGAGACAGGGTCTGGCTATGTTGCCCAGGCTGGTCTGCAACTCAAGTGATCCCCCTACCTCGGCCTTCCATAGTGCCGGGATTATAGGCATGAGCCACCACACCTGGCCTGATCCAGTTATTGGTAGAAATATGTCTAGGGGCCAAATGGCACCCAAAGCTGCCACCTTCCTGGTCACAGCAACTGGTTCAAGGTGAGCAGAACCAAGCTAGAGCCAGTCTGTGTCCATCCTGGGATTTTTCATGCCAAAGCTTGAAAGGAGAGTCCTCTGCTCATCCTTTCCTCTTGAATCACGACTACAGAGCTGTCATCAGCCATGTCCCTAGCCACGTGGAACAGCCTGGCATGACCTTGACCCTCAGAAAGAGACAAGATGCAAGGCGGAGCCCGGGAGTCCTAGCAGCAGCCACGCCCCACTGCTCCCCATCGAGCTCCACGGCCCCCACCTCACACCATGGTCCCATTAAACCCCACTGGTGTTTAAGCCACTTACAATTGGGTTTCTGTCACTACCAAAAGAATCCTGACTAAATGCAGATTCCAGTCCAGAACCTGGGTCTCTGGACCCCAAGTCCAGTGGTCACACCAAACTGATGAAATGTAACACCGTATATCTGATAGGGCCTTGTAGTTTTCAAAATACATCTTTCAGTGGGCTAACTCTGAGGAATTCCAATATCATGTAAGAGAAGAATATGTTTCCAATGTAAAATTCTTTTTTTTTTTTTGAGACTGAGTCTCACTCTGTCACCCAGGCTGGAGTGTAATGGCGTGATCTCAGCTCACTGCAACCTCCACCTCCCTGGTTCAAGCAATTCCCCTGCCTTAGCCTCCCGAGTAGCTGGGATTACAGGTGCACGCCACCACGCCCGGCTAATTTTTTTGTATTTTTAGTAGAGACGGTGTTTCACCATGTTGGCCAGACTGGTCTCGAACTCCTGACCTCAGGCAATCCGCCCGCCTCGGCCTCCCAAAGTGCTGGAATTACAGGCGTGAACCACTGCGCCCAGCCTCTCAATGTAAAATTCTTCTATCAGCCCCTCACTTTCTTTCTAAGCACTCCTTTGTTTCCCCACAGTTCTGTTCTTTTTTTTTTTTTTTTTGATACAACTGGAGGAAGATGGCTAAGACTGATCACCAGGGCTATGCTATAGCCATTAGAGAATAATAGGTTTTAGCCTCTATGCCAAACACGTAAATCTCCCTTTTAACTAAAAGGGTATTTTCTAAACACAGCACAGACTAATCAGAAAGTGAGTTTTGTGACTTCTGAATCTGGAATAATATCAGAGATGCTTAAGATTACAAATCAAGTATTATCGGAGAGATTCAAGAAACATCGTATCCATAGCTGAAGGATTGAAAGATAAAGGAATTCACAGAATATATAATCAAATAAGTACGAAATGTAAATGGCCAAAGAAAAGACAAGAGGCATAGGTCCAGGAGGTTCAACATCTGACTAACAGGTGGTTCAAATATACAGGGAACACAAAATAAAGAGAAAAAATCATTTAAAGAAAAAATGCAGTTGACTGGGCACAGTGGCTCATGCCTGTAATCCCAGCACTTTGGGAGGCTGAGGTGCATGGGCCATTTGAGGTTAAAAGTTCGAGACCGGCCTGGCCAACCTGGTGAAATCCAGTCTCTACTAAAAACACAAAAATTAGCTGGGCGGTGGTGACGCATGCCTGTAATCCCAGCTACTCAGGAGACTGAGGCAGGAGAATCGCTTAAGCCTGGGAAGCAGAGGCTGCAGTGAGCCAGAATCATGCCACTGCACTCCAGCCTGGGCGACAGAGTGTCAAAAAAAAAAAAAAAAAAGAGAGAGAAAAGAAAGAGAAAGAAAGAAAAGAAAAGAGGAAGGAAGGAAGGCAGACAGACAGACAGACAGAAATTTTCACTGCACTCCAGCCTGGGCGACAGAGTGAGGCCCTGTCAAAAAAGAAAGAAAGAAAGAAAAAAAAGAGAGAGAGAGAAAGGAAAGAAAGAAAGAAGGAAGGAAGGAGAGGAGAGGGGAGGGGAGGGGAGGGAAGAGGAGAGGAAGAAGGGAGGGAATGCAATTGCTAAAAGATGAATCTTCAGATTGGAAGAGCATACTAATTTCCTGGCACAAGAAATGAAATAATCTCATACCAAGGCTTAACATTGTAAATTATCAGAACTCCAACCTTCAGAGAAATTTCTAAAAGTTTCAGAGAAGAGGGAAAAGGTGCAAGAATCAGATCACATTGGACTTCTCATCAGCAACCTGACTTCAGAAGCCAGAAAGCTCAAAGTTCAGTGGGCAGATGATTTTCAGACTAGAGTTATACACCCATTCCAATCATGATCCAGGTATAATTGACATTTTCAGATGTAACAGAACTTGAAAATTTTATCTTTTACATAGCTTTTTTTTTTTTTTTTTTTGAGACAGAGTCTTGCTCTGTCACCCAGACTGGAGTGCAATGGCGCGATCTCGGCTCACTGCAACCTCCACCTCCTGGGTTTAAGTGATTTTCCTGCCTCAGCCTCCCGAGCAGCTGGGATTACAGGTGTCTGCCACTATACCCAGCTAATTTTTGTATTTTTGGTAGAGACGGGGTTTCACCAGGTTGGCCAGGCTGGTCTCGAACTCCCGACCTCAGATGATCCACCTGCCTAGGCCTCCCAAAGTGTTGGGATTACAGGTGTGAGCCACTGCACCCGGCCACATAGCTTTTCTTATTTGAAAATATGCTACAACAAGAAATGTAGAAAGATAGGTCGCTGTAAAAGAAAAGCAAATATTTAATATATGAAAAGATTCTCTGCCATGCTCATTTTTAAACAACACTAAAAACCAATAGCTCACCTACCACTTTGATAAAATCCAGAAGTTTGACAACATAATCTGTTGTCCATACTGTTGCCCTAGAAAACAGGCACTTTCATACATTGTTGATAGAAATGCAAGATATTATAACCTCTATGGAAAGGAATTTGGCAATATCTAACACAATTGCATACATATGTATCCTTTCTCTGTCTCGCTCTCTCTCTCATACACACACACACACACACACACACACACCCCTCACATCTAGGAATTGATTCCAAAAGTACACTGGCAAAAATATGGTAAAACATGAACACAAGACATTGCAGCACTACTTGAAATAGAAAAGACTGAAAACAACCCAAACATTCATCAAGTGGGAAGTGAATGGATAAGATGTAGTACAACCACATGATGGAGCATTACGTACCTGTGAAAAAGAAAGAGGCTTATCTCTACATGCCATGGAGGGGACACCAGAATAAATGGTTAAGTAAAAAAAGGCAGGCTGGGTGCAGTGGCTCACGCCTGTAATCTTAGCACTTTGGGAGGCCGAGGTAGGGGGATTACTTGGGTCCAGGAGTTCGACACCAGCCTGGGTGACATGGCAAGACCCTGTCTCTACTAAAAATACAAAAAAAGTTAGCTGGGCATGGTGGCACATGCCTGTAGTCTCAGCTACTCAGGATGCTGAGGTGGGAGGATTGCTTGAGCCTAGGAGGCAGAGGTTACAGTGAGCCAAGATTGAGCCACTGCACTCCAGCCTGCACAATAGAGCAAGACCCTGCCTCAAAAAAATAAAACAATATTTTTTAAAAATGTAATTTGCCAATGGACATCTAAAAAAAGGTAGGGGAAAGACATTAATATACATACATATTTACTTATATTTTTAAAAATTGAAGGATATACCAAAAACTTTTTTAAAAAGTGCCTCCTTAGCTGAAAGTAACAGAAACACAGAAGAGGAATAGGAACTACGGATCCACAAGTGTACTTTGTCTTGTATATTTGACTTTGGAATCATGTAACTATTTGACATAATTTTAAAACAAAATCTTTTTTTAAAAAAACCTCTAAATATGTAGATATTGAATATATCTAGTGGATGGCATAGCTGCATAGAGAACTATTTTGAGTAATTTTAAAACATGAACTTGACTATACATATCTCATGAGATATACCCTAAGTACCAAAATAAATGAATAAATTTCTGCCGTCTCTTTCCCAAAAAGATTTTAAACCATTTTTAGTAAGCATGTTATTGTTGTTAGAATTGATATTGTTAGCTGCAAAAAAAATAAAATAAAATACTTAGGAATATACCTAACCAAAAAGGTGAAAGACCTCTACAAGGAAAAATACAGAACACTGCTGAAACAAGTGGAAACACATCTCATGCTCATGGATGGGTAGAATCAATATTGTCAAAATGACCGTACTGCCAAAAGCAATCTACAAATTCAATGCAATCCCCATCAAAATACCACCATCATTCTTCACAGAACCAGAAAAAACAATCCTAAAATTCATATAGAACCAAAAAAGAGCCCACACAGCCAAAGCAAGACTGAGCAAAAAGAACAAATCTGGAGGCATCAAATTGCCCGATTTCAAGCTATACTATAAGGCCGTAATCACCAAAACAGCATGGTACTTGTATAAAAATAGGGACATAGACCAATGGAACAGAATAGGGAACCCAGAAATAAACCCAAATACTTAGAGCCAACTGATCTTTGACAAAGCAAACAAAAACATAAGGTGGGGAAAGGACACCCTATTCAACAAATGATGCTGGGATAATTAGCAAGCCACGTGTAGAAGAATTAAACTGGATCCTCATCTCTCACTTTATACAAAAATCAACTCAAGATGGATTAAGGACTTACATCTAAGACCTGAAACTATAAAAATTCTAGGAGATAACATCGGAAAAACCCTTCTAAACATTGGCCTAGGCAAAGATTTCATATCCAAGAACCCAAAAGCAAATGCAACAAATACAAAGATAAATAGGTGGGACTTGATTAAACTAAAGAGCTTTTGCACGACAAAAGGAAAATCAGCAGAATAAACAGACAATCCGCAGAGCGGGAGAAAATCTTCACAATCTATACATCTGACGCGGACTAATATCCAGAATCTACAAAGAACTCAAATCAGCAAGAAAAAAAAAAAAAAAAAAAAAATCCCATCAAAAAGTGGGCAAGGGCATGAATAGACAATTCTTGAAAGAAGATATACAAATGGCCAACATCACTAATGATTAGGCACTAAGAAAAATGCTCAACATCACTAATGATTAGGGAAATGCAAATCAAAACCACATTGCAATACCATCTTACCCACACAAGAATGGCCATAATCAAAAAATCCAAAAATAGTACATGTTGGCATGGATGCAGTGAACAGGGAGCACTTCTACACTGCTGGTGGGAATGTAAACTAGTACAGTACAACCACTATGGAAACAGTGTGGAGATTCCTTAAAGAACTAAAACCATTTGATCCAGCAATCCCACTACTGGGTAGCTATCCAGAGGAAAATAAATCATTATATGAAAAAGATACTTGCACACGCATGTTTATAGCAGCACAATAGCAATTGCAAAAACGTGGAACCAGCCCAAATGCCCATCAATCAATGAGTGGATAAAGAAACTGTGATATATATATATCATATATACATGATATATATGTATATATATGATAGATATACATGTATATGTGTATATATGATAGATATACATGTATATGTATATATGATAGATATACATGTATATGTATATATATGATAGATATACATGTATATGTATATATATGATAGATATACATGTATATGTATATATATGATAGATATACATGTATATGTATATATATGATAGATATACATGTATATGTATATATATGATAGATATACATGTATATGTATATATATGATAGATATACATGTATATGTATATATATGATAGATATACATGTATATGTATATATATGATAGATATACATGTATATGTATATATATGATAGATATATACATGTGTATATATATGATAGATATATACATGTGTATATATATGATAGATATATACATGTGTATATATATGATAGATATATACATGTGTATATATATGATAGATATATACATGTGTATATATATGATAGATATATATCGTATATATATATGATAGATATATATCGTATATATATGATAGATATATATCGTATATATATATATGATAGATATATATCGTATATATATATAATGGAATACTACTCAGCCACAAAAAGGCATTTGCAGCAACCTGGACTGGATTGGAGACTATTATTCTAAGTGAAGTAATTCAGGAATGGAAAACCAAACATTGTATGTTCTCACTCATAAGTGGTAGCTAAGCTATGAGGATGCAAGGGCATAAAAATGATACAGTGGATTTTGGGGACTCAGGGGGAAAGGGTGGAAAGGGGGTGAGGGATAAAAGACCACAAATTGGGTTCAGTGTATACTGCTCAAGTGACAGGTGCACCAAAATCTCACAAATCACCACTAAAGAACTTACTCATGTAAGCAAATACCACCTGTTCCCCAAAAACCTATGGAAAAAAAGTTTTTGAAAAAAAGAACAAAAATAATAAATTATTCCAAAGACAAAAAAGAACTGATATTGCTATTCTGAGGTTGTTTGTGTGTACATTGTATATTGAGTAATTATGTTAGTCTTGTTGGGAATATAATTTTAAGTTTTGGAGAAAGAGATACAGCTAAGAAAGATAAGGTTAAGTAAAAACTCCATGCTTGTGATTTTGAAGTGGAAGCATCAGTATGAACTCATGCTATTTTTTATCTCAAAAAATAAATATTTTCTAGCTCTCTACATTGAATAGGTCTAAACATTGTAACCAACCCAGTAGCAACAAGCACCCCTATCATCTAGACCGTGATAGCTAAATACCATTTTCTACTAAGAATTGGGATTCCTTGGAGAAATGACTGAATTCAAGGTTCACAGGGGTATCCAATCTTTTGGCTTCCCTGGGCCACACTGGAAGAAGAATAATTGTCTTGGGCCACACATAAAATAAACAAATAGTAACAATAGCTGATGAGCTTTTAAAAAAATGCAAAAGAATCTCATAATGTTTTAAGAAAGTTTATGAATTTGTATTCAGCCACACTCAAAGCCATCCTGGGCCACATGCGGCCTATAACAAGCTTGTTCTAGGACAAGAAATGTACAAAATGTACATAGATTTAAGTTCAAAAATGCATTTTTAATATATATATATATATATTTTTTTGAGACAGAGTCTCACTCCATTACCCAATCTGGAGTGTAGTGGCACGATCTTGGCTCACTGCAACCTTCACCTCTTGGGTTCAAGCGATTCTCCTGCCTCAGCCTCCTGAGTAGTTGAGACTGACTACAAGTGTGCACAACCATGCTTGACTAATTTTTTTATTATTGTAGTAGAGAAGGGGTTTCACCCTGTTGGCCAGGCTGGTCTTAAACTTCTGGCCTCAAGTGATCCTTCTGCCTCGGCCTCCCAAAGTGCTGGGATTACAGGGATGAGCCACCGCGCCCAGCCTCAGAAATGTGTAATAATTTTTTTAAGCTTCTTATTATTTACTGTTGGAAGACGCTAGGCAGGGATAAATAGGTGTAGCATAAAAGACTTTCAGGGCAGTGAAACTACTTTGTATGATACGATAATGGTGGATACGTGTTATTATACATTTTCCCAAACCCATAGAATGTACAACAACAGTGAACCCTAATGTAAACTATGGACTCTGGGTGATAATGGTGTGTCACTGTTGGTTCATCAGTTGTAACAAATGTACCAATCTGAGGCAGCATGTCGATAATGGGGAGGCTATGCAGGTGTGTGGGCTGGAGGTATATAGAAAATCTGTCCCTTTTTCTCAATTTTGCTATGAATATAAAACTGCTCCTTAAAAAAAAAAAGTTTATTAGACAGAGAAAGTAAGAATAGGAAAGAGAAGACACCTGTAAATTTAACAAGACTTCAGAGACACATCTCCCATCAAGCAACTGCAACACAAGGCCCGTACTTGCTCCCAATTTGAGCAAATTAACTATAAAAAAATTAGGAGACAAATAAGGAAAATGTGAACATTGACTAGATATTTGATTCAATTAAATAATATTCAGGTGGGATAATATGGTTTTGTTTTTTTAAAAAAAAAGCCCTCCTGCAGAGATACATACAGAAATATTTGCAGATGAAATGATGTATTTTGAATTTGCTTCACAGTAATCCAGGGTTGGAGACATGGGTAGGGTTACAGATGAAACTAAATTGGCCTTGGCCATGATTTGATAAAAACTGTTCAAGTTGAGTGATGGTTACATGGGAATTAATTATGCTTTCTCACTGCTTTTGCAAATGTTGAAATTATCTATGATAAAAACTGACTTTTTAACAAAGTTATGGAAATTTTGCATGTACTCTGATATATACCTATGTTTGTTTCAATAGTAAAATGTAACCTTTTTTTCTTTGAGATGGGAGTCTCGCTCTGTCGTCCACGTTGGAGTGCAGTGGCGTGATCTTGGCTCACTGCAACCTTCGCCTCTTGGGCTCAAGCGATTCTCTTGCCTCAGCCTCCTGAGTAGCTGGGATTACAGGTGTGCACCACCACGCCTGACTGACTTTTGTATTTTTAGTAGAGATGGGGTTTCACCATGTTGGCCAGGCTGGTCTTGAACTCCTGACCTCAGGTAATTCACCTGCCTTGGCCTCCCAACGTGCTGGAATTACAGGCGTGAGCCACTGTGCCCAGCCATTAAAATGTAACTTTTATAGCAAAAATCTTTAATAAAAACATGGACACTCCAGAAAGAAATGTGTTTATTTTGAGGATTTATATTCCCAGGATGTGACATTGTTTGCCCAGTGCAGAGGCTGATTAATGGCCCCCAAAAATATCTACATTCTAATCCCCTAAGCCTGTGAATTTTACTTTATGTGGCAAAAGGGACTTTGCAGATGTGATTAAGGATTGTGAGATGGAAAGATTATCCTTGATTACCTGCATGGACCCAGTATAATCACAACTGTCCTTATAAGAAGAGGAGCTTTGGAAGAAGAGAGAGTTGACTACGGAAGAGGGAAAAGGTGATGTGATAATGAAAGCAGGGGAGAACGGCAGTGTGGTGGGGGCCATGAACCAAAGAATGAGGACAGCCCCCCGAAGCTGGAAAGGGCAAGGAAACAGATTTTCTCCTGGGGCCTCCAGAAGGAACCAGTCCTGGCAACACCTTGTTTGAGCCCCGTAAGACTCATTTCAGGCTACTGGCCTCCAGAACTGTAAGGCAGAAAAAAAAAAAATAGAAATTGACATAAGATAAGACACCAAATCTGTGTTGTTTTAAGTCACCAAGTTTCTAGCAATGTGTTGCAGCAGCCGTAGCACTCTAATGCACCCAGGTTGCAAATCTCAGGGGTACTGGAAACAGCAGGGCCTGGAGACGGCTCTATCTGGCTGTATCCAGCTCTTTGCCTGGAAAACGAGGTTCCCACCACCTGAGACCATAGTATTGTGAGAATTGCCTAAAGCACCTCGTCCAGGTCATCGTTCAATAAACGTTTGTGCCGTCTCCCTCTCTAGATTTCTCCCTTCTACCTTTCTCTCCACACTCAATCTGTAGTTGTGATGATCACTAATGTAATAGAAAACATCCTAGAAAAAACAACTTCACCTTCAAGGTTTGGGTTACGAATTAAAGGGAGAAGAAAAACAATGCTAACAGTCAAGGACTTTGAGGTATTTGTTAATATAAGTATGTCATTATTATCTTAGAGTTAACCTTGACGGCAGTATCACTTCTTACTAATGTCAAAGGGGCAACATTTTTTAAAATTGTTTTTCTACTAGGGTATTTGCATGGATCTTTTTTTTTTTCTAGTCAGTCTCTGCTTATCCATCATGGATATTTTAAAATCCAGAGTATTATCAGACAAATAAATTCAACTTAATAATCAGTGTTTTGTCAGACCGAAGTAAAAAGTCCAAACTAATAAAATTATGCTCAACTGGAAAATGTAGGAAGGTCTTTTCAATTTTATCCCTTCTGTAGAGGTATCTCCTGGTTTTGTTTTTTGTTGTTTGTTTGTTTTTTGAGACAGTCTTGCTCAGTCGCCCAGGCTGGAGGGCAGTGGTGCAACCTCGGCTGACTGCAAGCTCCGCCTCCTGGGTTTACACCATTCTCCTGCCTCAGCCTCCCGAGTAGCTGGGACTACAGGCGCCCGCCACCACGCCCGGCTAATTTTTTTGTATTTTTAGTAGAGACGGGGGTTTCACCATTTTAGCCAGGATGGTCTCCATCTCCTGACCTCGTGATCTACCCACCTCGGCCTCCCAAAGTGCTGGGATTACAGGCGTGAGCCACCGCACCCGGCCAGGTGTCTCCTGGTTTTATTTGCATCTCCCTGATCACTAACGACTTGGAGCACTTTTTGATGTGCGTATTGGCTATTCACATATCTTTCTTTATAAAGTATCTGTTCAAGTCTACGGCCAGTCTGTTAATTGGGTTATTTGTCTTTTTATTATTGATGTGTGTATACTCTTGGTATAAATTCCTTAGTAGATATATAATTTTTAACTTTATTTCTTTCCAGTATGTGGCTTGCCTATTCATTTTCTTAGTAATCTCTTTCGATAAACAAAAGTCTTAAATTTCAGCCAAATGTAATTTATCAATATGTCCATTTCTACAGTTTGTAAAGGTGCTGGAATGATGATTGGGATTGAAGGGAACGCGATCAGTTTGGGGCCATTTAACATCTTAATAATACTGAATTTTTCAAACCATAAGCTGGTATCTCTCTCCATATTTTAGGCCTTATTTCATCTCTCTCAGTAATATTTTGCAGGTTTTACTCTTGCACATCTTTTGTTAATTTTATTCCTATGTATTTTATAATTTTTGACACTAACAGAAACATTTATCATAGTATCAAAAAAGCATAAATTACACTTAAAAATAATGTGTATTCTGCAACTGTTGAATATAGTATTCTATCCAAGGCAACTAGATCTAGATGATGGATAGTGGTATCACTACTGGCAGCAAATTCATACGGGTCTGCAGCAACCTCAGTTCTGGCCTCCTCAGAAGGAAGAATTCAACTAAGGGGCATAAGGCAGGAAAAGAGAACAAAGCAAGTTTTAGAGCAGGAGTGAACGCTTATTAGAAAGCTTTAGAGCAGGAACAAAAAGGAAGTAAAGTACATGTGGAAGGGGCCCAAGTGGGCAACTGGCGAGATCAAGTGCACAGCTGGGCCTTTTGACTTGGGGCTTTATATGTGGGCATACTTCCGGGGTCTTGCATCCCTTCTCCCCTGATTCCTCCCTGGGGGTGGGCTGTCCACATGCCATGCTTGAGCCCACTCGCCCAACTCCTGAGATCCTATCAGGAAGCTGCTGACCAGTTTTAGGTGTTTTCTATCTATTGGGATTCTGCCTTTTCCTGGCGCCACCTGTGACCAATTATTACTTTAGAGAGACAGTTAACAACAGCCTAACTATCACTTGATGCTTGCCCGACACTCCTGGTGTATGTGTAGTGGGAGCCCTCTCCTGCCTTGCTCATACCTGACTAGCTACTCATTATAACATTATTAGTCGGCTTGGTCTGCCCAACTAGCCCAAAGTCCCATAGAGTAGGTGTCTTAACAGAAATATGGCCAGGCGTGGTGGCTCACGCCTGTAATCACAGCCCTCTGGGAGGCCAAGGCAGGCTGATCTCCTGAGGTCAGGAGTTCGAGACCAGCCTGGCCAACATGGTGAAACCCTATCTCTACCAAAAATACAAAAGTTAGCCAGACGTCGTGGCGCATGACTGTAATCTCAACTACTTGGTAGGCTGAGGCAGAATTATTTGAACCCAGGAGGCAGAGGTTGGAGTAAGCCAAGATCATGCCACTGCACTCCAGCCTGGACAACAGAGCAAGACTCCGTCTCAAAAAAAAAAAAAAAAAAAAAACAGAAATGTATTTCCTCACAATTCTGGAGGCTAGAAGTCCAAGATCAAGGTATAAGTGGGCCTGGTTTCGTTCTAAGGCCCCTTGCAATTGTCAATGGCCATCTCCTAGCTATGTCTTCACATCATCTTCTTTCTGTGCCTCGGTGGTATCCCAACCTCCTCTTCTTATGAAGACACCAGTCATCTCGGATTAGAACCCATTGTCGTGGCTTTTTAACCTAATTATCTCTTTAAAGATCCTATCTCCAAAAACAGTCACATTCTGAGATACTGGGGGTGAAGGCTTCAACTTAGGAATTTGGGGGAGCAAAATTCAGCCCAGAATAGTGGTGTTATTTGCACAGTGTTGTACACACCTGGGAGGCATGTGTACAGCAGTGTACACAGAAAATCTGGAAGTACACAGGTGGGTGCATGGTGTGGGGGATGTCTTTGTGATATTTTGATATAAGAATCATGTAGAGTCATGTGTCACTTCACAACGGGGATACATTGTGAGAATTGCATCGCTAGGTGATTTCATTATTGTGTGAACACCGGAGAGTGTACTTACAGGAATCTAGAGGGCACAGCCTACCACACACCTCGGCTGAACGGCCTAGCCTATTGCCCCCAAGCTACAAACCTATTGTTACTATGCTGAATACTGTAGGCAATTATAACACAATGGTAAGGATTTCTGATAGTATTATGATATTATTAGTGTTAGATATAAACATATCTAAGCATACAAAACGTACAGTAAAAATACACTATAAAAGGTTTTTTAAAAAATACTACATCTGTATAGGGCCCTTACCGTGAATGAAGCCTGCAGGCCTGGAAGTTGCCCTGCATGCGGCAGGGAGTGGTGAGTGAATGCGAAGGCCTAGGACATTACTGGACACCACTGTAGACTTTATAAACACCACACTTAGCCTATACTAAATTTATTTATAAAATAAAGTAAATGTGCAATGATGTTATGTTGGCTACGGCGTCACTAAGTGACAGGAATTTTTCATCTCTATTATAATCGTGACCACTGTTCTATATGGAGCTGGTCATTGATGAAGCATTATTAGTCAGCGTTTGACTGTATTTGATCTTTGTCCCTGGTAGCACAGAACTCATAAAACTTGCAATATCTGAGTAATGGGGTAAGAGGAGCATCTTCTGTTATTCAGCACTTTCAACTCTACCTGAGTTTATGTTAATGAGGTGGGGGCTGGTTGTCAGAGGAACCAACCATATATTAGAGGGTTGCAATGTTCACTTCCACCCTGGAAAGGGGAGAGAGGCTGGGGATTGAGTTCATTCACTGATAGCCAGTGATTTCATCAATGCCCACATAATGGAATATAATAATAATCTAGATAGCATAGCACATGATAAAACCCTACAAAAACCCTCCTCAAGGGGGTTCAGAGAACTTCCAAGTTGCTGAACACGTTGAGGTGCTGGGAGGGTGTGCACCTGGATCAGGCGTGGAAAAATCCGTGCCCCTTCCCATACCCTGCCCCATGTGTCTCTTCCACATGGCTGTTCCTGAGTTGTATTCTTTTATGACCAACCAGTCATCTAGTAAGTGAACTGTTTGTCCTGAGTTCTGTGTGTGAGCTATTCTAGCAAATGACGTAGTGTCAGGATTGAGTTACATTGTAGGACACCCAGCCAGTGTCTGCCAAGAATAGGAAATTGCTTGGTATGGAAAAGCCCACATGTCTGGTGTCAGAAGTGTAGGGTGTAGTGGGAGCAGGGATTTTATTTTACTGTTCAAGTGGATCTTTTGCCCCTCCCTTGGGAAACACAAGAGCCTCATTCCTCCCGGTCTGGTCAACTGAACTACCCTCAAGATGCTCCCCAGGGAATACCTCAGGCGTGGCAGTCCTCAGCAAAACCAGCAGAGGGGCTCAAGTTATCTGGGTGGACTGTCTACACTGTCAACACCCAGCTTTATTCTGACAGTGTAGACCTGAATCAAGAACACAAGAAAGCTGGGCGTATTGGAGGGAAAGGCCCCGTAAGCTGTGTGTTTTGGCCTCCGAATTCTCAAAGGCTAAATTCTAGGGTTCCTCTCACCTGTGGTCCTGCTCATTCCAGGTGTTCAGAATGTTCCTCTTGTTAGTGTCTGAGGATCTTAGAAGAGGGTGTATAATTTGAAGTCAAGCCCTACAGAAACCCAGAAGAATCTGCGTCACGTGTGGTATCAGCCAAGAGCTGAGTGGACTCTATTTCCCAAGAGCTTGAACCACATGGGGTCGTGGCCCAGATAAACAGCCTTTTGAGTCTGAACAAATGCAGCCGGCTGTTTGGTTCTTGGGGGCTTAGATATAAGCGGAGAGGTGCACTCTGTTGGGGCACGGAGCTCTCTTTTGGTTTTAATTAACGGGCCATGAGTACATGACAGAGGTTTACAAGTTCACGGCTGACATCACTCAATTTCTGCCCTCAGATATTTAATCTAAGCCAGCAGTTTGGTGGTTGCTCAATAGCATCAAGAATTGCTTAAATGTAAGTCAAGGGCACTGTCGGGCTTACATTTTGGTTCTTTTAACTTTTCAAGTATTTAAGGCAAAAAGCGATTCTCTTTCCAGCCCTATTGGGTATCTTCTAAGGGGCCCTGGGCAACTATTTCCTGCCCAGCTCCCTGTCCTTACACAGAGAGGGATCCTAGGGCTGCCCTGGAAAGCCGTTCTCCCGCCTCTCTGATCTGTTTTGCTTTGGAGTTTTATCAAGAAGGGGCAGGATGGGAAGCTCTGCTGGATGCTGGCGTTGTGAGGCACACCCCCCTGACCTTTCTTCCAGCCAAATAGCTCTGATAAGTGGGCAGACCTTGAGCCTAGAGACCCACAGACACACTTGGATGATTCCTGCAGAAATCAGTGAGGCAGTCTCCTCCCAGGGGCTTGGCGCCTGGCTCCAGAGGCGAGGCTGCTGGCCCAGACGCTGACTGCCCAGTGCCACAGACATGGCCAACGGGACCAACGCCTCTGCCCCATACTACAGCTATGAATACTACCTGGACTATCTGGACCTCATTCCCGTGGACGAGAAGAAGCTGAAAGCCCACAAACGTAAGTCTGAACTAGGGAAGCTGGCCAGACAGAGGCTGGGGGCCGGGCCCAAATGACTGGGCACTCCTGGCTTTCTCTGCATTCACTTATTAACTCCAGTAGACATCACGGGAAAGCAGCAATGTGGCCAGTTCACTCAGATATAAATGAATGGGGCTGGGAGAGAAACTGTATGTGCTAACTTCTGTAATAAGCTTGGAATTAACCTGCTAAGTCACGCAGACACTTTGGAAGCAGAATTTTTATTTTTTATTTTATTTTATTTTATTTTGGAGATAGGGTCTAGCTCTGTTGCCTAGGCTGGAGTGCAGTGGCGTGACCATAGCTCACTGCAGCCTCGACTGCCCTGGGTCAAGTAATCCTCCTACTTCAGCTTCCCAGGTAACAGAGACTACGGGCACATGCCACCACGCCTGGTTAATTTTGTGTATTTTTTTATAGAGACATGTTATATTGCCCAGGCTGGTCTGGAACTCCTGGCCTCAAGTGATTCCCCCACCTCGGCTTCCCAAAGTGCTGGGATTACAGGTGTGAGCCACCACACCTGGCCAGAATATTCTTTTAAAGACAGATTTCTTGTTTAATTTGTTTGGGGCTCCGATAAACTGAGCGAGTTTCCTCAAATTAAAGATTTGCCTTTTCCACTGTCTGTATTTAGATTTGGGACAGTTATTCTCTCCATCCCTAAGATGCAGGATTTAATACTTTTTACTAAAATGCCAACATACGTTTAATCTTCATGGTCTGGGCAAGGACAAACCAGCATGACTTCGCTTCTTTTTGCTCATCTGCCCTCGGGTTCCTTATCTCTTGGCTAACGTGGCATGTGTGGATGATCTTCTCTGAGGAGTTCAGCTACTTGATCACAATGACAAATTAGATGCGGAAGTGAGCACGAGAAACAAAACAAAAACAAAGCCTGGGAAGATTGGGTCTCAGCCCTGGAAACCCATGCACTACCTATCCCGTAAGAAGTCTTGGCTTCCTTGGGTTTTCACTCACTATAATCACATACTGTCTGTCAAATAGTAAATGCAGGGCTGGGTGCAATTGCTCACGCCTGTAATCCCACCAACTAGAGAGGATCACTTGAGGCCAGGAGTTCGAGGCCAGCCTGGGCAACACAGTGAGATCCCATCTCCACACACACACAGAAAAAGTAAACGCAGACCAGGCATGGTGGCTCATGCCTGTAATCCCAGCACTTTGGGAGGCCAAGGCGGGCAGATCACTTGAGGTCAGGAGTTTGAGACCAGCCTGGCCAACATGGTGAAACTCCATCTCTACTAAAAACACAAAAATTAGTCGGGTGTGTTGACACATGCCTGTAATCTCAGCTACTTGGGAGGCTGAGGCACAAGAATCGCTTGAACCCGGGAGGCAGAGGTTGCACTGAGATGAGGTCACACCACTGCACTCCAACCTGGGCAGCAGAGCAAGACTCCATCTCAAATAATAATAATAATAATAATAATAATAATAATAATAATATTTTTGCTTCAAAAGTATCTTCGTTTCTTAGGAGGTGAATTCCAAATTTATAACAGAAGAAAACAGACACCATTTTACCTCCAAGCCCCTCAGGGTGTCAGGGGTCCTTGGCACCCACAGAGAGAGATGCTTCTGGAGGTCCTTTTTATTCCTGTTTGTGTCACAGTATCCCAGTCTTTATGTTTTATTTGAATGTAATTTCTATTTTCTCTAGAAGTTTGGGGCTAGACAAAAATCCCCCCTACCCCCCACAACACACATAAGAATGTTTAAACTCCGAATAGGTAGTTGTTGAGATTTTTTCTAGGGGAACCACCAGGAGGCAGGGGCTAGGCAGAGGCCAGGCATGTGGACTGCTGAGCCAGTCGGCTGGATTCACATCTTGGCTCTGCCGCATCCTGGCTGTGTTCCCCTGGGCAGGTCCGTTACCCAGGCTAGCCAGATTCAAGCAGACAGAATTAGAGCTCCCCTCTCAATGGGAGAACTGTTAAAAATGTGAGGTGGTCTTTAATTCATCATAAACAAGAAAAATGTGGCAGATGGTAATATGTGCTCCATACAGAAAAATAAAACTGGGCAGGGCGCCGTGGCTCACGCCTATAATCCCAACACTTTGGGAAGCCGAGGTTGGCAGATCACATCTGAGGTCAGGAGTTTGAGACAAGCCTGGCCAACATGGCAAAACCCCATCTCTACTAAAAATACAAAAACTTAGCTGGGCGTGGTGGCGGGTGCCTGTAATTCCATCTACTCGGGAAGCTGAGGCAGGAGAATTGCTTGAACCCGGGAGGCAGAGGCTGCAGTGAGCTGAGATCGCATCATTGCACTCCAGCCTGGGCAACAAGAGTGAAACTCTGTCTCAAAAAAATAAAAAAATAAAACTGGAGGGGGCAGCTAGAGAGAGCAGGGACCCAAGGAAAGATTGCCACTGTGAACAGGGTACCAGTGAAGGCCTCCCCAGGGTGCCTGGGAGGAGGTAAGCCATCACTCTGGCACCTGGAGGAGGTCTCAGAAGAAGCCTCCCATGCAGCAGGAACGGCAGGGCAAGGGCTCTGGGGCAGGCGAGCACCTGGCGTTTTCAAGGCACAAAGAAGTTGCAGTGAACCTTTCTTTCTTTCTGTCTTTCTGTCTTTCTTTCTGTCTGTCTTTCTTTCTCTTTCTTTCTTTCTTTTTCTTTCTTTCTCTCTTTCTTTCTCTTTCTCTTTCTTTTCTTCTTTCCTTCCTTTCTTTCTTTTTCTCTTTCCTTTTTCTTTCTCTTTTTTTTTCTTTCTTTCTTTTCTTTCTTTCTCTTTCTCTCTTTTCTTTCTTTTCTTTCTTTCTCTCTCTCTTTCTCTCTTTTCTTTCTTTCTTTCTTCTTCTTTCATTGAGATGGAGTCTATCTCTGTCACCCAGGCTGGAGCGCAGTGATATGATCTCGGCTCACTGCAACCTCCGCTTCCTGGGTTCAAGCGATTCTCCTTCCTCAGCCTCCTGAGTAGCTGGGATTACAGGTGCCCGCCACCGCGCCCAGCTAATTTTTGCATTTTTAGTAGAGACAGTGTTTCGCAGTGTTGGCCAGGCTGGTCTTGAACTCCTGACTTCATGAGCCGCCTGACTCAGCCTCCCAAAGTGCTGGGATTTGGGGTGGCACACAAGCATGAGCCACCGTGCCCAGCCAACGCTTTTCTTATATTTTTGGAAACTGTTCTGGAAATACCTTTTTTCTTTTAAAATGGAAACAACTTTATTATTTCATCATTTAATGCAATTTATCAGTCAACAAGAAAAAGAACAAAACAGTATAGGCAAGGGTATGAAAAGACAGTAGCCAAAGGGAAAACTCAAACAGCCCATAGAGAAAGAAAATGTCCAGCTTCATAAGTGGCCTGGGAAATGCACGGGGAGAAAGCCATGAGGGAGCACTTCATAACCGCGGGATTGGCAAAAATTGCAGGCAACATAGAGAGACCCTGTCTCCACAAATGAATGAACAAACGAATGAATGAATGAGTGAATGAATGAACAAACAATTAGCTGGGCATGGTCGCACGTGCCTGTGGTCCTGGCTATACAGGAGGCTGAGGCAGGAGGACTGCTTGAGCCCAGAAGGTCAAGGCTGCAGTGAGCTATGATCGCATCACTGCATTCCAGCCTGGAGCATGTGTTTTTTTTTTTTTTTTTTTAAAAAAAGGCTATTGGTAGTGCCGGGGTAGGAAGTAGAAACATGAGAACTGTCATATGTGGCTGATGGGATGAAAATTGGGTCCAACATTTTGGAGAACAACTTGCAAGGACTAGAAAAGCCAAAGAGGCCCACAGGGCACAGTTCAGCGTCCCCCTCTAGCTGTCCACCTAGCAAGATGCTGGAACCTGTGGATGTTTACTGCGGCACTGTTTATGGAGCCAGAAATTGGAAATGACCTAATATCCACCCACAGGAGGTGGGATAAATAAACTGCAGTTGTATTACTGCAACCAATAATACACCGTGGTTATAATGCATGAACCAGGTCTACACGAGTCAGATGAATAAACCACTAAAATATAATGAGGGAAAAGAGCAAAGGAAAAAGGGCAAAAGGACACATCCAATAGAATTAAATGATATTAATTATTAATAATCCTATTGATTATAATTACAGCTACTTAAATTATAAATGAACCTATTATAATTGATCGCATAATTAATTTATATAATTTGTAAACATTAAAATCCATATGTTTGTAACAGGGACACACATGCTTAGTAAAGCATAATTGTGCCCATTGATTTCAAGATCATGATTTCCCCTGGAGGAGGATACAATAGGATAGGGGAGGGTTCCAATTCTATTTGTAATATTATTTTTTAATTTATTTTTTTATTTTTATTTTTTGAGATGGAGTCTTCCTCTGTTGCCGAAGCTGGAGTGCAGTGGCACAATCTTGGCTCACTGCAACCTCCGCCTCCTGGGTTCAAGCAATTCTCCTGCCTCAGCCTCCTGAGTAGCTGAAATTACAGGCGCCTGCCACCACATCCAGCTAATTATTGTATTTTTAGTAGAGACGGAGTTTCACCATGTTGGCCAGGCTGGTCATGAACTCCTGACCTCAAATTATCCACCCACCTCGGCCTCCCAAAGTGCTGGGATTACAGGTGTGAGCCACCACGCCTGGCTGGCTGTAACATTTTAATTCTGCCTTTTAAAGAATATCTGGATCAAATAAGGCAACATGTTTGATGGATGCATAGGTTTTGTTATATTTTTTATCTGGAATATCTTATAATTCAAATTTTTGAAATATATTTGTAAAGGTTAACAGGCTCTTGTTAAAGATTTAGACAGTAAATTACTTCACCCCACCACTCCAGAAGAAAAATCAGTGTTAGCATTTGAGTACCTAGCCAGCTAGGGTCTTCTGAGTCCGTATATCCACATGCACAGAGACATACACACGTGCATTTGTGTACATTCACACAAACACGCACACACAAAAATGGACTTCTACTCCACACCCTGTTTCCAGGAACCTGCTGCCGGCCACTCCCAAGGGGAAACCGAGAATTTCTTTGAGTCACCTCTCTCCTCCCAGGGTCGTCTGGGGTTGTGTCAGGAAGGGTCCTGTGGGTGGGCAAATGGCCAAAAGAGGGATGCGCTGAGCTGGAGAGGACAGGGACTCTGAGTCTGTAGAAAGCTGTGTCATCAGTTGATGATAGTAACTCCAGGCCCTGAGTGGTTGACAGAATTTTAAACATTTTGATTTAGTTCATTTTGACAAAGATCCTCTTTTTTTTTTGAGACGGAATTTCTTTCTGTTGCCCAGGCTGGAGTGCAATGGCACGATCTCGGCTCACTGCAACCTCTGCTTCCCAAGTTCAAGTGATTTTCCTGCCTCAGCTTCCCAAGTAGCTGGGATTATAGGCATGCGCCACCACGCCTGGCTAATTTTGTATTTTTAGTAGAGATGGTGTTGACCAGGCTGGTTTCAAACTCCTGACTTCAGGTGATCCACCTACCTCGGCCTCCCAAAGTGTTGGGATTACAGGTGTGAGCCACTGCACCTGGCCTTTTTTTTAATTGTGGAAAAATATACACAATGTGCAATTTACCATCTTAACTATTTTTAAGTGGATGGGTCAGTGGCATTAAGTACCTTCACATCACTGTGCAACCCTCACTACCATCCAGCTCCAGAATATTTTTATTTTCCCCAACTGAAACTCTGTACCCATTAAACAAAAACTCCCCATTCTCTCCTTTCTCAGTGCCTGGCAACCACCATTCCACTTTTTGTCTCTATGAATCTGACTACTCTAGGTACCGCCTATGGACTAAGTGTTTGTGTCTTCCCAACATTCATATGTTAAAGCCTTAATTCCCAATGTGATGGTATTTGGAGGTAGGGCCTTTGGGAGGTGATGAGGTCATGAGGGTGGAGCCCTTGGAATGGGATTAGTGCCCTTTTAAGAAGAGCCACAGAACTGTCTCTTTCTCTCTCTCTCTCTCTTGCTCTGCCATGTGAGGACATAACCAGAAAGACAGCCCTCACCAGGAACTGAACTTGCTGACACCTTGGTCTTAGCACCTTCTAGAACTATGAGCAATAAATATTATTTAAGTCACCCAGTCTATGGTATTTGTGTTACAGCAGCCTGCACTGACTAAGATAGTAGCTCCTATAAGTGGAATTATACAATATTTGTCCTCTTGTCATTGCCTTATTTTACTTGGCATAATGTCCTCAAGGTAACAAGAACCTTCTTGAGGCAGGTCATTTTGCCAGTTTACAGAGCCATGTGTCAGAAAGAATAAGCCACTTGCAGGCCACCACTACTGCAAATGTCACCTTGAGGTTGACAGCCTCCTGACATAGAAAACAAACACAGAATGGTGGTGTAAATAGAACAAACTAGTCATCAGCTAAAGACTATTGCTGGTGGCAGAGGGGATATGGGGGCCCCCTGGTTCACAGGAACAGTAGCCACAGCATAATGTCCAGAGAGTTGGTTACAAAAGTGCCAAATGTGGGCACAGATGAACTGTCACAGGAGCCCAGTGAGGGGCATTCAGGCCACTCTATTGTCAGAATGCTGTCGTGCCCCCACAGCTCATGTGCTCAGTCGGGGGGGCACCACCACCTTCCACATCTCTCCCTGTCCAATGGTCTCCTCACCTGGGTCTAAAGTGTGCCCAGAGCCAAATCCCTACTACTGCTCTGTTGGCCATTAGGCAAAGCCTCTTCCACCTCTGGGTGCCAAATGTCTTAAATGAGTGGTCTCTTTCCCCTCTCCTTCCCCCTTATCTGGGTCCCTGCAGTAGGCCTCTGTGCCCACCATCTGAAACTGCCCCTTCAGAAAACATTGATCTGCAATACTCACATCCTTTTTCCGGCCGGCCTCCGCAAGTCTCCATCTTCATCTCCATCTCTCTCCATATCTTTCTTCTTTCCCTTGTTGCATTCTGCTTAGGTGAGTATATGGTCTAAATGTTTGTGTCCCCCCAGAATTCATGCGTTGAAGCCTAACCCCCAATATGATGGTATTAGGAGGTGGGGCCATTAAGAGGTGATCAGTTCATGAGGATGCAGCCCTCATGAATGGGATTAGTGCCCTTATGAGGAGGGGCTGAAGAGGACACAGTTCTACCCTTTGGCCATATGAAGACACAGCAAAAAGGCATCCTCTATGAACCAGAAGGCAGGCCCACTAGACACCAAATCTGCTGGTGCCTTGCTCTTGGACTTCCCACCCAGTTTATACTTTTTTTGTTTTAGCAGCCCAAATGGACTACAGCAGACCAATTCTTGGTTTGCCCAGTACTATTCCAGTCTTATCATGGAAAGTTCCACCTCCAAGGAGACTCAGACACCTCAGGATGGTCACCCTACTTTTCCTCTTCTTCTTCAAGCCCCACTAACACAGGAACAGGGCTGCCAGTAATTCCTATCTTGGAGAAAATTAGAAAAAGGCTCTTCCTTCAGGCACACAGCTAATCACAACCCATTTAGCAGGGTCCCCTGAGCAGTGCCCAAACTGTGTAACTCTTCAGCATCACTGCATACAGGAGATACGGCTTAACCATGTGCCCTCTACTCATTCCCTGGCCCTGCCTTGCCCAGTAAGTCTAAGCTCCCCTCTTTCTTTTGGCAGTTCTGAAATTTGGTCCTGTGAATTTAGTTTTTCATTCTTCCCAATGAGACCCACTTCTTCACCATACCAGAGACACACCATGCCTTTTCCTGAATTTAATTTATAAAATTAAATTATAAACTATAAAAGGCTAGATGGACCTTCTTGCCTTTGCTCATGTTTAATTCAACAATGAAAATTCTGTAACTGCCTATTATGAGCTAGACATTGCAATGGGAGCTGGAAGCACAAGAACAAAAAGACTAAATCCATGTCCTTGTTTGTTTTTCAAGAGCTATTTCATTACTATTATTATCAATTATATAATGATGTATCTCCAAGTAGATTATAGTTATCAAGATAGTTCTCCACCAAATGTTTCATTAGGAAATTATTAACAAAGAAGAATATAACATTAGTACACCTAAAACATTTCAATAATGATTTCTTGGTATCATTTAATACTCTGCCTATCTTCAACTTTCCCCAGCTTCCCCAAAAATGTGCTCATGGGCTCCTTTGTCTGATCCACGTTGCTGTATTGCATCTGGTTATGTCCCTTAAGTCCTTTTTATTCTAGAGGAGGCCCTCTTTGCAGAGGACACTGACGTGATATATCAAACAGGCTGCTCTGTATTTATCCTTTCTGCCCAGTTATGTGGGAGATGGTGATCATTAATAAGCTATTTTTTGATTAATGGTATTATGCTGCAGCTTTTCAAATGGTGTTAGTCGACCATACAGAAGGAGATTCTTAGAAGTAAGAGGTCTGAGGAGGCGCAGGTCCCAGCAAGTGAAGGAAGGCGATAGGGTTTGGCTGTGTCCCTACCCAAATCTCATCTTGAATTATAGCTCCCATAATTCCCATGTGTCATGGGAGGGACCCAGTGGGAGATAATTGAATCATGGGGGCTGTTTCCCCCATACTGTTTTCATGGTAGTGAATAAGCCTCATGAGAGCTGATGGTTTGATACGGTGTTTCCCCTTTTACTTGGCTCTCATTCTTTCTTGCCTGCTGCCATGTAAGATGTGCCTTTCACCTTCCACCATGATTGTGAGGTCCCCAGCCACGTGGAACTGTGAGTCCATTAAACCATTTTTCTTTATAAATTACCCAGTCTCGGGTATGTCCTTATCAGCAGCATGAAAACAGACTAATACAGAAGCCTTCCCAGGGAAAATACAGAGAAGCTGAGCCTGAAGGATCTACAGGAATTTGCCTGATAGACAAAGAGCTCACCCATGTAGACAACAGTTACACGCACATATGCAGAGGTGCTTCCTGGAGAATGACATGGAGGGTGTTTTTGGGAAGAGTGATGGAGTTAGGAGCTACAGGTCACATGGGGGCCAGATTCTCACAGGCCAGCCTCAGAGGACTTCCTGCCAGCTGTGGGGGTCATTTAACATTGTAAGCAGGGAAGAAACAAAAGCCAATTTGCTTGCTAAAAATGGCCCAGTGGCAAAAAATAATGTAAGGGTGGCGGGTGACAGCTGAAACTATGTGTGATGTGCTGGGGCTGGAAATATAAAGTTGAAAAGAATCCCACCCTTAGCAGATGACAGTCTGGGATGCAGATGCCATCTTAGGTAAGTGAGTAACCCATGGTGTCCTAGATATGGAAATGGAAGCATATGGAGTATCAGGCCCAGAGAAGCCGAGTGACTTGCTCAAGGGCTCTCAGCTAAATATTTGCAGAGCAGGGGCTTAAAGTCCAGGTTCTGATGTCTCCAGGGCTGTTCCCAGGACACTTGTAGTGATTAGTGGGCAGATTGTTAATATGATCCAGGGAATAGGAATGTGGATCCAGCTACTCAACTGTGTCCAGCACATTGTGTCTTGTCGTCTTCTTAGAAGGACACTAATCCCATCATGGGAGCACCACTCTTATAATGTCATCTAAATTTCACTAGATGAGGAACCACCTCCAAATACTGTCACTGTGGGGATTAGGGATTCAACATATGAATTTTAGGGGGACACAACATTCTGACCATAACACCACCTTTGGATTGGATTTCAGTTTTGGATTTCAGCTAAAGCAGCCAGAGAGAGTCTACTATTAATATCTTATCATATATATATCATATATATCACGATATATATGACATATATATCGTGATATATGCGATATATCATGACATGTCATGACATACATGAGCCATATATCATATATATCATACCTCATGATATATCACATATATCATGATATATCACATACATCATGATTGTCACATATATCATGACACCTCATGATATGTCACATATATCACGATTGTCATATCATGACAAATCATGTCATGACACCTCATGATACACCACATATATCATGTCATGATGTCTCATATGTCATATGTGTCATGATTCCTCATGATGTGCCACATATATGACACCTCATATCATGCACATGATATGCCACATATATCGTGACACCTCATGATATGCCATATATCATACCTCATGATACGCCACATGCATATGTCATATGTCGTGTCGTGACATGCCATATATATCATGACACGCCACGCATGTCATGACATGCCGTATGTGCCATGACACCTCATGACATGCCATATATCATGACATATCATATGAATCATGATATGCCACATATATCATGGCATCTCATAAATCATGTGTCATGGCATGTCACATGAGCCATGACCTCATGATAAATCATGTATGTCATGTCATGTATGTCATGACATGTCGCATGTGCCATGACACCATGAAAAATCATGTATGTCATATGTCATGACATGTCATATGTCATATATGTCATGACACCTCACGATAGATCATGACACCTCATGATATATCATGTCATGTCATGTCATGACGCCTCATGATATACATCATGACACCTCGTGATATATTGTATATGTCACGATATGTCATGTCATTATATGTCATATATTTTATATATATCATATATATAAAGTAGGATCTCACTGTATTGTTTTTTGTACTCTGTTCATATTGACCTCATAATATTTTGTTTTCTCATGTCATTAACTATTCTTTCACAGAAACTTTGTACGGTGTTATAGAAATTTACTCTGAACATACAGAATGTTTCCAGGATTTTGTTATGGTAAACAATGGCCTTGGGGAGAGTAAAACTTCTTCCACTGTTGTGTGTTAAGTGAAGCTGTTCTGTGTACTTTTGTTCTCAGTATTTGAATTCAGATGAGTTTACTGAAAAAAAAAAATCTAAAACAGGCAAAAGCAAAAATCTGTCAGGCAGTCTCAGGGATGCTGTTCCATGGCTTCAGGGGTGGGGTGAAATGAGCATGAGTCAGGTGAGGGTGGACAGAGGTCACATCGCAGAAAGCAGGTGACTGCCTTTGTGGACTTCCTTGCTGATGAATTCAGCTTTCTCTCAGCTGGCCAGTTCTTTGGAGCCTGGGTCAGTCAAACAAATCAGAATAACATCACCTCCCAGTTCTGCAAACCTTCTCTGCAGCAATACACATCAAAGACAGGAAGAAGCTGAGGGTGGATCCCAGGGCCCAGGGATGCTTCAAGATGGAAATAAAAAGGCAAAGCTCTGGCTCAGATGTTTTTGCTAGGCCTGGTGTGGTGACTCACGCCTCTAATCCTAGCACTTTGGGAGGCCGAGGTGGATGGATCACTTGAGGTCAGGTGTTCGAGACCAGCCCGGCAAATATGGCAAAACCCTGTCTCTACTAAAAATACTAAAAATTAGCTGGGTGTGGTGGCAGGTGCCTGTAATCCCAGCTATTCAGGAGGCTGAGGCAGGAGAATCACTTGAACCTGGGAGGCGGAGGTTGTGGTGAGCCAAGATAGTTCCACTGCACTCCAGCCTGGGCAACAGAGTGAGACTCCATCTCAAAAAAAAAAAAAAAAAAAGATGTTTTCACTAGAATGCTATTTGGGCAGCTGGCTAAAATGTGTGAGGCCAGGCTGGGTTCAAATCTTGTTCTGAGTAGAGGAGGAATCAAAATACAAAGAATATGCAGGACTCATGCATTAACCTGACAAGGAGGATGGATTTTTTTTTTTCAGACAGTCTCGCTCTGTTGCTCAGGCTGGAGTTCAGTGACATGATCTCGGCTCACCGCAATCTCCACCTCCCAGGTTCACGCCATCCTCCCGCCTCAGCCTACCAAACAGCTGGGACTACAGGCGCCCACCAGCACGGCCGGCTAATTTTTTGTATTTTTAGTAGAGACGGAGTTTCACCGTGTTAGCCAGGACGGTCTCGATCTCCTGACCTCGTGATCCACCTGCCTCAGCTTCCCAAAGTGCTGGGATTACAGGCGTGAGCCACCACGCCTGGCCCAGGGAGGATGGATTTTAAAATTTTTGTGTTTATGCTGGGATGTGATTTGGATCTGTGTCCCCACCAAATCTCATGTTGAACTGTAATCCCCAAGTGTTGGAGGTGAGGCCTTGTAGTAGTGGGTGAACTGGTCATGGGGACAGGGTTCTCATGAATGGGTCAGCACCATCCCCTTGGTGCTTTCTCATGATAGTGAGTGAGTTATTATGAAATCTGGTTGCTTAAATGTGTGTGCCATCTCCTCTTTCTTCCTCTTGCTCTGGCCATGTAAAGTGCTGGCTCCCCCTTTGCCTTCTGCCATAATCGTAAGTTTCCTGAGGTCTCCCCAGAAGCAGAAGCTGTCATGCTTCCTGTACAGCCTGCGGAACATAAGCAAATGAAACCTCTCTCTCTCTCTCTTTTTTAAATAAATTACCCAGTCTCAGGTATTTCTTTATAGCAATGTGAAAACAAACTAATACGTACATATGCTGGAATATATCCCATCAAGTTTGGGCAGGTATTTGGAAACGCTTAGGGATTTATATATATTTTTATATGCAGCAATCAGTGCTGAATTGAAGGCTCCAGGCTGCCCCTTCCCAGGGACTGCTCAAAGTCTGGTGTGATTTTGTTGCAGGCACTTGACAGGGATTTTGCCCTTGTGATTTTCAGACAGGGCTTCTGACTGTTCCAAGGAAAGGTTAAGAAACACAGCACTGTCTGTCGTCAAGTTAGAAAATGCAAATCTGTTGCCTGAGGCCCTGCCTGAATTGACTAATTACATGTTTGATCTTCATCTGTGCCCTTTTCCGAGGCTAAGCTTAGAGGAAAACCAATCTTACAGCAGCAATACAGATTATTCTAACATAGTGAGTCTCCAGATACCAGCCTACTGCTCCCTTTCAAAGAGTAGGATGGGTTGATTTCCCTTGAGTAGTGCCTGGCTTAATGCTCTATTATTTACCTCTCAGGTCAATATATCTCCTTCCTTTTAGTTATGGGTTAAGAAGAACTGGTCATAGTCCATATTGACCTCCGCTGTCACGCTGGTTCAATGAGACAGTCTGTTCCTCTGCTTCTCTGAGCACAGGAAGCAAGAGAACAAAATGACACTGTCAACCAATTTCTCTGTACACAATGTAGAAAATTCAAAGTACAGATTAAACAAAACAACTACATAAAACTATTTTTCTCTCATTCAGAGCAATCATATTCAGGGCATGACATAAGTAGCGAAAGTAATTTTTAAACAAAGATACCAGAATGTGTATCTGTAAATGAATTTCCATCAAGGTAGCACGAGGGGCAGGTGCAACGCTTGAATGACTCTACTATTGCTCAACAACTTCTTGAACTGATGTTGTTGGGTGGCCACAACACATTCTAGGAAACATCTGTGGTGATAAATTGTGTATATCTTTTGAGGATGAATTTTCTTTCTGGAAATAGTTAAGATTCACCCAGAAACAAGTCAGGTTAATGAAATGGGTGATTAAGCTGGTTGATACCATCTGGATGTCATAAATGAACTATCTCACAACGTAGCAAAATTGTGTCTATGTGTGAGTCCTTGAAGGTAATTCCAAAAGAAGAGACCTATAAGTGTTTGATCAATACGTGTGTTTTAGTAAGAATTCTATGACTCCATGGTACAGACAGGATGATTATTTTGAAGGTCACCTTTCATTTGGATTTTTAAGTTCTGGTACATTCACTGAGAAAGTCCATTTCTTTAAGAAAATGGATTACAACTAACAGAGTACCATATGAAACAGAAGTTAGTTTCTCTCAGTCTGTAGGACTGGGCTAGTGAGGTGGCTCCATGGAGTCCTTAGGAACTCACATCCTTCTAGCTCATTGCACTGCCATCCCTGGGACATGGCTGCCTTCATCCTCAGGTTGCAAGCCATGCTCTGACCCTCGCATCCATGTTCAGGGAGCAACATGGAGCATGGGAAAAAGAATGGACACACGGTGCTAGAAGTCTAGCAACCCCTGGAGGGAGGCTCCTAGAAGCTGTCCTGTGAGGCTCCACTCACATCTCATTGGCCAGAACCTTGTCACATGGTTCTCTGAAAAGGAGACAAGGAAATGTAGTCTTTAACTCAGGCGGCCAAGTGTCCTGCTAAAAGCAAAGGTTCTATTACGACGGAAGCACACAAGGGCCGACCTTAGAGTCGATAGCTAGTAACCTATGCCACAATTCCCTTTCTTTTTTTTTTTTTTTTTTTTTTGAGATGGAGTCTCGCTCTGTCACCCAGGCTGGAATGCAGTGGCTCAATCTCGGCTCACTGCAACCTCTGCCTCCCAAGTTCAAGAGATTCTTCTGCCTCGGCCTCCCGAGTAGCTGGGATTACAGGTATGTGCCACCACGCCTGACTAATTTTATTTTGTATTTTCAGTAGAGACAGCGTTTCACCATGTTGGCCAGGCTGGTCTCAAACTCCTGACCTTAGGTGATCCATCCACCTTGGCCTCCCAAAGTGCTGGGATTACAGGCTGAGGCACCACGCCCAACCACATCTTGATTTCCTGCTAGAACTCTGGAACCCAAACATTAGTAGAATGAAGAATGGAGGAATGCTAAAACTGTTTATTTACAAAACAGAAGTGCCTACTATAAGAAGGAGCCCTTAGATTGGATTAATTTGTTAACTCCAAGTTAGGGTAAGAATCCTCCCAAGGTGAAGTGAAGCCTGGCCATGCCATCCAGAACCATTCCTGTCACTCTGCTGCTGAGGACTAATTCCCCTCATTCCACCAGTGTGGACCCAGAGGGGAAGGAGAGAAAGGAAGGAGGGAAGAGAGGAGAGAGGGAAGGAAAGGAGGAAAGAACAGGCAGGGAGGAGAAGGGAGGACAGGAGAGAGGAAAGGAGGTAAGTTTCTATGGCTGGACCAGTTTCATTGTCAACCCAGCCTGGGGCTCCCTGTTGGGAAAACCAGCCTAGGGATGTCTAACTATTTCTGACACTGGAGAGTCACACAGCTCTTGCTTTTGGAACGAAACGTTCTCTCCAAGCACTCGGGTGAAGCTTCAGAAGGAAGAGGAAAAAGAATCGTATTCTCTTGCCTATTTTTTTCAACAGAACATGATGAAAGAGATTTTAGTAAAGAACACGACTAGTGGCTGACGATTGCCTTTTGGTCTGACAAAACTTAAACTCTACTTATCTGAAGACACTGCGTTCTGTGAAACCTGTCATCTTATTTCTTGCTCAATATCTGGGGATGACGACAAGGACTCAGACAAGTGTCAGTCTGGGAGAAAGGGGCTCTCAGGTGCTGAGTTTGAAGGTGTTCCCTTAGATCCCTGGTAGAACTTATCTAGGTGCTATAAGACCTCAAACCCTGCACTATTTTTAGGAAGGAAAAAAAGCATTAGTGTCTGCAGAAACCTAAAATATCCCTAAAGAATAAAACTTGCAATCCCATTTTCTGACAGCATATGCACTCTTTTACTGTAAGGGTTGTAAAATAGATTGTAACTCTTGGGGAGTGTAGGACAATGCACAGGGGTGGGCAAGGAAGGCTAAGAGAGTCAGAGGCTTCTTTCAAAAGTCCTTAAGCTGGCCGGGTGCGGTGGCTCATGCCTGTAATCCCAGCACTTTGGGAGGCCGAGGCGGGAGGACCATGAGGTCAGGAGATCGAGACCATCCTGGCCAACATGGTGAAACCCCATCTGTACTAGAAATACAAAAATTAGCTGGGTGTGGTGGTGGGCACCTGTAATCCCAGCTACTCGGGAGGCTGAGGCAGGAGAATGACTTGAACCCGGCAGGCGGAGGTTGCAGTGAGCTGAGATCATGCCACTGCACTCCAGCCTGGTGACAGATTAAGACTCTGCCTCAAAAACAAACAAACAAACAAACAAAGAACTCCTTTTAAGCTTAGGACACACAGTCCAATCTCATTTCCCTTTCCCCAGGAATCCAGAGGTGCCCTTAAAAAGTTCCCTGCTCTAGGGGACTGCATCAGTTTCTTAGCTCGGAGACAGAGAGGAGAGACATGAGAGCCAGCCTGGGGGTCTTTGCTGTCCCTGCCCCCATGGAGTGTAAATGCCAAGTTGCTGATGAATTACAAGGCAATGGATGCTCATGATTCTTTTGCAAATACTGTGCCTTTTCATTACACCTTGTTTTGAGGGGGATTTTCTTTCTTTTTTTTCTTTTTTTTTTTTTTTTTTTTTTTTGAGACAGCATCTCGCTCTGTGGCCCAGGCTGGAGCACACTGGCGTGATCATAGCTCATTTCAGCCTTAAACTCCTGGCCTCAAGTGATCCTCCAACCCCAGCCTCATGAAGGGGTAGGACTATAGGCATACACTACCATGCCCAGGTAATTAAAAAAATGTTTTTGTAGACATGGGGTCTTGCTATGTTGTCCAGGCTGGTCTCGAACTCCTGGACTCAAGTGATCCACCTCCCACTTTGGCCTCCCAAAGTGTTGGGATTATAGGCATGGGCCACTGTGCCCAGCCCATTATACCCTGTTTTTAATGTTAACTGTTAGGGTCCAAGATCAACTCTTATGAGTCCTCAGTTTTTCCTTCTCTCTCTCAGGGGTCGTAGATGGCAGAGATGACAAGACATCCTTTACTCAAATACCAATCTTCACCCCAGAGCCTCCACCTCTGCCTCTATGTAGATTACTCTCACTTTATTCATTCTTTCAGTGGTTTGCACGTTCTCTCATTCATTTACTCACAGTGTTAGAGCTGGAAGCACTGCAGAAGTTCAGAGGAGGAGGAGGTTGGGGGTGGAACATTGTGGGTGAATGAGGGGAGTTAGCAATTTCTGATGTGCTGGTTTAGCCCCCTCTGAATCATGAACAGTGCCTCGCAAAAGGTGCTCAATGAATTCTCGTTAGGTTATCATCCTCTAATAGCCCCTTTTGGTCACACACATAGGTGTCTAGAATATCCCAGCTTGTGGCATCTTGGCATTATGCAGTTGGTCTGGGATAAGACACTTGCAGACCCTAATTACGAGCCGGATTGCCCACAGCCACAGACAACCGCCAAGAAAAACTGTCGTGCTGGAAAGTAGCTCCATAGCAACTGGCCTAACATTCCCAAACTGGAGCCTGGAGAAGGAAAAAGGCCCCTCCTGGCCTGCCAGGTTCTACTCAGGGCCCCAGGGAGGCTAAGTGTGTTTCCTGGTTTCCCTTTCCCCCTTCAGCCTCAGGCCACAAATACAGCCATCATGCTGGTGGCAAAAGTGCTTTTTCCTTCCTGCCACAGCCCCTGAGATGAGACTTTCTGCCTGAGAGAGGGACTCGCTATTTCCACCTTGCCTATCCAGGCATGAGCAGACCTAGGCTAACTCCTGTAGAGCGGAAAGGGCCTCTCCACCGGAGCGCTGCAGCCCAGCACACAACCTCCTTAGAGTATCAACTCTTGGGGTCTCTGAAGCTGTTCCACCCAACAGCCCTTGGTAGGCGCTGCATCCCTCCCGGGGGCCCAGGAGTCCTTCCTAATACACGGGAGCTGTCCACAGCCCTCTCCTCTCCCTCCCATCATTCAGGACTGTTCCTCTGAGCACCACTAAGAGCCGGGCAAGCAGATGCATGGGGTGGGGGGGGTGGGGGGCACACAATTCCATTCAATGTTTCCTCTTAACAGACAATCACCCTAAACAGACCCCGTGGCCAGCTGCCCTGAGAAAAAAACCACTTCTTGGCTTCCCTGTTCTTTCCCAAAGTTATTGTTAATGGGAGATCTTCCCCATGGTAACAGCTGAGAGGATGGAGGACAACCCAAACTCAGGGCCCTCATTCCACAATACCCTGGGACTCCTTACTGCCCCTCAGTGTTGCTTTATGTCGACATCAACCCAGCGCTGAGATGCATCTCCTCCTCCCACAGATTCCATCGTGATCGCATTCTGGGTGAGCCTGGCTGCCTTCGTGGTGCTCCTCTTCCTCATCCTGCTGTACATGTCCTGGTCCGGCTCCCTGTACATGAAGTAAGTTGAAGGGGTGTGGGTCTGTGGGTTACTGAGACGCTCTCCAGTGAGTAACGGTGCAGGTTGAGTATCCCTCATCCAAAGTGCTGGAGACCAGAAGTGTTTCAGATTTGGGGTTTAAAAATATTTGCATTGTACCTACCAGCTGAGCATCTCAAATCCAAAAATCCGAAATATTCCAGCGAGCATTTCCTTTGAGCCTCATGTCAGTGCTCAATATGTTTCAGATTTTGCAGCGTTCCAGATTTTTGGGTTTGGGATGCTCAACCTACGTCCCTACAATGGAATAGTATTCAGCAATAAAAAGGGATGGAGTTCTGATCCATGCTGCAACATGCATGCACCTCAAAAACATCATGCTAAGTGAAAGAAGACAGACACAGAGCTGCATGTCATATGACTCCCTTCACACAAAACATCCAGAGTAGGCAAATCCAGAGACAGAAAGCAGATTAGCAGCTGCCTAGGTCTGGGAGGAGAGCAGGGAAGGGGGAATGACTGCTGATGGGTTTCTTTTGGGGATGATAAAAATGTTCTAAAATTAAGCCAGGTGCGGTGGCTCACGCCTGTAATCCCAGCACTTTGGGAGGCTGAGGTGGGTGGATCACTTGAGGTCAGGAGCTCAAGACCAGCCTAGCCAACTTGGTGAAACCCTGTCTCTACTAAAAATACAAAAATTAGCCAGCCGTGCTGGCATGCACTTGTAATCCCAGCTACTCGGGAGGCTGAGGCAGGAGAATCGCTGGAACCCAGGTGGCGGAGGTTGCAGTGAGCCAAGACGGTGCCACTACACTCCAGTCTGGGCAACATAGCGAGACTCCGTCTCAAAAAAAAAAAAAGTTCTAAAATTAAGCCAGGCACAGTAGCTCACACCTGTAATCCCAGCACCTTGGGAAGCCAAGGCAGGAGGATCGCTTGAGCCCAGGGGTTCGAGACCCTGTCTCCACAAAAAATATCAAAAAATTAGTTGGGCATGGTGGTGTGCACCTGTAGTCCTGGCTACTTGAGAGGCTGAGGCAGGAGGATCACTAGAGCCCAGCAGGTCAAGGCTGCAGTGAGCTGTGATTGCGCCACTGCACTCTAGCCTGGGTGACAGAGCAAGACCCTGTCTCAACAAACAAACAAACAAACAAAAAGTTCTAAAATTAGATTATGGTGATGGTTGTACAACTCTGTGGATGTACTAAAGACCACTGAATTGTACTCTTTAAATGAGTCAACCTCATGGAATGAAAATATATCTCAGTAAAGCTGTTAAAGAAAATGAAGCCAACTTGACACCACGGGCATTAAGTCTTGCCGGCCAGCTCACCAGGAACATAAGAACCTTACCTTTGGCCAGGTGTAGGGGCTCACACCTGTAATCCCCGCACTTTGGGAGGCCAAGGTGGGCGGATCACCTGAGGTCAGGCCTTTGAGACCAGCCTGGCCAACATGGTGAAACCCCATCTCTACTGAAAATATTTTTAAAAATTAGCCGGGTGTGATGGTGCATGCCTGTAATCCCAGCTACTCGTGAGGCCAAGCAGAAGAATCGCTTGAACCCAGGAGGCAGAGGTTGCAGTGAACTGAGATCACGCCACTGCACTCCAGCCTGGGCAAGAATAGTGAAACTCTGTCTCCAAAAAAAAAAGAAAAAAGAAAAAGAAAGATCCTTACCTTAGGCACCTATGGCCAGCATCTGTTATCGGATGCCTGCTGTGTGCCACTAAATTGGAGGTGAAATCCAGGAGTTTTAAGGAGTAATTGGAACCCAGCTTATTTTGTGTTAATTCTGTCGTGCTAGAGGATTGGCTGCCAAATCCAATGTTCCCTTCTAGGCTAATCAGCCCTCACAGCTGCTGCTCTCCTAATGACTGTTCTTAGGAGGGACCCTATATTTTGCCATCGCTCACCCGAAGAGGGCCTGTCCAGTGGCTGGCCCATGCCCTTGGAAACGTGTGCCCTGGCAAAAGAGCTGGGACTGGTCAGATTTTTGTCTTTGGAATTTGGAATCTAGAACCTGAGGGATGGACCTGGTGGCTATGGGGGCTGCACTGATTGGTCCAGGAGGAGGACTAGGGCTGGGTGCCATTATGGACCATTATGTCCATTACGGACGGAAGTCTTGGGGACTGGAAACCCTAAGTGTAGGAAGCTGGTCAGCAGAGAGATGAGCCAAACTGTGCTGAGGAAGAGCTGAGCAGCCTTGGAGCCCCTGAGCCAATGCGTCCCACACCAGGTCCCGTAAAAAGCCGTGGACTCGCGCATTCGCACAGCGTCTTAGTGTTTTCTATTGCTCTAACAGAATACCTGAGGCTGAGTAATTTATGAAGAAAAGAGGTTCATTTAGCTCATGGTTCTGAAGGCTTAGAAGTCTAGGAAGCATGGCACCGAAATCTGCTCAGCTTCTGGTGATGGCCTCGTTTTGCAAAAAGATCTAATTCAGTCTAGAGAAAAAAAAACCTCATTATCTCTTAAAGGCCCCACCTCCCAGTGTTGCCACACTGGGGACCAGGCCTCCACGAGTTTTGGTGGGGACAAACCATATCACAGTCCAACGTTACCTTGAAGGGGCCTCTGATTCTCCTCCCCATCCCCGCCTGCCCTGCCCGTGGTGTCTCACCCACCAGGGCTACACTCATCAGGCCATTTCCGCTCACCTTTGGTCACATACGGAAGGTAGCTTTAGAGCAATGAAGAAATTCGTTCTTTTTTTTTTGTTTTTGAGACAAGAGTCTCGCTGTGTCACCTAGGCTGGAGTGAGTGCAGTGGCGTGATCTCAGCTCACTGCAACCTCCGCTTCCCAAGTTCAAGCTATTCTCTTGCCTCAGCCTCCCGAGTAGCTGGGATTACAGGCACCTGCCATGACGCCCAGCTAATTTTTGTATTTTTAGTAGAGACGGGGTTTTGCCAAGTTGGCCAGGCCAGTCTCAAACTCCAGACCTGTAATCCTAGCACTTTGGGAGGCCGAGGTGGGTGGATCACCTGGGGTCAGCAGTTCGAGACTGGCCTGGCCAACTTGGCGAAACCCCCGTCTCTATTAAAAATACAAAAATTAGCTGGGCGTCGTGGACGGTGCCTGTAATCCCAGCTACTCGGGAGGCTGAGGCAAGAGAATCACTTGAACCTGGGAGGCAGAGGTTGCAGTGAGCTGAGATGGCATCACTGAGGTCAGGAGCCATTGTGCACAGCCTGAAATCTGTTCTTTTCTTTCAGTTTTTAGAACTCACATTCAATTTAAGCACATTTTTACACCCGAGACACATCTGAGGGATAAACGAGTGATGTCACCTTTCTTTTCTACTGTTCTGAGATGACCTGCAGCCGCCCTATGCCAGGGAAGGTGCAAAAATCCCTGGTCCGGTCCGGCAAGCCCAGGGGCTGCCTCCACCATGCCCAGCTCCCTGGGGAGCACAGGCCTTCTGGGCTATTTCACAGGGGCATATTGATGACACTGTACATCCTGACCAGCTACAGGGCTTACTAAAGAAAATGCTCTCAAGGCACTTGGTAACATTCCTGGAATGCTCAGGGCAGCAAAGTGGATCCTTGGCAAGATTTAGGAGTCACTCACTCCATGAGTAGCTGACCTTCCCATGAGGGAGGGGAGGAGGGAGGGAGGAAGGAGAGGAGGGAGGGAGGGAGGGGAGGAGGGCATTCTTAGGTGACTGCCATCTGAAAGGATGGCCTCTGCCCAGTGGGCTCATCACTTGGTATTCTTCATTTGTGCCAGCGTTGTAACCACATTTAAGTCGTTTTATACATCATCTCATTTCATCCTGAGGATATCTGTGAGCCAATATTGTCCCATTTTATGGATGACGTTAAAGGCAGCTGGGAAGTGGTGGCCAGAGCTCACTCCAGATGGCCATGTCCACTGCCCCAGCACTTCCCGGGCAGGAGAATCCACCCAGGGAGGACGCATTTCTTTTCTTTTTCTTCTTTTCTTTTTTTTTTTTTTTTTTGAGACCGAGTCTTGCTCTGTTGCCAGGCTGGGGTGCAGTGGCGCCATCTTGGCTCGCTGCAACTTCCGACTCCTTGGTTCAAGTGATTCTCCTGCCTCAGCCTCCTGAGTAGCTGCGATTACAGGCGCCCAGCACCACACCCAGCTAATTTTTGTATTTGTAGTAGAGACGGGGTTTCCCTGTGTTGGCCAGGATTGTCTCGATCTCCTGACCTCATGATCCGCCTGCCTCTGCCTCCCAAAGTGCTAGGATTACAGGTGTGAGCCTCCATGCCTGGCATGGGGAGGATGCATTTCTAGCCAAGTGTATTAGTTTGTTCTCGGCTGCTAATAAAGACATATCCAAGGCTGGATAATTTATAAAGGAAAGAGGTTTAATGGACTCACAGTTTCACATGGCGGGGGAGGCTTCACAATCATGGCAGAAGGCAAAGGAAGAGCAAAGCCACATCTTACATGACACAGGCAAAAGGGCATGTGCAGGGAAACTCCCCTTTATAAAACCATCAGATCTCATGAGACTTACTATCATGAGAAGAGCATGGGAAGACCCGCCCCCATGATTCAATTACCTCCCACTGGGTCCTTCCCACGACACGTGGGGATTATTACAATTCAAGGTGAGATTTGTGTCGTGACGCAGCCAAACCATATCACCAAGATACAGGTTGGCTTGGGCTATGGATATAAAATGAGCTACACTCAGATACAGAGCTGGATGGGAGGTCAACCTGCCCCCCTCCACCCCCCACCCCCCCATCCTAAATCAATATAGGAAGAAGTGGCCTCCAGGGAAAGACCTGAGGCCTAGTTCCTGACAAAGCACTTCCTCTCCTCTGAGATTTCTCTAGAATGGCCACCTTTGTGAGCTGGCTGACTCTTCTCAGGAATTTGCCTGTGTGGCCTTCCCTATGGGGTCTGGGCAGATGGCAGGTGTGGCAGGAAACCCCCCAGCCCCACAGTATGGACTGTTCTGCAGCAACTATGACACGTGCCTCCCACTCTGCTCTGTTCACAGGAACAGCCCCAAGCACCACCCAACATGCCCCTGGAGCCACAGCCTCAACCTCCACCTCTGCATCCAGAAGTGCCTGCTGCGCTACAGGGAACCCCTGGCAACCTCACAGGCTCAGGCGAGCTCAGTGGAGCCAGGGAGCAGAACTGGCCTTGACCAGCCGCTACGACAGGAGAGCTCCTCCACCTTGCCCCTCGGGGTTTTCCAGACCCACCCTACTCTCCTCTGGCAACTGACCCTCAGTGGGGGTCCCCTCGTCAGGAGCAAGCCCAGTGAGCCTCCCCCTGGAGACAGGACCTCTCAATTGCAGAGCTGATGTCAGTAAATCGTGGCCATAGCTGAGTGAACTGGTGAAATCAAGCCAACCTGGACACATATGTTCCTCGTTCTTCTTAGAGGCTGTTTGCATGTAGCAGAGAGGGCGCCTGGGTCAAGTGAAACTAGAGCAGGAGCATCCTATGCCTTTGACAAAGATTGCAGTGGCCCCTCGAGTGCAGAGGTCATCCCAGGAGTTGCTGAGTTTATTGAGCACATCTAGACTGCTTGCTTACTGCTTATATTTGCTTAGGGAAGAGTAGGAAAATAAAATATATGCAAATCAAGAGGAAAAGCTGTTGGCTTACTAATCTTTACTATGCCACTTTACCATTACTGTGTAATGTGTTATCAGCCCTGAGTTCACCTGGTCCTTCTGTACCTTTGTTAGGATGCTGCATAAGTTCCCATCCAAGCTCCACTGACACCCTCTGGCTCCCTCGGATGTGATGGCATCTGCCCCGCCAGGTCAGCCCACTGCAGTCCGGGGACCTGAGTCGCACCTTCAACCTCCCCACAGCCTTTCAAAGACAGAGCCCAAGGAAGTGTCTCCCCTGGAGGGCAGGCAGCCAACACCTGTCAGCAGCCAGGCCGGGTAAGCAGGATCTATGCCCAAATGCTGTCACAGAACACAAAGAGCCCTGGAAGCTGGCAGGAAAGGTCTCCTTCTGGATGTGACTTTATGTGACAGTGGATCTGGGACCCTTGAAGGATCTAGTCCTCTAGTGCCCAGCAGCCTTGTCCCTGGAGAGGAGACAGCATCACACAGCAAATCCCAGAAGACCCATATGTCCCCTACAGTTTTCAGGCAGGGAGGGAGTTGATAGGTTTTATTTTTAAAATAACTGTGCTCCCCGCCCCACTTAAGATATTTCTAATTTAGCATTTCATATTTTAAGTCAGGTGAAGACCATGTACGATCTGTTCTCCATGGGATGAGATTCCCTTCCTCCACACTAAGTGACTGGAAAATACACAGACAAGGTCAGGGCAGTGGATTTAAAAGGGAGAACAAAGAAAAGCAGGACTGATGAGCTCCAGAGATGCAGAAAAGAAGGTGAGGTGCTGAAGATGTGTCCTCACTTGACTGAGCTGGAACTCGGCTTTGGAGCACTTGTCGCCACCTGACGTAGCATGTATTTGACTTGCTGGGCCCTAAGAACCTGGGAGGCAGCTTAGGCCTGGAGCTGGGGATGAAGCTGTGGAAATCCACCCCACCTGCTCGCTGCCCCTCCCTGTGCCCCCAGAGGCATGGGGTTCAGGGATATTCCCCAGACCAATGTCCTTCCAGCCAATGCCCTCTGCATAAACGAGCAGAGGTGCCTATAACCAAAGAATCCCCATAGATAGGCCTTGGAGAGGTGGATAGAGATTAAGGGGAACCAGGAAGAGAATGCTTTGTTGGAGCAGTGCTTGCCTGAGTCCAACTTGGATCTAAACGTGGGATTTCAACTTCAGGATAGTCTCAAAGAATAGCGTTGTAAGGTTTATTTGGGTAGGGAAGGGGACAAGTGAGGTAACTGATCCTTGCTTTGTAGACAGTGCAAGACAATTATTTGTGGTGAAGGGACTGTATGCCAACAAACGTTACTCATGCTTTAGTTAAAACTTTAAGTCACCTAAAACAGAAACAATTCTAAAGAACACTGGTGGAAAATAAAAGTGTAAATGTTTCAGACAAAACCGAGGCACTGTCAGCACGATGTACATTATATGGCAAATGAAACAGCCACGTCCTAGGCCACAGAGCGGATTCCAAGAGCCCCAGGCATGCAGGAGAGGTGTAAAGGAACAGACAAATTTTAACTGTGAAAACCACGAAATTTCATGCCTTTTGTCAGCTACAACCCCAACTAATATATGAACATTAATAGTAAAATTCTGACCTTTAAAATAAATGCAGGCCTATGTGGAACAAAAATAGCCTCTTAACAACAACGAAAGGAAAACACAGAAACCTTACCAAAACAGACACTTATTAACAAGCATTCATAAAACTCAAAATCCCCTCTTTGAAGTATAGCTTTAAAAATTACAGGCTGTCTTCTCAAAGCAGAGGTCAAATCACTTTTATACTTTAAGGATTCAGTGTAACATCCTTTTATTTAATAAAATAATTAAACACTGGCAGAAATTAACTTATTCAAAAAGTCATACTAATACTTTGTTATGACTTTTTATAGAAAAACAAGCTTTATTTTTTTATTTTTTTGAGATGGAGTCTTGCTCTGTCACCTAGGCTGGAGCGCAATGGCACGATCTCGGCTCACTGTAGCCTCCACCTGCCAGGTTCAAGCGATTCCCCTGCCTTAGCCTCCCGAGGAGCTGGAATTACAGGTGTGTGCCACCATGCCTGGCTAATTTTTGTATTTTTAGTAGAGATGGGGTTTCACCATGTTGGGAAGGCTGGTCTCGAACTTCTGACCTCAGGTGATTCACCCGCCTTGGCCTCCCAAAGTGCTGGGATTACAGGCGTGAGCCACCTCACCTGCTGAAAAATAAACTTTAAACATCTCTCTTCGTTTTCATAAAAACATCTGACACCTTTTGACATTTCAGCTTTAACACAGATGAATCTCTTCTGCATTCAGAAGTGCTGCCTCAAACTTGAGCTATTTCCTGTGATGAGCTCCAAGCCCCTAGAGAGGAAGGGGCTGGACTGACAAGGCACTGGATGGGCCTCATGGCCTAGAAGTCCCCACATTCCTTGCAACTCTGATGCTGGGCACCTACAGGCCTGAGTTTATCATTTACTGGCCAGTTCAATAAAATCCTCTCAACTTTTCTTGTCAAAGAACTGAGCCAACGTACTGAACCTGTTGTTTCCCATGCCTTCTCTGGAAACCCTTGACTCAACCAAACTTCTAGAAGCTGGTGCTGTGCTCGAGGCTCTGGTCATCAGGGTGCAAGGCGCTGGCCGGCAGGAGTCAAGCATCTGAGGCTGCGCTGGCGGCGTCCTTGCAGAGCACCACGATGGCCTCCTCTTCACTGCTCGGGGCATCATCTGCGGCCTCACACACCATCCGGACGTGGGTTAAGAGGGTATCTGGCCGCTGGGCCCCCAGCCAGATGTCCTTTATGTAGAGAGACACCAGGAATGCTGCAGAGGCTGAACAAGAGCACGGGATAGGCCGTTAGGATGCACACCTGCTTAGCTCGAAAACAGGTCATCCTGCCCACAATGCAACGGCTTTGCCAAGTGCCCAAATGAACCGTGCCACAGGCCTGGGCAACCCAAGATGAGCAGACCAATACAACAACTCACTCCGCCTTTGCTTAACTTTTGTGTTAATCTTTTTCATTATTAAAAAGTTTCTTTTCTTTAAAAAAAAAAAAAAAAAAAAAAGACAGGGTCTCACTCTGTCACCCAGACTGGAGTGCAGTAGCGTGATCTCAGCTCACTGCAGCCTCGACTGCCTGGGCTCAGGTGATCCTCCCACCTCAGCCTCCAGAGTAGCTGGGACTACAGGCATGTGCCACCACTCCCAGCTAATTTTTGTAGAGACAGGGTTTCACTATGTTGCCCAGGCTGGTCTCAAGCAATCTCCCCACCTCAGCCTCCCAAAATGCTAGGATTATAGGTGTAAGCCACTGTGCCTGGCAAAAATTTATCCTTCTTCTGATGAATATGTGTGGATCCCCTCAAAAAGCTGTTACAAGACAAATCTCTTCCTGGTTCTGACCATCCATGCCAAGAATGACACTGAAGTTTGAGAAGAACTTCCCAGAATCATTTCCTACCATTTCCTCAGTGGCATGGGTGAGGAGGAAGAGAAAGCTTTATAGGCAAAAAGGCTCAATTCCCCAACTGCGGCCAGACCAGAGGGTGAGGTCACCCTGCTACCAGGTGAGCCCACCCACGAGGCTGCCGGCCCCTCCCTCCCCTGCGCCCCCACATTTCTCCGTGAAAGGACAGACCTCTGGGTTACAACACCCACCTCCTTGGAGCTCTAACAGCCCCCTGGAGCCTGTGCTACTCACTCATTCACACTGCTAGGCTCCTAGTGACTGCCAAGTACATAAACTGTACATGTGCGCATCTGTACGCATGTGAGGCTATATGTGCACACACACGCGCGTACACACACACGCACACATGCACGCATACGCACGCACGCGCACACACACAGCTGGCCACATGTGAAACAGAACTCATCACGTGCCTAATGGTCGGAAACCCATTGCCCTGCGGGGTGGAGGGATGCCAAGGTTCTGAGGTGCCCTCTCTGCACCGTCAACATAACCAGCACCAAAGGTTTCCCCTGCAAGCAAAGGCGAAGACTTCGTTCCCTTCACATTCACTGCCCAGTGGCAAGCTCTCTGCAACCCCAGAACCGTAAGGGGCCACCTAAACAAGCACAATACCCAGCTGAGGAAGCCGGCAGAAACCTGAGCGTTCTAAGCACAGAAATCACTCCTGCCCCCAGGCCCACTTCTGCATCTATTTCTTCAGCCTCCAACAAAAGAACCAGCCTTACCTTGTGCGGCTTCATCCTTCTCACTCAGAGAAGACAGGGAGAGGGCTTCCATGGCCGGGTGGAAGGGGCTCCCTGCCCGGCCCTGGGCGGCCACCAGCTGCAGCATGACCGTATTGAACAGGCAGGCCACCTCCTGTGCGGGCCCTGCCAGCCCCTCAGCCCCACAGAGCCGGCTATACAGCTTGAATATGCTGCTCCTCACGGCACCGTCCTTAAGGAGGTCAGCCACGACCACAGCGTGTGGCAAAATGTGGCTCTTAAGCCAGCCAACGAGTCCTGCAGCCTCTGCCCTGCTGAGCGGGTGCTCGGCCACCGACCGCAGCACCCAACTGACTGCCAGGGAAGCAGCAGCATACACAGGGCCTGGTGCATCGCTCTCAGGGCTGGCTGAGTCCACAGGCTCCTGAGTGGGGTCAGGACCAGGGATCACTGGTCCCCAGTAAGTCAAGATGGACCTCAGGAGGCCCTTGCATGTCTCCAAGGTAGATGCCATCAGCTCAGGATCAGCCATCTCCTCTGCCTCCCCAGGCCTCCTCTTTCGGCCCCGTGGGCCTTTGGCTCGGGCTGGCATGACAGGCTTGTTCTTATCCTTGAGCATTTCTGTTAAATGCACAAAGAGAAGGTAGTGAGACTGGGGTCCCTCCTGCCCACACAGATCCAGATGTGGGGAGGTGTCAATGGGGGACACGAGGGGCGGCTTGCATGTCCTCAGCACCCGGCCCTGCTCCCACGTCAGGAGCCTGGTGAGTGCTCGATGTTTCACTATGCCTGTCATCACTGTTATTACAACCAATTCATTAATCCTCACACCATGAGGCAGGCGCCATTACTGTCCTCTTTAAACACAGGGAATCAGGGCAGCATCAGAGCTTCAGTCCAGGAGGCCGGGTTCCAGTCTTTTCCTTAACCCTGCACTACAGGAGGAGGTTGGGGCAAGTAGCTCATAGCCACCCCCAGCCTCTTTACAGGTGAGCACCATGATACTAAGGTAGGTGAAGTGACTTCTCCAAAGACAGGGAGCTAGTAAGCAGCTGGGCTGAAACTCAAAGGCTGCCCAGCTCCCCATCCAGGGCTCCAAGATGGAAGTGTCCCATCTCTGAGCCTCATTAGCTTTGGAAATGTGGCTGAGAGACAGAGAGAGAGGGAGGGAGGGAGAGGGTGAGAGAGACATGTTGGCTACTCTGGGCCAGTCCTGGGTTCTGACACTCACTCATGAGCTCCCGGGCTTGGCCCTTCTCAATGGCTGCTCTCAGGTCTTCTTGGAGCTTGAGGTCTCTTTCAATGAGGCTCCACTTGTGCAAGAGGACAAGGACGTCCTTGGTGGAAAGCACTGTCTCATTTACCGTGAATCTGTTCATGTCCCTGAAGGCCTGTATGACAGTGGCTCGGTACCTCAGCACAGAGTCAAGCGTCCCGAAGAAGTTGGTCAGCTGGACAGGGGCCAAGGTGGGCCTGTTTGGGAGTCAATGTTACAGACTGAGCAAAGGCTGCCGCCCCAGCCTGGCAGTCAGCACCGTGGCAGCCTGACGACATCACACACCCAGAAGTGCACACAGTTCCTCCAGGAACCAGGTTTTCCTGCACAGCAGACATCTAGCATGGGCCCCCAGGACGCAGAAAAGAAAAAAGTGAGCCACTCCAGGAAGGCACAAAGGGGACCTGGAGTCTGACCCGCACCCCAGAGGCACAGAAAACTCCTGAAACCCTGGCTAAACAGGGTAGCCAAACACACAGCTTGAGAGCCAGGGTGCCAAGAGCCTGCGAGCGCTCCACTCCAGGCCTGCCAGTTTCCCTTGCCTCACAGACCACCAGTCTGAAGTGAGAAAAACCCAGGGAGGCCCTGGGACAGTGTCACCACCCACGGCCAAAACCTGACTGATGGCCACCAGGAGGAAAAAGATCTCCCTGAATTCCAAGAGAGTTAAATCCTGTAACATCAGTTCCACACAACTATAAACATAAAACCAGTATTTTAAATAGCAATTGGTTCTTAGACACCAGCATGTCTTCCAACGATCCCTACATAGAAAAGGTTGACTATCCAGCACGGACTTAACAGTTTAGTTTTGAACAATACAAAACAAAAGGCCTTGTTCTTTTTATCAAGACATTTTTCTTTCTGAGATTACAGTCCTCTTGCTATCAACCTTCTGGTTCCGGTTAGCATAACTTGGCTCCCAAATCAGAAATGAGTGCACACAGTGTATTTTTTGTAACATGGTAGAATTGGAGGGAAATGTAGCTCTTCTGAGGAAACCAAAAGCATGGGATCAGAGGAAAATACTGAAACATTCCAGAGAATTCATGGACAATGAGTCTTCGCAGCCTAATGAAGGCAGAGGCAAGTTTGGGAACACTCTGTCTTACGTTAGAGTCACAGAAAATATTTTCTTTCTATGAAACATCACTTGATTCAAGTGTTTGAATCACAGTATCAAGGTAGATGGCTTGCCAGCTAAAAATGACCTCGTACGATGCATATTAGGGTTTGAAAAGTATGTTAAGTTCTCGGGGCCTTGACAAGAAGCCTTATAAAGTTGAAGGGGAAAGAAAGAGCTAATAAAATAGATGTTCTGACATTACCTACACCTGACACTGGTACTCTGCCCCAATCCACAGCAGGTCACGGCCCAGCATCCCCCTGGTACAGAGTCGTAACCGAGACATGGTGTCCACAGGTGGCAGACCAACACAGCATCCAAGAGGCCAGGAGGGCCCCCCTGGCGGGGGCAGGACTCACCTCAGGTGCTTCATGAGCACGATGAGAACATAAAGGAACTCATTGATCAGGTGCAGGGCAAGCCGCTTGGCGGGCTCCCGGGAGCCAGGCTGGCAAGGGCGCTGGCTCTCCCACTCCACTGCCTTGTCCCCCAGGTTGGTCACCCACAGTGTGTGTAGCAAGGAGATCACATTAGACAGCAGCGGAGTCTCCAGAAACCTAAAACCAAGCACAACAGCCTTCAATCTGCCACATCCTGACCTTTCAGCAGGATCAGACTATCCCCCTCCACAATCGTATCTGCTCATCCCTGTAGATAAGCATAGTCTCCAAGTAAAAACAGGGTGCTTGCTATACAAACGCAGCTTCCACACAGGACAAGGTGCACCTTCCTAACAGAAGATTGCCCTAAGTCCCTCCAAAAATTCAGGAGCCACACTGGGGCACACTAATAAAAACTGTCCTGTTCACGACAACAACTCAGTTTCGAAAACAAGACACTATTAGCCAGGAACATGAGCTAATTATGCCTTTTATAAACCTGAAACAATCTTGAAGTTGATGTCCAAATACATTCTAATTCTGGATATTAATTTCTTCCCCCCACCCCCTTTTTTTGTTGTTTGCAGATGTACTTGAATATATTACTTTCTTTTAGAGAAATTTCAGGAAATACTTTAAAAAAATGCACAAAAGGGCCTGCATTCTCCCAGGCTTATTATAGTGGTTAGTTCTTTCTAAGACAGAGCCCTCCCGCCAAGTGCTGTCTGATGTGACAGGGTCTTCATCTTTTCAGACAGTCTCAAACAGCAGGAGAATCAGGAATCACAATAAATCATCAAGTTCAGACCCTTGGTGCTGCTCCTCTAATGTGGGCTCATCACTGAGGACGGAGACCCTGCACTGACAGCAGAGCCCTGTCACCTGTCAGACCGGCCTTCCTGCAACAGAGGGCTGCAGATGCTAAAGCCTTAGAGCACAGGACACTACTTCAGAGCACAGAAGGCTGCTGGGACACCAGGGGAGGAGTCTGACCTGTGCAGAACAGAGCCAGACAGGCTGGCAGAGACTCTGCCAGATGTGAACAGCAGCTGGTGTCTGCTGTCCCATGGCAGACAAGAGACACTCAAGGAAAGGCTGTGAATAGAGGAAAGGCACTTTAGCACTGCCAGGAACAGGACTGCCAGGCATATGGTAGCATTGGAGGACACTGCATTTCAGAGAGCATGGATTTACTGGACATTTCCAACAAACAACAGAGCTGGCAGCAGACATCATGGTTTCTGTTCCTTTCCTTCCCACCTGACGTGCACCTCGCATGCAAAAGGTACTTACTTGCTTTCAAGGATGTGTAAAATCCATGTTAAAAGGCTATAGTCTCGTATAATTTCATAGGCAGATCTGGCAACCTGGGCAGCATTCTGTAGAATTTCCAGAATCCAATTCTGAAAACCCCAAACAAGAAGTTACTCTTCAGTGAGAAAACCCAATTTACTTGATTAAAGAAACAGTTTTAAAAATGTAATGGTATGGTGCCATTACAGGTGGTGACTGCAAATGAAGCCTGCTTTGCTAAGTCTGTCAGAGCAGTGGCCATGTACGAACGTGCCCTTCCCCACAAGTGACAGCCAGAGGACACAGACTTCCACAGCCATCTCTGGGCCCGGGGGATCCCCACTTCCGTTAATCCATCATCTGGAACCAACCCACAAGCAAAGATGCACCACAGAAGCCAAATGGCCCAGACGCGCAGCCACTGGCACAGGGAGTGCGTGAGGACCCGCCTCCAGGCCAGCTGCTGGCCGCCAGCCACGAGCCATGCGGCCCTGTGTTTACCACCTGGAAGGGAGGACATAAAAATGGGACTGTCCCCTGACTTGTTCATGGGGTGCTTCAGAATTCTCACATGCCATAAAAAACAAAAAGTTACCATACTCAAATTCAGTTTATTCGAATGGGCTTCTTAATCTTGACTTACTCCTATTTACCCACATTTTACATATGAGAAACAAAAGCTGACTACACTAGAAATTAATCAAAATACTAAAAGCTTTTCCTATTTCCTTCTACCACCTACCTGTAATATTTAGAAGGTACACACACCAGCTCTTGGTTCCTGACTGGCTAGGTGAGGCTGGCTGTTTCAACCTGACCCTTGCTTTCTAAATGAGTTCTGATGACCCCCAACTTCTGCAGTAGGTGAAATCCTGGTGATTCAAAAGTGCCTCAGAGTACCTCAGTCACCGACAGGGGGTTTCTAGACTTGTGACCGCTCTGAAGGCTCATGATTACTGATCAGTACCCCCAACTGATGGCCTTCGTATATGCCAAGGGCCGTATACACAGTAGGAGGGTTGCAGTAAAGAGTATTCAGAGGACAAATGACACTGGGGGTCACAACACTGCAGCCTCGAGTGAATCCACCCGCTCTGCATGCAGGGAACAGGACAGGCACTCTCAACGTCTCACTTCCTCTAACTGACAGCCAGGCTGTCCAGTCCTGTCCAGTCAGTCCTGTCCAGGCTGGGAACTGAATTCATATGGACTTGACTTCCAAATAAAATCTTAAGAAGGGGCACAGACCTCTCGCTCTCAAATAAGCTTGCGGAACCCACGTACCTGTGCCGCCTCGTCACACAGCGGGCTGTGGAAGAAGGACAGGATGATGTGGAAGATGCCACGCCGGGCACACAGCTCATAGCACTGCTTGTCACGGATCCCCTGCCTCAGAAGGCCAAACACCCACTCTTGCTCCGTTTTTTGCTATAACCCAGGCACACAAAAAACTGTTGTTAATAAGTGAAAGTCCTTTCATCTGACAACTGTTCAAACACCACTATTTTAAGTGGTGGCAAAAGTTGTAACACAGCAGCCCTGACCTCCATGTCTGATTATGAAAAATCCCTGATCTCATCTTTGATTCCACTTCTTCAGGTCAGAAATAGAGGATCAAGTCAAGTTAAATACTAAAGTCAAATAGGTATTCTACAAAAGAATATTGAATATGAATATCTAAAAAAAGAATTTAATATTTAACCCAGTGATTCACCAAGAAAATATGAGAATGTCGTAAAACTCAGGACTCTGAAGCCGAGTTTTTAAGGTTTGAGGCGCCATGTAGAAGTGAGCCCACAGCACGGAGACATTCCAAAGTGCAGGCCTGCATGGCCACTGACTGCACAATCGTGTTGGCCATGCAGCACACAGCATCCATGGGGAAAATGTCAGAATGACAACAGTGGCTGCATAATCAATTCAGGGGCCTGCAGTAGGCCGTGAGGACTCTGGAAGCATACCTCAAAGTCGGAGCTGTAGAAAAACTGGTAGAAGCCTGGCACTTTGTCCATGTTCAAGTACTCATGTGACAGCAGGAAGTTGCTGACCTTCAGGTACATGTGCTCCTCTGAGAACACAGGCAGACAGTCAGTCACGGCAGGCCCCAGCAGGACGCCCCCTGGTCTGGCAGCACTAAGAGGCAGGCATTCTGGGTATCAGACATAAATCCCCTCCCAGGAACTTTTGTATCCTGACCCAGAGGACTGGCTCTTGAGAATGAGAACAGAATTCGACACGTCAGCTCCATACCGCACACAGGCTTGCTCTCCTAGCTCAGAAACCACTGCTGGATGTTGAGTCCTTCAGGGACCTCGCACCCTCTGCCTCCCCAGCTCCCGTCCTACAGCACAGGCTTCAAACCAGCAGGTGGGAAGGGTGGGACTTGGTCACACATCCCACAGATCAGGGCTGACACCACACCCACCCGCTGCACCTGCCTCTAGCTTCTCACTGAAAGCGACCGTCACAGCGGGGGAGGCTCAGACACTACTGAGTGCCTCTGGAATGCAACAAGGCAGAGGCAACAGACACCCTAGCTCCTGCCACCTCCTATCCTTGGATCACCAATGAGTCTACCCCATGACCATGCTGCCCTGCACACGCTCCACCCCGACATGAGCACCGGTGTGGGACACAGCCACATCCAGGACCAAAACCATCATGGTCTCTGCCAATTGTTTTCTTCCCCTTCCAAATCTCCAAGGCAAGTAAACCCATGGAATAAAATGAAATGGGAGCAGATGAAAATCAGATCTGAATTCTAATAGCAACTTGACTGTGAACTAGCTGTGGGGCCTTGACAAGCTATCTACCCTTGGGAGCCTCAGTTACTGAGTATGGGGGATACAGGTGGAAATAGCACCCTGTGGTCCCTGATGGTACCAACTTTCTATGATTTTTCTCTCAATAACCAAAAAAAGTCTTAGAATGAGCTAACCTCTAGTCACACTATCTTAGCAGTGGTACCCCCATTCCTGTAAAAAGGAGCCTTGTTCTAACACCGTGGATTACACATGTGCAGTACTCACATACCAAAAGCTTTGTAGCTAAGGACCCGTGAGCCTAAGCATGAATCAATGATTAATAATGGCGGTGATGGTGACAGCAGCTATCACTGATGAGTTTTTACTGTGCCAGGCACTTACATGTGTGTTAGTGTGTGTGATCTAGGCCAGGTGTGGTGGCTCACACCTGTAATCCCAGCACTTTGGGAGGCTGAAGCAGGAGGATCGCTTGAGCCCAGGAGTTTGAGACCAGCCTGGGCAACATAATGAAACTCTGTCTCTACAAAAAATTAGCCAAGCATGGTGGTATTCACTGTAGTCCCAGCTACTCGGGAGGCTGAGGTGAGAGATTACCTGAGCCTGGGAGGTCGAGGTTGCAGTGAGCCGAGATCATGCCACTGTACTCCAGCCTGGGTGACAGAGCCAGACTGCGTCTCCAAAAACCAAAAAAAGTGTGTGATCCTCATCACCCTCACAGCAATGCTAGAGGCAGTGGGTCCTATCATCATCCCATCTTAGAGGAGGAAACGGGCATGGGGAAGTCCGGGACAGTCTGGCTGTGTCCACGCTTTCAGCCCCTGGGTTCCAATCCCTATGATGTGATTGGCCCACATTTTAACTTCAGTTTTATTTGCTCTCACCACAGTTTCCTATAACTACAAGCGAATATGAATATATACTCTTTCCCTCCATTATAAATACTGTTCTACACTTTGCTTTTGCCATCTAATCTTTTCTGGATTTCACCCCACAGGGGTCCATGACGAGCTTCCTCACAGCCATCACCTATTTACTGTCCAGAGCTGATGGGGACTTTGGTGGCTCCTCATCTTCCACAATCATGAGCACGGAGTGGCCTTGAAACACAGATGTGTGACCCACTATACCTGTGGGACTAATCCCTAGAAGTAGACTTGCTCAGCCTCAGCTTTTCAATTTCCCCTCAACCTAATTATGTCAGTGGTACCTGGTTTCAAAATCTGCAGGGCTGCTTTGGCAATGAAGAGAGCCAAGGTAAAAGTGAGTCTCATGTCCTGAGTTCGAATCCCATTCCGGACTACATCCAACAGGTAAAGTAGCTTGAAAACAGAACAGAAAAGGAAAACGTAAGATAAGCGTGTTCAGAGCTATGGTCAGTCTTCTCTGGTGCAGCCGAACCAGGGCTCGGCAGGGTGTGCCTGCTCCTCATATCCCAGGGGCCACTGAAGATGAAGCTCACAGAAGCAGACACACTACTTGCCAGCATCCCCGGAATGCTTTTCGTTTTTATTTTAGGAGTCAGTCATGTGCACAACAGCAGAGAGAAGTCTGGCACCACGCCCTGAAAATCTAATCTGCTCTTGTTCCTCCAGCACCATGGGGTACAGGTTTCTGAGGTTCAGTGTGTCGTGGATAATAGCCACCTTAACCACTGAGTTTAGACCAAAGAAATACTCAGTAGAAGTCAAATAATTTTGTCTACACACAACACAAGAAAGCCTGTAAGGAGAAACCTTTCTCAACCTCCACAGGGGGTTGTGGATCAAAGGCAACCTCCGGCATCACCTCCTAAGGGAAAAGACTTTTGCTCTTCAGCAGAGATCTCCCAGCAACACGCCACCTCCGTGTTCCCTAGTAAATCCTTCTACCAAACCGGGTGGACAGCCAGCTCTCTGAAGCCCGCCAGGCCCACCCCCACAGTAGGATGTACGCTCTTCCTACTTACCTGGGGCTGCTCTTGGAACCGTGCCCCCTCCAAGTGCGAGTAGTAGGCCGCCAGGACATGGTAGGCTAAGGCTCGCATCTGGGGGTCATAGCTGCTGAGGGCTATGACAGTTAGGCCAAGAGCATTTGAATCCAAAAATTTTCGACAATCCACCACAAACTCTACAGGAAATGAAATACAGCATGAAACACACACAGTATGATTTTATTATTCTTGTTAACCTGGAGAATTAAATTTCCTCTTGCATCTTACCAATAGCTACATGTGCCAAGCACAAGGAATGCAAGTCTCTCGCCAACCCCTCCTAACTTCTGCTGAAGTTAGACCAAAAAAACTGTTCCTTTATGTAGCAATAATGACCATACCTTCAATTTCTAAAATGCTCATACATCCCAACCAGGATAATTTCATTACTTCTCATAAACACCCAATGAGTCAGGCTATTGGAGGTGACACTGAGACCCACTGCGGAGACCCCAGTATGCCAGAGGCCTGGGAACACAACTGGGAATCAGCAGAGAAAATCAATCCCCAGCTTCCAACTTGCTCAGCCCTCCACCGCAGGCGCCTGTCTATAAGCATCACCGAGGAAAGCACATACAGCAGTGAAAGCAGGAAAAGGCAGCTGATGCCAACCAGCCCGACAAACGACTCACACCCACTCTGCAACCCTAGCTCTTCCTTCAAATAAACAACACAAGTCTCACAGAAAAGTGCCTCATCAAGCTTAAGCAAAAGCTACGGTCCAGAGAGCCTGTTGGCTGGTATCCATTTGCCATTTGTGAGGCCTAGAGAAGCTGACAATCACTAGAGAAGAGGAGAAGACTCACAGAGAGAGGGAGAAGGTCAGACACATGAGGGGATGTGCCTTACCACAACCTAGAGGGCTCTTCACTAACAAAACTGAGGACACCTTCTCACTCCTTAATAAAAACCCAGGCTATTCTACAAGATAAATACTGTCAAGAAGAACCTTAGAATAGGAATTAATGATTAATGATTAAACTGATCATGATAATTATCCACAATGATGTTCTCGAGATAGAGTGACCAGTGGCCTAATTGGGAACCAAACACAAGCCAACTGAAATGACTACTCCAAATGAGTAATCATGGAATATACCATCAATAAGAGATAGTCCATTGATGACATTTTTAAAAGTTAAAGAAAGATAAAGCATGTTAAGCAGGGATACAGAAGACACAAAAACCCAAAACCAAGCTTCTAGAGATGAAAACTAAAATATCTGAGCTGAAAAATGCATTGGATGGTGAAATGGTTTGGATTTGTGGCGCTACCCAAATCTCACGTCGAATTATAAACCCCCATGTTGGAGGGAGGGACTCTGGTGGGAGGTGATTGGATCTCGAGGCAGATTTCCCCTTGCCGTTCTCATGCTAGTGAGTGAGTTCTCACAAGAGCTGGTTGTTTAGAAGCGCGTGGCACTGCCCCACTTCTCCTGCTCTGGCATGTAAGATGTGCCTGCTTTCCCTTTGCCTTCTACCATAATTGAAAGTTTCCTGAGGCCTCCCCAGCCATGCTTCCTATACAGACTATGAAACCATGAGTCAATTAAACCTCTTTTCTTTATCAATTATCCAGTCTCGGGTTCTTTATACCAGTGCAACAATGGACCAATAGAGATGGGATTATCAGTGATTAGACACTAGACCAAAAAGGATTAGCGAACTTAAGACAGCAATAGAAACTATCCAAGCTGAAACACAGAGAGAAAAAATATTAACAGAACATCAGTGTCCTGTGGGTATGTGTAATTGGGGTCCCTGAAAAAGATCTGAAGAAATAATGGCCAAAACTTTTCTAAATGTGACCAAAAAAAACTATAAACCTAGACAGCCAAGAAACTCAATAACATAAAACATTAAGAATATCATGCAAGCATTATTACAAATAAAGCATATATATTTACATATAAAAGAAAATCACACCAAAGCACATTGTGATCAAACTGTTTGACACCAGTGATTTAAAAAAATCTTAAGAGCAGCCACATGACATACAGAAGAATGAAGACAAGAACAGGAGATTTCTTGTCAGAAATAACTCAATTCAGAAACCAGAGGAGCAACTTCTTTAAAGTACTGTAAGAAAAAAAACTGTCAACCTTGAATTTTATACCCCATCAAAATCTTTCAAAAGTTAAGACTTTTTTCATACACAAAAAAGCTAAAACAATTGGTCACCAGTAGACTTGAACAATAAGAATTCTTAAAGGAAGTATTTTAGGAAGAAGAAAAATGATACCAGATAGAAATCTAGATCTACACAAAGGAATGGTAACAATATGGCAAATATCAAATATTTACACTTCTTTTAAAAATAATGACAATTTGAAGCAAAAACAACACTATATTGTAGGGTTTATAGCATACTGAAGTGTAATGCATGATAAGAATAGCAGAAAAGCCAGAAGGGAGGAAATGGATCTATACTGTTACAAGGTTCTTATACTATACATGAAGTGGTATCATCTCACTTGAAGATAAACTGTAATAGATTGAAGATGTGTACTATAAACCCTAAAGCAACCAGTGAAAATATGCATGCATGCACTCATACACATACAAAAGTTGCAGGTAAAAGTCAACAAGAGATAAAATAGAGTCAGATCAATAATCACATTAAATATAAATGATGTATACACTCCAATTAAAAGACAGAGATGGTCAGATTAGATAAAAAGCAGAACCTAGGTACATGCTGCCTTCAAGAAACCCATTTTCAATATCAAGACATAGACTAAAAGTGAAAGGATGAAAAGAGCATAGTCAGATGACTCTTGGGCATAGCAGTTTAGGAACAAAATTTTCTAATTCTCTTATCTCTACTTTTTTAAAGCCAGAGTCTCCTTTGTCGCCCAGGCTGGAGTGCAGTGGCACAATCCTGGCTCACTGTAACCTCCGCCTTACGGGTGCAAGCGATTCTTGTGCCTCAGCCTCCTGAGTAGCTAGGACTACAGGCATGTGCCACCATGCCCAGCTAATTTTCTTATTTTTAGTAGAGATGGGGTTTCACCACGTTGGCCAGGCTGGTTTCAAACTCCTGGCCTCAAGTGATCAGCCCGCCTTGGCCTCCCAAAGTGCTGGATTACAGGCATGAGTCACCGTGCCCAGCCTAATTTTTTTATTTCTCATAAGTGACTGTTTTTGATAAGAGGGGAAAAGAAAGCCAAAAGCTTTAAAAGCACCAAAATAGATACAATTATATTGTTTTACAAAAGATGGAAGAAATGTGTTTAAGAGACACCTACATAAGTACATAACAAATACAGGCAAACGGAATACATTTGGGAAGGAGAAAAGTCTAAACATTTAGTTTATACTCACTAAAAGCAGCTAATACTCAGCTGGCTGGGATATTTTTAGTAATCACTGACATTCTAAGACAAATGGATTTTCCACGTGTTCATGAGGAAAAGTCAGTTTCCTGTTTTGTGCTCATCTCTTCTACTCTATGAAAATCTTGGCTTTGTAACACTTATGGAAAAGAGCCGCCCTCAGAATGCTGAAAACATAATAGGCTATTTAAAAATAGTTATAAATGCCATTCTCTTTGTTTCAAGAACCTCATGAATAGCAACGTGGCCTTAACAGACCTTCAGATCAAAATGGCTTAACCAGGACAGTTATCAAGGATTAAAATTAAAACTGCCCCAAAACTGGGTGTAATGGCTCACCCAGCCTCCCAAGGTGCTGTAATCCCCCAGCAACTTGGGAGGCTGAGGTGGGAGGATTACTTGGGGCCAGGAGTTCCCCTGGCAACACAGAGAGATATAGTCTCTACCAAAAAAAAAAAAAAAAAAAAAAATTTAGCTAGGCATGGTGGTGCACATTTGCAGTCCTAGCTACGCAGGAGGCTGAGGCAGGAGGACGGCTTGAACAGGAGTTTGGGTATACAGTGAGCCATGATTGTGCCACTGCACTCCAACCTAGGTGACAGAGTGAGACTCCGACTCTTAAAAAAAATGTGCCCCAGTATTAGTGGGCTTCAGTAGCAGTGTAACTGCTGTTGGAGCATCAGAAATCTTCCTTACACCTCTTTTTACATAATATCCCCCAGAGGCGCCCCACTAGGCTAGACTCATCACAGTGAGAAGAGTCAGAGGAGCCTGCGTGCTCTGGTCGTCTAGTGATGAGGCTCAGAGAATTGCAAATGGGGCTTCCTGTTCTGGCTGCCTTGTGGCACGTGTGAATTATGAGCTGTAGATTTCAGCCCAGTTCTGGACAAGAGTTCGCTGTGGAAAAAGCATTTGTCACTGCCATTGCTAACAGCCTTGGCTGGCCCTGTTTCTTGGCCAAGGACTCAAAGAAGGGAAGGAATAAGGTTAAGAAAATAGGTTCCCATTTCCAGCAAAGGGCTGAAAACGGAGCAGTGAGACTGTAATTACTCTCAAGACTGGCAGCCACATATAAAACTTAATTGTATGCTCAATTTAGGATTGCAGTTAGTTTAGCAATACCTGGACCCAGGTCCTGCCGCAGGAAGTAAAAACATACAGTTGAGAACTTCTGCTACACTCTGCTTAGCTGAATCTCACAAATGTAACATGGGATAGATGCAGCTTGGCAGAAAAGATTACATCATGTGTATCGCCATTTACATGAAGTTCAAATACAGGATGCTGGCCCCTTCCAGGGAGGAGGGGGCTTAAGGAGCTGCTTACTGTTCTATGCCCTGATCTGGCTGATGGTGTCACCACTACTGATTTTTCTATGTGTCACACTTCAACTATGTTAGTGCCAGGAATTTGCCTCTTCCAATGAATGAGTGTGCTTCCTTTCAGCAGTCAATGAAATCTGTTTAAAAATCAGGCCTCCATTTTTTGTTCAGGATGACAAGATGCCCAGAGCAACATCTAATAAATGTACTTTTTGGGGAGTGGGGTTTTTTTTTTTTTTTTTTTTGGGTATATCCAGTTCCCTCTCCACCTCTATGCCTTTTGAAATGTTCTACTTTGATATGAATTTTTCGTGTAAATTTTTGGCTATTGCAATTCCTTTTCAAATTGGGATAGGCAAGCTCTGCAAATTTTTCTACCTGTATTAAACCAATAAAACTTAAATAGATGTATTTGGAAATTTAAGGTAAGGAAACTGGTACCTGGTACATTTTCCTAATTTGAAAGACCATTTACTAATGACAGCTCTTCAAAAAAGTCCTCCCAGACCAAGGGGAAAAAAAAAAAAAAGCACAGTACTCAAGATTTCATGAAAATTAACATCCTGATTTTGCTATTAAACAGTTTCCAAGCCTTTTTCTCCTGAAAGCTCTATTTGTTACAATTCACTAAAGTTAAAATGTCCAGTAGTCTTGCATTTTTTTAGAGTATGGAAACTTTATTTCCATGTTTGATGAGTAACAGACTTAGCAGCGCCATTGAGGCACAGGGGAAATCAGAAGAGCTTCCTGGCCACAGACTAGGAGATCTGCTGCAGTTAGCCTGCTGCTTAAAATCGCCATCAGGGCAATTAAGATATCCATTTGCTATTACCGTAATCTGACATTTGTATGAAATGCCCCCTGCTCTCTTGCAAACAAAATCCAGCTTCAGCAACAGAGCACAGTGCTCACCACGGGGAGCTAGAGCCAACACAAAGGCCTATTGATGGGAAGATCTCTATGAAATCCTAGCCTCTTTGATCTTTTTAAAAGGGATACAAAGGGCACTGATAGAGGATTGGCAAATCTGTTCAGAAGTAGGAGCATTTGTTGAGAAAAGAAAATTTGAAGTTTAAAAAGGAGGAAAACAGTATGAATAGTGGAACACTGTCTCCCCAGTGCACCTAAATCTCCCCAGTTGTGAAGTCTGGGAGTCCATTCAGGGATCACGCGAACCAGCACAGAAGCAAAATGCGTGCCGCCACGCCCCCAGCACACCCCACTGGAATCTCAAGCTGGATCTAGGAAAACAGGAGGAACTGCAACAGTTCTCCCTCTAGAATGAGGAAACTGTGGCCAGAGGTAGGGTAGGAAGTGCATTTTCCCTGTATACCCTTCAGCACCTGCTGAATTTCAAACTGTGAATGTATTACCTAATGTTAAAAATTAATGAACTCAGACTTCCCAATTCTGGCAAGATAGAGTAGACATGCTTTTTCCTATTCTTCCTATCAAGTAGAACTAAAAATACTGAGCACCATATGTAGAACAAATATAAGACGATTCTGGAAGGTAGAAAGAAAGCAGACCAGACAGAGACCTTGAGACCCAAAGAACAAGGTAGTGCATTCCTGGGTTGTCTTCTTGCCTCATTTGTCCTAGACTTAGAACTCAAGTCAGCAATCTGGAAATGTCGACAGGCTCTCACACACACAAAGGCCGGAACAAAAGCCAGTTCTCTCTAACCAAAAAAGAATGGAAAAAAGGCTGCCTAGCAAGACAGAAAACTGTGAGCCAAGAGCGGCAATACTTCAGCCAGACACTTCACTGTGCCCCACTCCCAGCCACACCAGCAAAGGTGGAGCCTAGACTCCCACCCCTGCCAGGCTGGAAGGAGGAGCCCCAAATCCCCTGTTGGGGTGACATGAGAGAAGGCCAAGTAGGGAGGCAGGATGTTCCTCTCCTGGGCAGTGACAGTACACTCCTCCTGCCCCCACTGGGGTGCCAGAGGAAGCACAGCAGAGAGTAAGGACTTTCAGCATGCCCAGCAGTGACTCGGCAGCCCCCACTTCTACCTGTCCCCGCCCAGAAAGACCTGCAGAGGCCCAGTGAGCAGCTGGGACCCCCATCTGGACCAAGAGTCACAAGCGGGACAGATGGACTTTTCAACACACGGAGGCTGTAACAACTGACAACAACAGGTGAAGCAGTATGAATCCAGACCCAGACCTCACACCTCGCAGAAAAATGAGCTCAAAACAGATCATGGGCTTAAATTTAAAGAGTAAAACTAGAAACTTTTAGATAGAAACATAAGAAAAATTCCTCAGGATCTAGGGGTAGACAGAGTTCTTAGATGCCAAGAGCATGATCCATAAAAGGAAAAACTGACCAAATGGACTTCATCAAAATTAAAAGCTTTTGCTCTGTGAAAGAGCCTGTTAAAAGGATTAAAAGATAAGCTATGGATTGTTAGATATTTGCAAACCACAAATCCTTCCAAGGACTAGTATCTAGAATATATAAAGAACACTCAAAACTCAATAGTTAAAAAAACGAAAGACAAAAAAAAAAAAAATCCCCAAACTCAATAGTTAAACAAAAGACAAAAAAAAAATCCCCAAACTCAATAGTTAAAAAAACAAAAAACAAAAAATCCCATTAGAAAATGGGCAAAAGACATGAACAGACATTTCACCAAAGAGGATGTACAGACAGCAAATAAGCCACAGGATGTTCAACATCATTAGCCATTAGAAAAATGCAAATTCAAGCCACAATGAGCTATCCCTACACACTGTCAGAATGCCCCCAACCAAGAGACCTGACCAGCCTGGGAAGATCAATCTCAGTGTTTCTCAATGTGTGTCACATGGAAGTGTTTCTTTCTCTCCCCACAACCCATTCACCCACAAGGACTCCCACTCTGAGGCTACTAGACACAAAACATAATTTCCAAAATGTACTTAAGCCAAGAAAAAGGCAACCTCAGCAGGCTGACCCATTTTCAGGAATAAAATCTCTCATTTCTGCTGGTATTTGACCAGTAACTAATAAAAATGCAGAAAATGCTCACCATTAGGAATTACGAAAACATCAAAGACAATTGGAGATTTCCAGATTTCAAAATTACAATTTTTTTTTTTAAATCACTGTATGTTCAAAATACTAACTGTGACTTTGCTGAAAATCACTGGAATGAACAGACGAGGGGATGGCTGAAGATCCTTTAAGAATTATTTCCAAGATTCAGGTCCTCATCTGGTAATTATGGCAATAATTACCATAATCAAGCTGACCTCTGAGAAGTCATGCATAGCAAGCCCCGACCCCAGAGAAGACTGCAGTTACCTGGCCTTGTCAGCTCACTGAAGAGCTGAAGGAGAAAGCAGGGGTCGTAGAGGCCATCAAGATCCACCCTGCTTTTGTCTTTGAATATCAGCTCCTCTGTGTCCTGAAAGAGCCAAAACCAACAAAAACGTGTGATTCAACCTCACAAAGGTAATACAGGCTGAGTATCCCTTATCTCAAACATCTGGGATCAGAAGTGTTTCAGATTCTGGAATATTTGCATACATAATGAGATATCTTGGGGATGGGAGCCAAGTTTAAACACACAAATCATTTATGTTTCATATGCACGTAATATACATAGCCCGCAGGTAACTTTATACAGGAATTTAAGATAATTTTGTGCATGAAACAAAGTCTCTGTACACTGAACCTCAGGAAAGCAAAGGGGTCTCTATCTCATGTTAGTGCTCAAAAAGCTTCAAATTTTGGAGCATTTCAGATTTGGGATTTTCAGATTAGAGATTCTCAACCTGTATGGCATAACTGTTTACCCACTATTGTCAGAGCTCAAATTGTTTTGAATATTTAAGGGCATAAAACAAAGTGCCTCTGTAAAAAGCAGTGCTTGTACATGAAATGATAGGATCCTTGGGATGTGCTGCAAAATAATCTCCTTGGGGGCAGGGGAACAGAGTGGTATAAACAGAACAAGCGTGGCCAGTGCAGATCATTGTTGCAGCTGGGTGGTGGGCTTATGAGGGTCTGGTCTCTGTACCTTTATGTATGATAAGATTCTTACTTAATAAAAAGGCAAATAATAAGAAAAACGAAGCTGAGGGTGCAGATGGAGCCCCTGAGGCTGGGGCGAAGGGGTGGGTAGGGACAGAACAGCAGCAGCCCAACCTTGGGGGGCAGCAGCTTCTGGTTCTGGGGGAAGTGCAGGATGGTCTGCATCATCCGGTCCCGGTCCAGCAGGCGAAGGATGTCCCCAACACTCGGCTGCTGCCACAGTGACCTGCCCAGGCTCCGGCATGTCTTGTGATGCTCCACGGCCGCTGGGCCCCACAGCAGCACCCTAGAGCCAGAAAAGGGAAGACTGGTCACAGAGCCCCCCGGGAACAGAATTAATCATGATAACAACAACAGGTAGCAGTTGTCAGGCTGCCAGTTCACACCAGGTGCTGTTCTGAGCATGCGACGTATTACATCACTCAATCCCATCACAGCTTACGAAGTGGGTGGTGGTGATGGTGAGGCTGAGGGTGGGTAACAGTGTCGGTGACAACGACAGAAGCCGGTGTCTACTCAGCTGGCCCTATTCTAAGCCCTTCATGTAGATCAATTCACTCAATCTGCACAACAGCTCCATCAGGTGGTACTATTATTATCCCCCTTGTGCAAATGGGGGAAAGAGGTGCGGAGAGGATTAAGCAAGTTGCTCAGCTGCTCACCTGCCCAGACAGTATGTTGCAGGGCTGGGATTCAAACTCAGGAAGTCTGGCTCCTGAGTCCATGCTAGACCACAGGGCAGAATCCTGATCTCTCACTGCTCACATGTGGCCACGAGTGAACCAGGTCTGCCTACACAAGCCTTTCGGCTAAGCCCACCGTGTGTGCTATGGACAACCTTCACACCACAACCGCCACCGCAGCGGTCAGAGGCCACCTTGCCTTCCTTCCTCCTAGAAAATGACTCCAGCCTAGCACTTCCCCCAACTCTCCTCCTCCCTCCCCCATCCACTGCCCTGCTGCTGCCCCGCTGCTGCCAGGCTGCTCCCCAGAGCCCAGCTGTGACGAGGAATGCTTCTCTGCTGTCTCCTGGATGGAATGGAAATGCTTCCGTCTGGTACTTCCACCCTCCACTGCCAATCCATTTGGCCTTCCCATTGCCTGTTTCCCTGCACACATCAACGACCCCAATAAGCCGGGCTACCCACCCTTTCCCCAAATGTCCTGAGTTTCCACTCCTGCATGCTGTTTCCTCCTCCTGCTGCCCCAGGCCCCTCTGCCCACCTCACCTCAATTAAATCCCTCTGACTCAGCAAATGCCAACCCTGGCACGAATCGGTCTTGAGCACACAGGGCCTGGCTCTTGGTGCTCCTGTAAGAGCTGGTTTATATCACGGGGCGTGAGTCAGCTGCCACTTTAAAAATAGCTAAATTTCTCACAGTCTGATACCCTCAGCAGACAGGAAGACTGTATCTCATTCCTGTAGGTTTTCCTGAGAGCACCAAGCCCAGCGCCTCCAGGCAATCAAGGAACATTATCTATAGAGCTAAATACTTCTAAACAAAATTCTTCTAAATACAGGTTCACTTCTGTGCAAGTCAACAACAGTCACTAACGTTAGAAAAGGAAAGAATCATCCTTTCAGGGATGCTCGCTGTTCACCCCAGTTTCTGGCAGGCAGTGAGCCCATACGCCAGGCACACCTGGCAGAATGCCCACCACTGACCGGTGGGAGAGCCGCCACGCAGCGTCCAGGATCCCCAGCTCAGCTCCCTGAGCTCAGGCCTGCTCCCTCATCTAAGGATGACATGTTTATTTTGTTTGCGGAAATGCTCTGTGCCCCTTAGAGCCACAGAGCCAGTGAGTGGCACATCCTTGATTCGCTCTTCCCCCGGGAGCTGAAACTAGACTCTTTCACAACCAGCCCTATCCTGTGACTCCCTGGGCAGCCTCGCTTGGCGTTCTCTGCTCTCTGTGTTAGAGGTCGTTCTCCTGCAGAAATGGGTAGCTGGAACAATGCCGCACTGTGATAAAACCCGCCTCCGACTTGCTCTCCCCTCTTCCTCCCATAAGAAGGGCTATTCTACTCCAGAAAGGACATAACTGACATATCACCAGCTCCGACGTCAAAAGAGCAAGGCTGCCACAGGAGAAAGGAAAAGAGTTTCTATGCAAGCCCTGGGCATTCTTAAGAGACAGAAAAAAATGTTTTCATTTTCTTTTTCTTTCATTTTTTTTAAGTGGGGTGGGGAGGGTTGGGAGATAGCTTCTGGGCTGATACAGCTCTCATCTTTAAACAAAGTACTTTGACGTGGAAATTGTTTTCTCCTCCCTGCAAGCTCTCCTGAACAATCTTCCTTGGCCCAGTCAGCCCACCTCCTGGCTGAACACACACACACACACGTACATATTGAGCAGATGTTCCAGTACTAGTCCCAAATGGCAAGGAGAAAAGAAGACTCTAGGGCAGCAAAGAGGATCCAAAAGTGCATTCTATCAATGGCACATTTGATCAAGCTCCTGCTTAGGTGCGGCACTTGTAAAGGTGAGGCAGGGCCCACAGGGAAAGGTGTCACACTCAGCCCTGCAGGACCAAAGCCCATCTGACCAAGAGACTGGGAGCCCAGGAGAGACAGACATGCACACCCACACCCACCCACATACACGCATGCACACACAGACACAAGCATGCATGCACACACAAACAAAAAAAAGAGATTTTATGTACAGTTGGGCACCCTGACACTTCCCCTGAAATCCCTATGGCATAAGTCAATCTACCTAAAGGCATGAGCAGAAAAGTTTTCAGAAAAATCAACCAAATGAGACATCCCAGCCCAGTCGACAGTGCCCAACAGGGGCAATTCCAGACGGACAGGCACCCATCAGTCAGCTGCAGCGGCCCTGCCCAGATGCCTTATGGCACAAGACCAAGCTTCCCCAGAGCAGCCTATACAGAAGCCAGTGTGAGTCAGGGGAGTGTTGCCTGCCTCACTCTTTCCCTGAGAACCAAAATGGAATGAGAGAAAAAATCTCGAGTCTGGAGCTCACTGTGTGGAGAGCAGGCTGCGACCTCAAGGCCTAGTCTACCTCTAGCCCAACACTCACCTGAAGTTGATGAGGCTGAGCTTGTTCTGCTCATACGCTCGAAGCAGAAGTAAAATCTTCTGATCTACAAGTCAAAGCAGGATCGGTTTAGGAAGATGAACCCCTGACACCCTCCTGCTGCTCCCGCCACCTGCCCTCATACTCTCCCTGCTCAAATGGCCTGCTCCTCACATCTTTGCCCTGCTCACACCGCCTGGTCTCACTCCCTCCTCCTGCTCACATCCTTCCGGCCCTCATTCCCTATCTCTGCTCACACCCCCTGGCCCTCACTCCCTCCCCCTGCTCATACCCTCTGGCCCTCACTCCCTCCCCCTGCTCACACTACCCAGCCCTCACACCCTCACCTAGGACACTGAGAGTGGCGCCATAGGCCCCGAGAAGCACTGCAAAGTGGCTGCTCTCACAGACAGAGGGGCACATCTCCACCACCGTCAACATCAGGTCCACCAGTGCTTCTGCAAGAAAACAACCCTGAAACACATGGCATGGTGGGGCAGACACATTGAATACCAGTAGAGGAGAGAGCCTTCCAGGCAACACTGAAATGCTGGAAATCTCCTCCTCTGAATAATGCTGGTGTTTGGACTGCCATCTAATCCCTTCCTCGCTTATTTTTTTGTTATTATTATTTTCTTTTTTTTTTTGAGATGAGGTCGTGCTATGTTGCCCAGGCTGAACTCCTTAGCTCAAGCAATCCTCCTTGGCATCCCAAAGTGCTGGGATCAGAGGCATGAGCCACCGCGCCCAGCCCCCCACTTATTTTTCAATTAAGACATCTCCACAATCACCTTTCTTCCTAGGCCTTGGACAAGGCTGAATGCAGTCCCTGCGCATTCCCCCTCCCAAATGTTAAGCCAATACAGATTTTCAATCCAGGCATGTTCTCCCCATGACTGTGCTACCAAAGCCTCTACTCTGTCTACTCTTGCCTGAAATGAATGGGGGAGCCCTTTTTAGTTTTTCTACTACCCATACCAGTGATGTGGCTAATGGCTGTCTTCGACTTATTAATAGCAGTTTATTATAGTCTGACCCTGTGGTGATTGCTAATACTTCCGGGTGTGAGTTTTATCTGTCTAAACAGAGCGTGGCGTCACGAGGGCAAGAACCCTCGGATTATCTTCTCTGACATCCGACCTGTGAGCACTGAAGTGAATCCTTACTGAATTAGGGATGGGGCCTAAACTTAGGCTTTTGAAGTTCTTTACCACTGAACTGTCAATGGGCAAGTTCTAACCGTTTTCCCTTGGTAAAAGTTTCAATCCTCCCGAGCAGAAATTTCATGCAACTAAATCAATTTCTCTCAGGTTAGACACCCACACTTTTTTCCCACATGCGACTTCCCCTCGATCCCAGATTTTAACATGAGCCCATGATACGGCACTAAGATCTCAAACACAACTTCTGTAAGCCAGTTAAGGCCTTGAAAACAGGTTTGTATTTGCTGTTTGACCACAAGTCAGAGGAGACATTTCTTGACCCTGGATTTGACAGAAATAAAACATTCTGAGACTGTCTTGGCAATGCTTCCTTAGCTCCGAGAGCTGGAGGGAGATGAGCTTCAGTGCAGCCAGTGTAAGGAAATCAGGAGATAAAATCTGGATCTGGAATGGAAGGGTTGGGGTAAGGGGTCACCTTTTACTTGGCTGTCTGGGCTCTCCTCTCTGTCAGACTTCAGCAGAGTCGGCAGAAACAGCGAGTGCTGCATGAGCATCATGTGGACCACCGGGAGCTGGATGAGCTTCGTGCGCACGGAGCTTTCTGGGCCGTACAGGAGCTGTACGGCGGTGAGGAGTGTCTTTAAAAATGTGTGGTCCTGGTACCGAAATCTAGGCGGCGAGAGTCAAAGGGAAAAGAGCTTTGCTAAAAGGAAAATTTATTTTACAAGAAACAATAAAAATTCTTTTTCTCAGCATTTTATTTATTTATTTATTTTTGAGATGGAGTCTCATTCATTCTATTGCCCAGGCTGGAGTACAGTGGTGCAATCTCAGCTCACTGCAGCCTCTGCCTCCCAAGTGCAAGTGATTCTCCTGCCTCAGCCTCCGGAGTAACTGGGATTAAAGGCATGCACCACCATGCCTGACTAATTTTTGTATTTTTAGTAGAGACGGGATTTCACCATGTTGGCCAGGTTGGGCTTGAATTCCTGACCTCAGGTGAGCCGGCCTCCCAAAGTGCAGGGATTACAGGCGTGAGCCACTGCGCCCAGCCATTTTCTCAGTATTTTATTAAGAAAATGTTCAAACAACACCAAGTTGAGAATTTTGCAGCGAATACCCTATACCCACCATCTAGGCTCTACCACTGACACGGCACTGCATAGCTCTATCACAGTCCTGTCTGTCCACTGACACAGGGAGCACTTCTCAAAACAAGGGAGGGATGCAGTGCATTTATTTTCTTTTTCCTTTTTTTTTTTTTTTTTTTTGAGACAGAGTCTCGCTCTGTTGCCCAGGCTGGAGCGCAGCGGCGCGATCTTGGCTCACTGCAAGCTCCGCCTCCTGGGTTCACACCATTCTCCTGCCTCAGCCTCTCGAGTAGCTGGGACTACAGGCGCCTGCCACCACGCCTGGCTAATTTTTTCATATTTTTAGTAGAGACGGGGTTTCACTGTGTTAGCCAGGATGGTCTCGATCTCCTGACCTCGTGATCCACCCGCCTCAGCCTCCCAAAGTGCTGGGATTACAGGCATGAGCCACAGCGCCCGGCCCAGTGCATTTATTTTCTTTATGACTCAAACACCAAATGAACTTCCTGCTTAGTGGAAATGCCAGGAGGCATGAGAGCAGCTGCGCCTGAGAAAGAGGCAACTTAGTGCCTCCCAGGTCACCTTGCCCGGCCTCCCTCCTTCCTCACTCTCCTCTACTCAGAACTTCCATCAAATGGTTCAGAAGCCTTCTATGTCCTAAATCCCTTCAAAACCCACTAAGGAAAGGAAAGCAACATGCTCTAAAGAAAGTGTTTTTCAGTCCTATACGAATAACTTTAACCTAAGATGGAAAGAAATGTCATAGTTCTGTGATGGTAACCTATAGCTGTCATTAACCTGGTACCCACTCTCACTTCTCTTTCTCCTCTTGCGTGAAATACTTTTCTCTGTTTCAAGTTCATGGGATGGTCAGGGAAATAAAAATAATGCATGACTATCTGATTGCCCCAAACTGAAGAGTTGGAATGTATCAAGGGTCAGGAAGGATGTGAGGGAAAATGAACGCTAACACACACTCTGTTGGGAGTACAAATTCGCTGGCTGGGCACAGTGGCTCACACCTGTAATCCCAGCACTTTGGGAAGCCGAGGCAGGTGGATTATCTGAGGTCAGGAGTTCGAGACCAGCCTGCCTAACATGGTGAAACCATGTCTCTACTAAAAATACAAAAAATTAGCTGGGCATGGTGGTGCGTGCCTGTGGACTCAGCTACTTGGGAGGCCGAGGCAGGAGAATCACTTGAACCTGGGAGATGGAGGTTGCAGTAAGCCGAGATCGCACCGTTGTACTCCAGTCTGGGCAACAAGAGCAAAACTCTGTCTCAGAAACAAAAACAAAAACAAAAAATTTGCTCAACAACTTTGGAGAGCAGTTTGAGCATCTAGAACTGAAGATGCACCCACACTAAAAGCTAGTAAGTCCCCAATCCACCCCAAGAGACATGATAGAGACTGCAAGACTATAATGGGAGAGAATGATAGAATGAGACAGAGAAAGAGAAAAACAGAGAGGGAGGGAGAAAGAGATGTGATGTAAAGGGGAGAATAGGGAGAACAGCCTAGACATTTGTCAGTAGAGGACTGGCTAAGTAAACTGAAATATAGTCAAAAGACCGAATATTCTACAGCAGTAAAAATGAACGACTTAGATCTACAAGTATCAACACGGATAAATTAGAAACATCTCAGTGAACCAAAGGATGTATAAAGAATGATACATTAAAAAAAAAAAAAGAATGATACATTAGTGTAAAATGTTAAACACGCTAAATAATATTAACAACATATTAACACTCAGTGTATGAAAATACAAAATAAGATACTGACGAGACAAAGCAGAACCTCAGAAGAGTGCTGACCTTTGGTTAGAGATGGATGAGAAAGAAACAGGACAAACACAGAAAACTGTCAGCATGTATTAAATGTGGGGGCTACTATTATTCTCTGCACATTTCTGTATTTCTTTAAATAGTTCTTTTAAAAGACCGCTTCTCTCATCATCAGAAGCACCCTGTGTCAAGAGGTAAATCATTTAACTTCTCCAACTTCTATCTCTAAAAACGAGGTGACATCTGCTCCACCACATGGATTATGCTAATAACAAGCTATAAAAGAGGCTTTGCATGATGAACGACATTCACACCTTTACTGAAGGGCACCAAGAAAATAAAATCAACTTACTTGAGTCCCGTCTTCACGAATTTCTGCCAGTCACCAGGATCAATGTCATTAAGTGCATGCTATGAATAAAGTAAGTAAGAAATACACATGAAACATCTCAGTCTACAAAATACTAAAAGGTCCCAGCTGCAGAGCCTTCAGAAAGGCGTCTGCCTCCATGGCCTGACTCCTCCTCTGTAAAACCCATGATCAAAGGGTTGAAAAGAGGAGCGCCGGTGTCCCCTTCTGCTCTGACACTTGTGATTCAACCCAGTAGCTGTTCTGTTCTGGACTCTTTGTGCAATTATTATTATTTTTTTTAATAGAATAGGCACACAAATTTATTAATGTGCATGGGAAAAATCACTGAGCAGTTACTCTTGTTTGCACAATTCTTGACAAGCATGTGATAGCTCAAACTTACGGGGACAGTGAGCAGAACCAAGATTAATCTTAAAACAAAAACTAAAACGCAGAATATGAAATTACACTTAGAGCCATTCAGTAAATATGAAACACAGTCACCCAAACAATCCACAAGAGCATGAAGGTTTTGGATTTTTTTTAACTTAAAAAAATTGTTTGGTTATTTCTGATAGTAGCTCTGATTTTTTATCAGCATAATTGTGTTTATCAAATAGTCAAAGGAAATTTCCTGAGTAGTCCTGTTATTTTTTTCCTTTGTCTATCATTTCAAATAGCACTTAATAGATTTGTAATTAGCCTTTTATTAAACAGCCAATGAAAACCACTAGTGTGACACCTTTACCCAGCCTCCAGGACACAGGGTTGGATGACATGAAGAGGTCTGTGGAACTGGACCATCAATGCTGGCTCCAGAGAGACCAGCTACAGGCTACGTGTGTGCAGGCTGCTGCCTCCCGCCAGGCTGCTGCCTCCCGCCAGGCTGGCGCCTCCTGCCAGGCTGGCTGTGCAGTGGAGGCCACAGTTCCAGAAATCACAAGGAAATCCAAGGAGATCCTGGACCATCAGCTGAGGCATATCTTACAGTCGTGACTTTTTTTTTCTTTTCTTTTTTTTTTTTTTTTTAAAGAGATTGGGTCTTGCTAGGTTGCCAAGGCTGGAGTGCAATGGTGCAATGGCTATTCATAGGCGCAATCCCACTACTGATCAGCACAGGAGTTTTGACCTGTTCTGTTTCCAACCTAGGCCAGTTCACTTCTCCTTAGGTAACCTGGTGGTCTCCTGCTCCAGGAAGTCACCATACTGATGCCAAACTTAGTGTGGAAACCTGATGGGAATAGCCCGGAACCTCTGGGCTCAAGCGATCCTCCTGCCTCAGCCTCCAGAGCAGCTGGAATTACAGGCGCGTGCCACCATGCCTGGCTCATCACATTTTTAAATACATGTTCTCTTTCCCCCAGCATTTCCTGCAACTGGACATAAATGGCCAAGTGTGCAAAAATGGACCATGCAAAGATGTTTATCACAGCATTCTTTATCATAATAAAAAACTGGAAAACCACCCACAGGTCCAGTATCATACAACTGCGTGATACGTGATGGTACATCTACCCATCTACCACTGACCACTAACAAAGTCACAGCAGGTCCACAGTCATCGGGTGGGAAAAAAAATCTCTAAATATGGTATTACGCTAAAAACAAACAAAAGACCAGGCTACACAGAGCATGCATAATATCCTATTAATACATAAAATTATACATAATTTTATCACACACATGCAGATATATAACAAGGTTTCTAGAGGGAAATTCACCAAACTTATAATGAGATAGACTCTGGGTAGTGGGAGTTTTTTTTTGTTTTCTTCTCTATTTTTTGCAGTGTTAATACTTGCAATGAGTATGTCTTTTAGCCCTATGATCACAAAAACCAGTAATTCCAAATTTTATGAGTGGTAGAGGAGGGTGGACATCATACAGTGGAATTCTACTCAGCAACAAAAAGTAAGAAACTACTCATTCCCACCACATGGATGAATCTGGAAAGCATCACTGAACTTAAAGAAGTGAAACGCACCACAGTTGACACACTATATGATTATACTGCACAGTTCCAAGTATACAAAGGTCTCAAACAGGCAAAACAACCTCAGGGTTACAGAAATCAAAAGAGTGGTTGCTTTGGAGGGAAGGGGATTTTGAGAAGATGCACAAGAAACTTTCTGGGATGATGAAAATCTTCTTGGATAGGAATGTGGGGTACACAGATACATGAAGTACACATATTTCTGTATATTTCAAAATATATAAACTTACCTCAATTAAAAGAAAAGGCAGGTAAGGAGGGAGGCAACCCTCTAAAAGAGCCCAGTCTGTCATTCCATCATCAAGCCACCCACTGGATGGAGAGGATTAATGGCCAAATATCTCTAAGTTTTGTGAAAACTATAAACCTACGGACCACGAAGCTCACTGAACCCAAAGTACAAGAAACTTGAATAAAACTACTCTGAAGTGTATCATTATCAAACTGCTTTAAACCATGTCAAAAAAAAATCCTAAAATCAGTCAGAGAAAAAAGATACCACACACAGAGAAACAAAGGCAAGAAAGGCAGGTTTCTTACTGGAAGCAAAGCAGGCCAGAAGACAGAAAAACAACAAGTTTGAAATACTTAAAGAAGGAAAAAACTATCAACCTAGAATTTCATACCCAGTGAAACTTCCCAACTTGTTTTATGAGGCCAGCATTACTTAATCCTTAAGACCAAAGACATTGCAGGAAAATAAAATTACAAATATCCCTCATGGACACAGATGCAAAAATTCTTAACAAAATATTAACAAATCTAACAATATATAAAAATAACACATCAAAATCAAGCAGGCTTATCCCAGGAATGCAAGGTTGGTTTAACATTAAAAAATTTGTTAATATAATTCATCTTATTAGTAGACTAATCAAAAAACAAGACATTATATAACATCTCTAAATGGAAAAAAGCATTTGACAAAAAGCATTTGACAAAATCCAACATCCATTCCTGATAAAAGATGGTTCATCAATTCTGGGGTTATCCAGTATCTGCCACTCTGCTCCAGACACATTTCCTATGGGGCCATATTCATGCCACATGGCTTGAAATGCATCTATAGCTTGGTTTGTCTAGCATACTCTTTCCCAAATAAATTTAAACTGGATCTCTAAGAAAAGACACTTACCAACAATGCATTTAATCTAAGCAGCATTTCCTTCTCCTGATCCTGAGTATTATCATCTTGCTGGCCACCATTGAAAGACACGATCAGCCACTTCACACAGGACTCCAAAAGGGTCCTTCTCCAGGCACACAGCTCTTCTGCTGACCCTTCCAGAGCTGCTGAAATGGAGTCGGCCACAATCCACCTGCAGCAGGAGATGAGAGTCAGAGACAGAGAGCAGGCTTAAATCCTTCTGACTTTACGTATAATCCAGCATCACAAAGAGCCATATGGGATAGATGCTGAGTCCTGCTCCCCACACTACCCACTCACAGGAATCACAGGCTTCCCTGGACTCTTACTCAAATGCCAAAGATATACCAAAATTTTTACAAGCAAGGGAAATACTATTAGTACACCAGGAAAAGGATATGTATGTCCAGACTTTTTCTAAATCAGGGTTTCTCAACCTCAGTGCTACTGACATTATGGGACAGATAATTCTACCCTTTAGAAGCCAGAAGCAACACCCCCTCATCCTAGTTGTGACAATAAAAGATGTCAGACATTGTCATCACCCCCTGGGAGAAAATCACCCCCAGCTGAGATCCATGGCTCTCAGGGAACCCGACCCAGCTATCTACTTGTAGAGACGTACAAGCTCCAGGCAGGATGGCTGGAAGTAGAATTGTCATAGCAACTGCCTGATCACAGATGGGGCATAACAGTAATGCAGCAGTTTTTCAATGACTTACTCCATGAATTTAAAAAAGAGAAAAGTGAAGCCGAGAGGAGAACATCCTGCAACCAACCCAAGCCTTCATACCTCTTGTGACTGCTTGGGGTGTGAAGCAAGCTGGGCAGGCGGTCCATGAGTACACTCAGATCCTTGGCTCGTGCAAACGGGACCAGCTGTGCCAGGATCTCCTGGTATGGCCCCGACGCTGGGGGACTGTCAGTGCTAAGAAGCCTGCTCTGTAGCTGCCTCCACAGGGTCTTCCTCAAGACAGGAATGACAGCGGAAGACACTAGGGCAGAGACACAAAGGAGAAGTCATCACACCCAATGGTGGGCTGGAGCCAGCTTGGACCAGCTCATAGGAACTGGCTGCTGTATTTTAGGTATCCTGTGACCCTGGTGATGCCACACTGGTGGCTTGAAATTGGTCACAGCAGGAGTACTGACACCATGGAAACTGGCACACCTGTCTCCTTCAAGGGTCCTCCCCTATCTCATCAGTCAACACTCTTGATGTATACTCTTCAATCCAGGGGCCCTGGCTATAGCCGCTATTTCTAAGCTCATGATGAGACCACGAGTGCCAAGGTTCTCAATTCATATGGGATTCATTCTTCAAAGCCATGGAATAGGGAGGGTAGCTGCTATGGTTTGGATGTCTGTCCCCTCCAAATCTCATGTTGAAATATGATCCCCAGTGTTGCAGGTGGGGTCTAATGGGAGGTGTTTGGGTCATGGAGTCAGGTCCCTCATGAATGGCTTGGTGCAGTCCTTGTGGTAGAGTGAATGAGTTCTGGCTCACCCTATCAGTTCCCAGAGTGCCAGGTGTTAAAAAGAGCCTGCCACCTCCTGTGCCTCTTGCTTCCCCTCTGGCCGTGTGATCTCTGCAGAGCTGGCTCCACTTTTTCTTCCACCATGAGTGGAAGCAACCTGAGGCCGTCACAAGCAGATGCTAGCTCCTTGCTTCCTATACAGCCTGCAGAAGCATGGGCCAAATAAGCCTCTTTTTTTTATAAATCACTCAGCCTCAGGTCTTCCGTTATACCAATGTTAAATGGACTAAGTGCCCAAGGACAGGTATGTCAAGCACCACTGACTAGAAGATTCCTAGTTGCAGGGCGCTATTTACTTTTTAAAACCTCTGTCATCAATGATAGGAAGTTATGCAAAACAGAGGCAAACTGGTGAGTAAAAATCATCCATGCATTCAACAAAAGGGAATTATATCAAATTTGGGGTAATCAAAAAGTGCCTCAGCTCTGAAACCCAGTGAGTGGAGACAGAAGAGAGAGCTGAACCCAGGCCGCCTCGACTCAACATCAACTCACCAACATCTCCCCAGAGGGCAGGGAACCCTGGGACATGGGATGGATTGGCGCCCAAGAACTCCTTCAACGTAACAGGACAGCCCTAAATAACCCCAGCTACTGTACCCAACTCCCGCCAGCTTCACATGGGGGAATTCAGACCTGATGGGGCACAAGGTGCTGTGCCTCAAGCCACAAAGTAGGGAGATTGAAGGGAGACAGGGTACTGGGGAGAATTACTCCATCTTTCTCCATCTTCAGAGTTGTGTCAGACACTGGAAACTAACCCACATCCCAGAACCTGAATTTCTAGGGTTTAAAAATGGCCATGCAGTTCACCTTCTTAGCCCGTGCAACTTAAGACTCCCAGCTGCCCAAAGCTAGCCTTTCCCTTACCTCCTGCTGGGCGTGTGAAGTGGCTCCGCACCCTGCACTGGAGGTACACATGGATGAGGGGGAGGAAGTCATCCAGGTCCCCCTGCAGGCCGAGCCCTGGGCCAGCCCGCAGGCACCACTGCTCGAACCACAGCAGGTGGGTGCAGCTCTCCCGGAGGAGCAGGGCAGCGATGCTGAGGGACGCCTGCGTGCGCCGGGCCAGGCAGTAGTCAAGCAGATCAGCCCCGACTGCGGGGGCCAGCACAGGGTCTCTCTGCAGAGTGTGGAGGAGCACCGTGTCCAGCTCATCCACTGCTAGCGTGGGCAGCAGAGCCCCCAGGCCTCTCACATACTCGGAGGACCACAGGAGCTCACCACTCTGCAGCTGATCCTGGGGGCTGCAGGTCAGCAGCTGCACCAGGGTCTTCCCAAGAGCATTCAGGTGTCTTTCTCTCCCAGGGGATTTCGTGCGTTGCTGGGTCACGAGGCGTGTCTCAGGCAGGCTCAGCAAGGCCAGGGTGACCTCACGGAGCTGGGCACCCTTCATGTATGGATGCAGCTCCTGCAGGGCCTCCAGCTGCAGCGGGGTCTTTGGTGGTGATGTGGCCGGGCCCGCCCTCCTGTTCTGAAGTTCCTTCAGCACACTCTGGGTGATGGCCTCTGAGTACCTGGCCAGAAGGCCCAGCTGCCCAATGTTCCGGAGGATCGGGGCACTTGCTGCCAGCAGCTGAAGGACCCCTGCACTAAAGTGGGTGGCCAGGAGCTTCACGAGGACAGGGCTGAGCGTGTGCGGCGGGAGGGCCTGCTGCTCCAGGGCCAGGAACCAGCCCTCCAGGGTGGGGTGCCTGAGGATGGCCACAAGCACCTCCTCCAGCGTCTGAAAGGCAGTGATGAGGCACAGACGTCACACAAGGCACGGGGCTAAGAGAGGGGCGGCAGCTGCCACACAAGTATTCACTGTTGTTAGTGGGACAGAGAGCAGAAGGCCCCTTTCCTAATCCATTCCATCCTCAAGCCCACATTTCCATGCCCCCCTCAGGGGTGCCCAAGGCGTCCTAGCCAAGCCCAGCCAGAGCTGTCATCCAGTTGTACCACAATCGCCTGAGGCACTCCACCTGCCCCGGAAGGACTGGACTGTGACCTGGCTGGTGCCCCACCCACATTTGTGAGCACGTGTCTGAAGAACGCAGCCTGGGTTAATTTCCAGCATGGGAAAAGTGCTCTCTATGGTCACTCAGTGTGGGGGGCGGGCCGTGCAGAAACACCACCATGTGAGTAAGATCAATCAGCTGCTGGCTTCTCCTCAGCGGCCTTGCCCTCCTAAATAAATCTGGTTGAGGGACATGGGTGTCTACTTACAGCTGGGGTGATGTCAGTTTAGATGAGACCATGTGTCCGGGGAAAGTGGGTTGGGATTACACCACCGTGTGTCTACGATCCTGAATTGAAAGTAATCCTGTCTCCACTGTCAGGAGGAAACTGGGCCTCGAGTGACCCCACAAAACCCCCAAACTAGTTCTGACCTGGCCAACTGAGTAAACATTGAGCAGAACGCAGTTGAGCACCCTTGCTGGATTAGAGAATAATTTCATTCAGTCGTTCCTCACAACCCTGCTGAACCGATTCCTCGCCGACATTCCACCAGTTCCCAAAGACAGAAAGAAATTTTCTTTCCTTATTTATTCTTAGGGAAGGAAAGAGGAGCCTATCAGTCTCCACTCAAGCTTTACCAGTTAAAAACAGCAAAGCACGATTACATATTGAGAATGCTTTGCCTCACGCTGACTGGCGAATAGGTGGTCCCACCCAAGCAAATACCTCCCAGAAAGGCAACTCGGAGCTCAAAGGAAAAAAGTGTATATTTCAATTAGATTGTGAGACAAGGAACATGTCTGCCTCCTGAACCCGGTAAAACAGGTTACATGGCAAACTGTGACAGAAATAGTCATCCTGGCCCCAATTAAACAGCCTGCTTCCCAAGACTCCCAACAGAACAGAAAGGCTGCTGCTTCTCGGAGCAGTCTATTTCCTGTGTGTATTTCCTGTGAAAAACAGCACCCGCTGCCCACCTTTCACTCAACACAAGCTGCAGCTATTCACACTGTTTCTCAGCAGGCTCACCTCACACAGTGTGAGAGAAAGCTGTCTGCAGGGAGGTTGACTGTGCACAGAAAAGCAACTGGAAAGAGAAATGCCCAAATTAAACCGCAAGCTGGGCAGGTGCCAGAAGTTTTTATTATCTCTGCTGTAGTTTCTGCATTCCCCAGTTTTCCCACAATGGACCCATGTTTGTTTTTAATCAGAAGTGAAGAGAAAGCCACTGCCCATGACTCTGAGAACAGGCTACCAGGCGACCTGTGGTGGTACCTGATCATTGGCCAACTCCAGTGAGGCCACGGACTCCATGTCCAGGAAGAGGTCGGCTTCGGCCCGGGCGGCCCCGCATCTCTGCTGGTTCTGGGCATCTAGCTGCTCACAGTGGACAATCAGGCGCCTGAGGAGATCCAGGAAGAGCTGCAGGAGGGGCGGGCCCGCACTTCTGCCCAGCTGTGAGAACAAGAGCACGAGCCTCAGCAGGGAAGAGAAGGGCTCACAGCCACCAGGCAGTGACTTCCAGGGCCCGCGTTTTCAGAGCAGGAGGCAGGCTGAGATGGCAACTCCTCACAGAGTGTGTGAGACCCCCGTCAACGCAACGCCATTTCTCAAATAAGAGATGTGTCTTCCTAAGCCTTGGTGAAACACAAAGGTTGTTTTGACTAAACTGAAAGGGACAGGCCCACCTCAAAACTTAAAAATCCCTCGAACCACATCAGGAACAGAAATTCATCAGCCAGCTACTAAACTAATAAACTTAAGAGGGAGGGCTGGGCCAGGCACGGTGGCTAACGCCTGTAATCCCAGCACTTCGGGAGGCTGAAGCAGGTAGATCACCTGAGGTCAGGAGTTCAAGACCACCCTGGCCAACATGGCGAAACCCTGTCTCTACTAAAAATACAAAAATTAGCCGGGCGTGGTGGTGTGTGCCTGTTATCCCAGCTACTAGGGAGGCTGAGGGAGGAGAATAGCTTGAACCCAGGAGGCAGACGTTGCAGTGAGCCAAGATCCTGCCATTGCACTCCATCCTGGGCAACAAGAGCGAAACTCCATCTCAGGGAAAAAAAAAAAAAAAAAGAAAAAGAAAGAGGGAGGGCTGGGTACGGTGGCTCATGCCTGCAATCCCAGCACTGTGGGAGGCTGAGGCAGGCAGATCACTTTGAACCCAGGAGTTTGAGACCAGCCTGACCAACATGGCGAGAACCCATCTCTTCAAAAAACACAAAAGTTAGCTGGGAATGGTGGTGCATGCCTATAGTCCCAGCTACTTGAAAGGCTGAGAGGTTGGAGGGTAGCTTGAGTCCACTGAGGTCGAGGCTGTAGTGAGCTATGATGCACCACTGCACTCCAGACTTGGTGACCAAAAAAACGAAGGCCCGGCAGGGCCACCAACCCAATCTACTGTAGGAAGGGCTCTGTCTTGACCAGAGCTGCCCTGAAAACAAAGTCAGGCTGACCTGGCTCCCATCTGCAGCTGCTGAGGGATACGAACAGTTTGCAGCTGAGGTCTGGACAGAACAGCACTTAAACTGCCACTGCAGTGAGTTTCAGGGAGGAAGAGTGTGCTGAGCTGCGGGCCCGACTCAGAGAAGGCTGAGCTCTCTGGTGGCAGAGCTCTAGAGCCTGTGGAGGATGGGGGCAACGCTGACCTGGCCGAAGTTCTCCACGGTGCTCCGCAGGTAGAGCAGCACCTGCTTGGCCACGCGCAGGACCTGCTGCATGGAGAGGCGTGGCATGGTGGCCTGCAGCTGCGCCTGGATGTGCTCGTCCTGAAGTGCCTGGCTCTCGTAGGCTGCCTGCAGCAGGGCTGTGAAGGAGGAGGCCAAGGGAAGGGCAGGGGGCGAGGGGCTGCCCTGTGCCTGCAGCAGCTGAGGCAGACAGCAAAAGGTCGGGGAAGAGAAAGACACATCACCACAGATGAAAATGGTCATAGGCACGGGTAACACACAACAAACGGACATTTCACAAAGAAGCACATGCTGGGATAAGACTAACGAATACGGGACCGCATGGCATTTTACTTCAGTAGAGTAAGTTCTGGTACCATGTCATGCGTACTTTCCTAGAGCATTTCCACTGACCACATGTGAAGGCCCAAATCATGCTGCTTCTACACCCCTTGGAGAACAAGGCAGGAGCCCGTCCCACAGGCAGGAGCCACGTATGACAGAGGCAGGATGTGAATCACAAGAATCACTAGAAAGGGGGAAATCAGCCCACAGAGAAGCCCGCTCTGCAAGTGGCCTGCCTTCGGAAGACCTTCCCCAGGAGCTGCGGGTCGAATATTTTGTTAGAAGGACAGAAGATGGGCAGAACACAGAGAAATTTCTGGAGCCCTTCTGCCTCAAACTGAAGTTATTCATATCTTCTAACGTTACTACCAAGCTGCCTTCTTTATTTACTCCACGTGGCTTATGTTGCTATAATTCCATTTGACTTCCTTAGGCTAATAAAACCCAAGGCTGTAACATGCCCTGAAACTCGGTGGTTGTCAGAGTGTTCCCCAAGCCAGCAGCAGCATGTGTGAAATGCAAATTCTCAGGCTCCACCCAGAACTGCCGGGTCAGACACTGTGCGGCTGGAGCCCGGCAGTCAAGTTTGAATGGGCCCTCTGGGGAATTCCAACACACCCCGGAGGGTGAGAACCACTGCTAAGTCTTATTCCACAGAAGGTGGACACCCACTCCAAGCAACCAGGAGGGGCAGGACAGAACCTCTAATACCGCCACATAAGTTGCTGTCTGGCTATCACTGTGGCCTATGTGTGGAGGAAGGTGGCAACAACATTATGGGTGAGGGCTCTGGAGCCAGACTGCCTGGGCGGAATCCTGACTCCGCCACTGACTGGTGTTGGAACTGCTCTGGGCCTTGGTTTCCCCATGTGCATAAAGGATGGTGAGAGTCCCGGCCTACTTCTCAGAGTTGCAGTGAGGATTAAACGGCCAAAAATACATGTAGTATACTTAGTATAGGACCTGGTATGCCTCCAAAAAACACACAGAAAACATGCAATCGTTGTTGGCTATTGCTACCAATATCACAAGACAAGGAGGGTCTAAGCTGTCTGCTTTTTCGAACGCAGCTAAAATGAAATGAATGCACAAAAACGCATACCACAAATTTCGTGCCCCACACAGCATTGTAAATACTCTGCATTGGAGCCAGAATCCCATTACGAGAATGTAGTCCCCAGCAAAAGAAAATATACTTTTTCCTTTCCTTCCCCAGCTTTAGCAGAAGAGACCCTGTTGGAGGCCTTGAGGGGCCATGTGTGACAGCTGAGCACAGTTTGTCTAAGGCCATGCTAAGGTCCGCAGAGGAGAGCCAGGAGACAAGCACGCACAGATAACAAGGTAAGGAAAAAAAGGAAGAGGCAACGCTCCTGCCCCAGGCTGGAAGAGGAATTAACCTATTGTCATTATCAGGGAGCCAATGAGAAATTTAATGTGGCTGCATCACTGAGTCCTGTGTGTTCAGTTATGTTAGCTGAGAACCAGGGATACTACTTAGCTTCCTCTCTTATGCAGGGGACTTTAGGGTAAGAAATTTCACCCTGCAGGCTGTCTGGCTACCAACTGCATAGCTGTGGCCCAGCCAGCTGGGACCCTGGGAAGAACCCTGCACAGGAACAGTGACCACAGCTGTGGCTGCAGCTCACCCAGGCCTCTCGGGCTTGCTCCGGGATCCAGAGGCTGTAATATCTGTTAAACCTTGAGAGCTGGTGGCAGCAAGGCACCGGGCATGGAGGCTCAAGCTTGTCATACGCCTGGAGCAGGAGACACAGAGCCAGGGGGTCCCTCTGGGTGTGGAGGAGGTCAGTCAGCACCGCCGTCAGATATGTCACAACGTTTTCCGCTGCAAAGGAACGAGATGCATGTGGGAAGAGGCTGCCTGGACCCACCCTTCTGTGACCTACCAACGCCACCTTCTTTCACATACATGCAAGACCCTGAAAAATTCATGCAACTCCATGAGGGGACACATAACCACAGGGAAGGAGGTGCTACTACTGGAGACTGTACTAGGCTCTGTTTTATTAAACATACAGAGCAAAGTGAGACATCCGCTCCCGAGGCCCAGGAGTGAACATCCCGGCATGTAAAAGGCCAGGCAAAAGCCACCTGGGACCAGGACTTGCTAGGTGCTCACCAATCCATTTACACTGCCTCAGCACACAAGCCTCTCTTGCGTGTAGGCTGGGACCACACGCCTGGTTAGTCACTTCCAGGCCATAACACCTCTTGCTTGACTGTCCACCCTTTCCACTTCCCTTTCCATGGTGATCTTGGAAGCCATAAATTGAGATGGCATAGCTACAAAATGGGAGCAGCCTCAATCCCTGACCAACCTCCTGAAGGACAGCCAACCAGAAAAGCCACCTGGCCTGTATTGGACCATAGCATGGTCTAGAAACAGACCCTTATTTATTAAACTACTGACAAGTCAGGGCTTATTTGTTACTGCAGCAAAGCCTGAGTTCTCCCAACCAATCACGCTACTATAATCTGTGAGAACTTCCTTGGGTCTAAGTTGCCTGGAAAATTCAACAAGTATGAAGGATTCATCCTCTGCATCAACGTATCAAGAATAAATGTTGACGAAAAAACATCAATGTTACAGGGGCTGTCTGGGCAGCCAGGCAAACACATTATTTCAGACTCATGCTCAAATGACCAATTTCCCAAAAGCCTAGCCAGCCCCAAGATCCCTACCCCTGTGCTCCTAGTTCTGCTGGCTGGGTAGCTATCACTCTGGGGGTTCTGACCTCCTGTTGCCCTGGATTCTCAGCAATTGATCCCAGAGCCCCTAGAATCCCACCTCCCACCCTGCAAAGACTAGCTGGCCAGATGCAGCCAGAACATCCTGACTATACACAGGTACCTGCTTCATTGCCGGTCCCAAGGAGCAACTTATTCCTGGCTTCCAGGGCCGCAGGGACCACAGCACTGAATGGGAACGTGAGCAAGATCATGTCTTCATTTAACGTGAACCCTATTTCCTCATCCAAGCCTTCACTGCCCTCCACCAGGACATCCACCATGTCGAGAACATCTGAGACAGAAAGAGGAGAATCCAGGTGATGTGAGAGCCACTGAAGGGTTTCATTGCAAATACCCACAGGGAGGCAGAAGCAGAATACGTGCAAAAAGAAAAAAGCCAAATTCTTCTCGGGGGGAGCATTTAATATAGTTTGACTCTAAACAGACGAAGACATTGCCTATGAAATCTTTCATATCTTTGTCTGATAAAATGCAGGATATTCAGCTGAGGTGATAATAGATTGAAGTTTCCTCAAGTGACACAAGAAGCCCAGGAACTTTAACCCAGATATTCAGGCAAACAAGCCAAAATCTGAGAGGCAAAATAGTGTGAGGGTTAAAGCACAGGCCAGAGCCAGAGTACCTGGGTTCTAATCCTGACTTTGCTATGTAGTAGCTGTATGAGCTTGAGCAAGTTATTATACTAAACCTCTCTGTGCCTCAGCCGCTTTATCTCTATATAAAATGAGGAGAATAATAATACCCTTTTCTCTTGGGGTTGCTTATGAGATTTACATGAGTTAGGACTTAAAAAGAGCTTAAAACCCTACCTGGCACCCAGTAAATACTACGCAAATAAAACAAGTGTTTCCCATTACATGAACACATAAAGATTATTTCCAGAACAGGCTGGTCTTTGCTGCAAAGGGACTGTGTGCACTTGGCCTAGGGCATTAGTGCAGTTCTTGTTCTCAATCTCTTAACACGTCACTGTGGCTTGGTCTTCAGTCCTCTGAGCAGCGCAGAACAGAATGGAACATACCGTCAATGTGGGAGATGGGAATGCTCATGTCATCGGCTTCTTGCTTCGACATAGTGGCCTGCAGCGTGCTTGCTTCTTGGACAAAGTCAGATGCTTTGTCTGTGTATGAATAGGGATTCGCCACCAATGTCAATAAAATCTGGGCATTAAAGAGCCAAATGGAAAGCATTCAGATGGTCACAGGTGAAATGAAGAAGCCAAAAAATGTCACTGGTCAAAATCAAGGGAAGTGATACTATGTTCAATCCTTAATCAGAATAGTTTTACTATGAAGTTGGGTCTAAACTTTTTATTGTGGAGTTAAAAAAAATCTCCTTTTACTATAGTACTACTTTTAATATCGCTTTTGGTATACCTATTCCCCTATGCAAAAACAAATTCCCAAAAGGAAATGAAACAGTATGCTGTAATATATACCTATTTTACAGATTCTAAAACTAAGTAGATTCTGAAGTCTCAGCAAGAATTAGGAAGTAAGCCAGGATGAGAAGCCTTTTGGTGCTGGTGCATCAAAAATGCCTCGATTACGCTAAGAAGTTAATATAATTATCTTTGAGAACGTTCCTTTATGTGGGAAATATGTGCTTACGCGTTCCAGAAACTGAATCACAGTCTCTTTGTCCTCTTCCGTGGTGTTCTCTAAATGCTCCAGCCAGAGCTCCAGCTCCTTCCAGGTGTGCTCAAACACCCCTGTGTCCCGCAGAATCTGCCAGAAAGTAGGCACTGGTGAAAAAGTCAGAACAGAACGTGCTTTCTTTCTTTTCTTTGAGACAGGGCCTCACTCTGTCACCGAGGCTGGAGTGCAGTGGCACAATCTCGGCCCACTGCAACCTCCGCCTCCTGGGTTCAAGCAATTCTTCTGCCTCAGCCTCCTGAGTAGCTGGGACTACAGGCGTGTGCCAACATGTCCAGCTAATTTTTCTAATTTTTTAGCAGAGATAAAGTTTTGCCAAGTTGGCCAGGTTGGTATCAAACTCCTAGCTTCAAGTGATCTGCCTACCTTGGCCTCCCAAAGTGCTGGGATTATAGGCATGAGCCACCACACCCAGCCTACAGGACCCACTTTCTGTCGGAGGTCAAGCAGTTTCATTGTGCTCCAGCACCACACGCCCAAGGAGCATGCAGGGGGTGAAAGTTTCATCCCATTTTTCTCTGAAAGTTAGTCTTTCAACATAACATCCCCATTGTTGAGGGAAACAAGCAAATCATTCTGTGCTCTCTCAAAGACAATAAAATCTGGCCAGGCGTAGGGGCTCATGCCTGTAATTTCAGCACTTCAGGAGACTGAGGTGTGAGAATTGCTTGAGCCCAGGAGCTTGAGATCAGCAGAGGCAACATAGTTGAGACTCTGTCTCTACAGAAAATAATAATTAAAAAACTAGCCAGGTTAGTGGTGGTGTGCACACATGCGGCCCTAGCTACTCAGGAGGCTGAGTTGGGAGGATCACTTGAGCCCAGAAGGTCAAGATGGCAGTGAACCGTGATTGTAGCAGTGCACAGCAGCCTGGGTGACAGAGTGAGAGCCTGTCTCAAACAAACAAACAAAAAAGACAATATGATCACTTCTCTCAAGGCTACTTATCCTTTATCCTCATTTCCTAAATAAAAAGAAGGGAAAAAATTTGGCTGCTACTTAGGAGCCAAAGACCTCTGGATTTTCACAAAGATCCAGGTAAATGTGTAAAACTTGACCCCTCACAGCTACTCAACCCTCAGCCTGTATGAAATTCTCCAAGGTCACGAGCCAGTCACATCATATCACTTCAATGTAGACCTCAAGACTCACTATTCCAACAGAAGAGAAACTGGTATGAGGCAGGACTTGAATGTGCAGAAGTGACAAAATGATTTCCCTAAATGGTCTGACAGCAGAAACTCAGAGTCTAAGAGGCCTCACGGCACAGAGCCCTGCAACAGCATGCACCGAAGGAAAGCCTGACTGTGCCAATTTCACCTATTTGCAGTTAGTGATCACGAAATCTAGCTGCGGTCAGGTTCACAGCTGCACTACCTGGAAGGAAATGGCAACCTATGGAGGTCAAGACTTAGACTGCCACATTCTTTAAGCAGCTCGAGAGAGAAGGCTGTAAGTGCAGCAAGGTTATCAGCATTTCAAATAAAAGTGAAAGGTCAAACCTCTGTACCCTAAACACAGTGCATCCCCCAAGCTGTTTGTTGCAGAGCAGAAATGAGGACTAGATGTCCTACTGCTATCATAAGATCTGACATAGCTCTGGAAACATGAGTATCAAGGACAAAAAAAGAGAAGGAAATAAATTCCTATTCTCTTCCACTGGCTTTGATGACCCATGTGCTGTGGGTGATGGATTCGGGCAAAAAGGCTGAAAGCCCTAGAGAAGGCCGGAGCCTGAGAAGGAGGAAAGAGGCACTGCCTAATAAACACCAAGAAGCCAAAATTTAGTACTGAGCCTACAACAAGCTAGAAATGACCTACCTAAAAAAAAAAACAAAACGTTTTTCCAATGCACCAGGCTGCCTCTCAGGAATGTAGCTATGTAAGACACGATAAATTAAACTGCCATAAAACCTTCTATTTTAAAACTAAAAACAATCCCAATACCTCCTGAATTCAACAACTGTTAACTAAACACTTACCATAAGGAAGATCTACACAAAATGCTTTTCAGAGTTAGAAACTGGTAGAAAATGCTCACCTTCATGATCAGAAGTTTGGTCAATGACTTCAGTTGTAAATGGCTACTGGTCACAAACATTTTCATTAGTAAGTAAAATACCGATCGTTCACCTCCAATAATTTCTGCATCTGGGCCTTCCTAGTGTTTAAACAATATTACGTATCTTTAGTATATATAATTACATATATAATTTTAATATACAGTTATATATTAGAAACATACCATGGGGCCAGGCGTGGTGGCTTACACCTGTAATCTCAGCACTTTGGGAGGCCAAAGCGGGCAGATCCACCTGAGGTCAGGCATTCGAGACGAGCCTGGCCAACATGGCGAAACCCTGTCTCTACTAAAAATACAAAAATTAGCCAGGCATAGTGGCGCATGCCTGTAGTCCCAGCTACTTGGGAGGCTGAGGCAGGAGAATCACTTGAACCCAGGAGGCAGAGGTTGCAGTGAGTCCAGATGACGCCACTGCACTCCAGCCTGGGCAACAGAGTGAGACTTCATCTCCAAAAACAAAAAACAAAATATAACGTTAACAGGAGCCATCACTTGCTGAACACACAGTATGCTGCCAGGTCCTTATCTCATCTCATTTTAACGACAATTTGGCAGGAAGAGTAGCAAGAGTAAGCACAGGTAGCCCTGTTCCTGTGCTGGAGACGTTCTAGGGGCCCAGCTTACACTGACTCACTGAATCCTCCCAACACCCCTGTGAGGTGGGTACAGCTGCTACCCTATTTTACATATGTGGAAACTGACGCACTGAGAAGGCACCTGGCTGTTTACTGGGAACCAAGGCAGATGCTGTGCTGTCTGGTGGATGGTGAGCAGGAGGGACCCCAGGCTGTCTGAGTCCATCAAATGATGTCCTCATTACTTTCATCACGATGCCAGTGCTGATAGAATGGATTGCTTATGCATAATTTATCCTCCTCAAAAGGCTTTTGGGCTTCGAACACGTCTTCAACAAGTACATGGAGCTCCATATCCCCAGTCCAAACTCTACTGAGCCGGTGTGTCTCACTGCAGCCCTTGGCAATGAGGACAACCCTGAAGATGGTGAGGTGCTGGTTAGCTTAGGCAGAGCCAGCAGATATAAGCATAAGGTGGGGCGCAGGATATAAATTCACACCAGCTCTTTCAAATTATGAGGCCTGTGTTCACTTTCCAACTAAATTATCAAGATCCCATGAGCCCAGTTGAGCTGGAGTGAAAACCAATCAGCAATGCCCGAGCCTGTCACCTCCCTAGGACTGGTGGCAATGACCTCACATCTCAGTGGAATGGTGGCAAGCAGAGCTCTGGGCAGTACCACCTGGGTCCCATCCTGGACCCACCACTCATGGACAGGACCCTGCAGAAGGTTCTGATACTCTGTGTCCAGCTGCCTTGTCTTTAAGTAGCATGAACCGAGCAGCCACATGAAGCACCCGTAACCTGCCCAGCATGCGAGTAAGTTCTCAGTAAGAATGATCCTCAGCTACAATGCAGGGAAGCCTCAGAACGGGGACTCGAGGGAGAGACACATAGTCCCAGAGGCACAGCATTCTTAAGTCTTCCTGGAAATGTCAAGTGTAAAAATGACAACATACATTTCCATACTACTGGTTCCATATAAGATCTAAGTCATTAAAAAATACATCAGCTCAGATTATAAGAAACACTTGGACAATGATTAACTTTGCTTGATCATGTTCCCTCCTCCTCTTTGCATAGAAATGATGCAGCATCCTGGGCTTAAGCCCAGCGTAAATATCTGTGGCATCCTGAGCTTCCCTTTATGATTTAACCTTATGTTCTCCAAAAAGTTCTGGAAGATATTTTATTAAAGACCTAGAAAAAAATGCTAGCAATGTCTACTGATTCTTCCACCAGCCTCGACCCTCTCCTGACTTGGTTATCTATTCTCATCTCGTCTTTAATTCTTCCAGGATGAGGACAAAAGAAAAGGAATGTATTTTATTTTGTTTATTATTTAAAAATGAGAAAAATGTAAAACAGTTGAGATAAACAAGAAACTCCCTGGACCCAGCAACAATGTATTTGCAGCAAGGACATATTAAGCACCCTATTTTACAAAAGCAAGCAGGTTCCCAGGCCTCCTGGTTCATGAATCAGGACCTCTGCTGTGGGTCTCTCTAAAATGAGAACTGTTAACCTCTTGCATCTTGCCCCATCAGGTTCTGAGCCAGTTAGCAATTCATCAGGCCAAGAAGCCACCCGGCCCAGCAGGTTAGCTTAGGGCAGAAGACTGGGAGTTCTGCTTCCTACCTGTGCCTTTAACCACAGAAACTTGTTGGCCGGTAGCTCCAGGGCCACCTTCAGCATGTGGTGCTGCAGAACGGGAGGCACCTCCTCTCGAAGGCCCTGCTCAGAGATGACACCTATGGGTGAAAAAGAGGCAGGCTGAAAAGGGTCACGTGGACGTGGGTGCCCAGCAATTGCTGCCGTGGCCAGAAGGACAAGGAACTCACCATGGAGAAAGAAAAAGGGTGGATGCAGGGTTCTGTTTCTCTGTCCTGTGCTCACCCTCACATGGCACATCTCGCCTGATGTGCCCCCATGCCCTGGTCTGCCCAAATCTTTCAACAAAAAGCCCAAATCCCACTTGCCTGAAGAAACCTTCCCATGCCTCACAGCCCACACTGACCCTGAACAGCTGCAATCACTGCACCCACCATGTGCCCTCCAGGGGTGGGCTCTCGCTAACGTTCTCCCTGGCTACCCAGACAGCAAGCATTTTGTGGACAGAGACTGCAGCCACCTGTGCCTGAGACTGGGTCCTCATCCTCTAGCCGGCTCTCTGGGCTTCTCCTTTGCTACCAAATACTAAATGGCCACATTCTAGTAAATTTCATATTTCCACAGCAAAGAGAACCTTTCACCTTCAAATGATTAAAAAGTGAATTGCAGCTTTTGAAAAGGAGTATTTCAATAGCTCATATAAATTCCAAGAATGATATTTTTGCAAGTCTTCTCCCATAGGCCCAATTATAAAGTGGATCAGACAAACTTTACCATCCAGGAAACATGACCAGACAACACTGCTACTTTACAAATTTGAACCTGACTCAGTGGGGTAAAAGATGAAGTAACTATGTCAAAAGTGTCTCTGCATGAACAGGATGTCCCTTCTGCAGGACCCTCGTTTCTGCTACACCCTCTGCACCCCTGCTCCCTTGAAAAGTGACTAGAGTTAACGTCACATGATCAGATTTGTGGGCCATTCATGCAGGTTGCTCAGCACTCGAAAGCTGGCTGGCTTCTTCCACTATTCTCACTGCTACCAAGTGTTCATCTGATACTTACTTAAGGAAGACCAGCTATTTAAAAAATACTGATGCAAGTACAATTTCTCAGGCTGACGGATGAGCACGCAGCCAACTGTCCACCAGCCTTCCCGATTCTTGGCTGCAGGGCTCTGCTCTGGTTTATTGGCACTTCCTCCATCTACACTGGCAGCAACAGTGGCGGCTTGTCTGTAAGCCCTTGAAACCCACCTTTCAGGAGCTTGCTGAAGTCAAAATTGTACTGCATGACCACGTGGGGGACCACCTTCTGGTAGAGGCATATGACCTGGAGCAAAACAGCTTTCAAAAGAATGGTTTCCGCATCATCTGCACAAAAAAAAGAAAAAGAAAGAAAAAGAAAAAGAGAAAGAAAAAGAAAGAGAAAGAAAGGAAAGAAAGAAAGAAAGAAAGAAAGAAAGAAAGAAAGAAAGAAAGAAAGAAAAAGAAAGAAAGAAAGAAAGAAAACAGCTTGAATTAGAAAACATACTGGTTCTTTGTCCTTGAGCAGCTGAACCAAATGTGGCACCACATTGCAGCCAACTGCATGCTGTACACCGAGGCTGCAGACAGACTGCTCAGTACCTGGATCTAAGGAGTCAACGTGGTAAAAATGTTAAAACTGTTCAGGGGGTCTGGGTTAAAACCTCATTTCACTGCTGTGACCTTAAACAGGTTCTGGTCATTCTCTCTCCCTGTGCTTTCGTGTCTTCATCTGAGCAACAGGGACATACAGCAGGGCCTCCCCTTGCAGGGCTGCCGTAGGGATGAAATATGATACAGACATAAGACACAAAGCTCAATGCCTGACCAACAACAAGGCTCTGAGCTCTATCTGCAGACCAAGAGACAGCACCCCCATACTGCCATCCCTGGAAAGGCCAGAGCACATGGCACCCAACACTCAAGTCTTCAGAGAGACACAGTGCTTGCATAAAGATGGGCATGTTTCTAACAGATACTAAAATTCAATCTATGATTCCTTTCCAATTCTTCTCCCTAAGCGAAAAAGGATATAGACACATTCACAGCCAGAGGTGCCTTGAAACAAGAACTGCTCCAGGACTCTCTGGATAGGAGCTATCCTAGACTGCCAGTGTCAGCTCTGTCCCATGCAAAAGGCAGAGGGTCTCCCTCACCCCTGAGACCTTACCGCACTGGCGAGCATCGCAGGCAGCCGGGGGCCCATCACTCCTTTTCTTCCCTTTCTTGTCATCCTGTTTGGTCTCTTGCTTTTTAAGTGACTGCCAGACCCACACGATAGTGTTCAGGTCTGGTAAAATCTAAACGGGAAAAGGAAGCAAAACATTAGTTGTAGTCAACCACGAAGGGAGACAAATGAACTGAACATACTAACTAGATGCAAAAAACAGGGAGTGGGTGCGAGTCTAGAGGAGTGTGTGTAAGAAGGAGAGGGAAGAGTGGTGAGAAAACAGGCCCACATCCACATAAGCTCTGCTCTGCAGTATAATTTTTTTTTTTTTGAGATGGAGTCTCACTCTGTCGCCCAGGCTGGAGTGCAGTGGGGTGACCTCAGCTCACTGCAACCTCCGCCTCCCAGGTTCAAGTGATTCTCGTGCCTCAGCCATCTGAGTAGCTGGAACTACAGGCATCCACCATCACATCCAGCTAATTTTTTGTATTTTTAGTAGAAGCGGGGTTTCACCATGTTGGCCAGGCTGGTCCTCGAACTCCTGACCTCAGGTGATCCACTCATCTTGGCCTCCCAAAGTGCTGGGATTACAGGTGTGAGCCACCGTGCCCAACCATGTTCTGCAGTATAATTTCTAGAACTATACACAGTAAGGATTTGGTGAACAGGCAAGTGCTGATCATTAAAACAAACCCCTTAAGCCTCATTCACCTACGCAAAAGACACAGGGAACAAAGAAAGACTTTCTCAGGAGCAGCTCAGGGAAAGCTGCCCTGTGTGACTGGGGCTCTCAGAGCAGCCGGCCAGTTTACAGAAGCCTGGCCTTCAGCCATAGGAAGCAAGAGGGGCTTCCTGAGCCACTGCATCCCTTCTCACTGGGCCACAGTGTGGTCTGTGTGTGTGCCTGCAGCCATAGATGAGGAGTAAGGACACAATCTACCCCTCGACAACATCACCACGGCTCCTGATTGAACATGAGGTCCCCACCACAGCCAGAACCCCTGTGAGAGAACACATGTATCGTCTAAATTCTTACTCTGCACAAGGACTTTTGGATCACGCTCTGTGACATCACTGCCTACAATCACAGCAGGTCTTCTCAGCTGACCCTCAGCACCCATGCTACCACACTGCCCACTGGCCTGTCCAACCCTGCGGCTCCAAGGACACATCACTTGGCTTCCACCCTAGGGCTCCCAGAATGGCCTTTTCCACCTGGTGAGGTCTGGAAGGAAAGCCCAAACCCGGATCGGAGCCTACCTTGCTCAGGGCTTCTCTGAAGAGCTGCACGAATTCTTCCATCATCACAGCTGTGTACACGCCTGATTCCTGCCACACCTCTTTATTTAGGCAGTGGTCAACAGTTTTTAATGCCCTCTTCAAAATGACAGAAATAAGGGATAAGGCCGTGTGCCTCACTGAGGTGCTGTCCAACTGGGAAGAAAAAGAGTTAAATGTACAAATGTCTCTAGGATACACTAGTGGACACAGATTTGCTAAGCTGTGGGCTTGGCTGGCATTCGCCCCTCCTCAGGTCACTCACAGGGGAAGCTGCATGAAACTGCTGGTCTCTACACTGTGAGAAGAGGCGACCTGGGTACCTCGCCCTCCCGACACCCTCTGGGTCTGACTTCAGCAATTGCCAGGAAATGACCACTAATGGTAGCATCCAGCAGTAGTTTCATTTTTATCATCTGCTCTTTGGTAAGCCTTGAGACAACCACTCAGCTACTGTGAAAGTTCTCCATTAACAACAGATCTCACCAGAACCCACTCTGCCACTAGTTTTTTTTTTTTGAGTCAGGGTCTCACTCTGTCGCCCAGGCTGGAATGCAATGGTGTGATCATAGCTCACCACAGCCTCAAGCTCCTGGGCTCAGGCAATCCTCCCGCCTCATCCTCCCAAGTAGCCGGGACTACAGGCACCTACTGCTTCTGGCTTTTTTTTTTTTTTAAGAGATGAGACTTAACTATGTTGCCCAGGCCAGCCTCAACCTTCTGGCCGCAAGCCAATCCTCCTGCCTCAGCCTCCCAAAGCACTGGGATTATGAGTGTGAACCACCGTGCCTAGCCTTTTTTTTTCCCTTTTGTAGAGGCAGGGTCTTGCTATGTTGCCCAGGATTCTACCACTATTAAAAACATTAGCATCAGGTGGAGGAATGGCCAAAAAAAAATGCATCAGGTACTTTAGTATGAAAATCCACCTCCAAGTTCAGTGAGCAAGCAACCCACATCACACGCCTGTGACATCCAGAGCTCTTGACTTCCAGTCAGAATGACACCTGGGAGAGTCACTCACTGCAGAGACTGAGTAGGGTTCAAGAACCTGTGCTACTACCAACAGTAGGAAAACAGTCCATGCCCCTGCTAGTCACAGTGTGTTCTGGGGCCAGGAGCATCATATGATGGCATCTCCCGGAGCTCAGGAGAAATGTAGAATCCCAGGCCCCGGCCCACACAACTCAAGCAGAATCTGCATTTCACATGATCCCCAGGAGAGCCCTCCGACACTGAGATCTGAAAAGCCCTGGCCGGGACACTGCAGACTGACAGTGCGGTAGAAACAAAAAGCTTTTCTGGTTTACTTTCAGCTCAATAACCACGACACCCTAGAGCCCCAGCATTCCAGTCAGCTGCGGCTTCACTCTGTGTACACTGCACACTAAATCAGGACTACAGGAACTATCCTAAGCCAAGAATGACCAGCCCCACAATTGCTTCAAAGGCAGGCCCCACACAAGCGTGCACACCACACCCAAGGGGCTGGGAGCACAAAGCTCAACCAACAGCCTGGGGCCCTGCTTCCAAATGCTTTCTTATTTCCTGTTTCTAAAATAGGCTAAAGCTTCTCCTCCTGACTCTAAAATGTATGCTTTAAAAGTTTTTTAGACAAAACCATAAGAAATAAAAGAAAAAAAAACAAACATCATCTAACTCCAATCCCTGGATGCACTCACATCACTGGGTCTCACTTACATAAAAACACAGTCTTGGCTCTCAGAAAGGGCACTTGTGGAGGGAAGGCAAGGCTGGGCTCAGTGGCCCTGGCCTTGGCCCTGCAGGGCATGGCAACAGCCAACAGGGTGACAGGAGGCTGTGTCCTCTGAGACTCCTTCCTTGGAGCCACTCCGTGCAGGAGCTAGAACACCCCTATAGGGGCACAAACCTTTGTACTGAAACAACACTGTGAGAGGAGGAGGAGACAGGCTTTTCTCTCCCAGACTATCAGGAGCAAGCTTGGAAGGGAGAGCAAATGGAGCCCACATAGGAGGCACATGTGGCTGGGTGTGGCGGCTCAGACCTGTAATCCCAACACTTTGGGAGGTCGAGGTGGGAAAATTGCATGAGGCCAGGAGTTTGAAACCAGCCTGTGCAACATTGCAAGACCCTGTCTATACAAAAAATAAAAATAAGAAAATTAGCTGGGTGTGGTGGTGCGCACCTGTAGTCCCGGCTACTCAGGGGGCTGAGGTGGGAGGAACACTTGAGTCCAAGAGTTTGAGGCTGCAACGAGCTATGATCACACCACTGTACTCCAGCCTAGGCAACAGAACGAGACCCTGTCTCAAAAAAGAAAAAAAATTTTAATAAAAAATAAAAATAAATAAAAAATAAAGGAAGTTCATCAAACTAATCCTTTCAATCTGGTTTTCCTACAAGCCCTCTGAGAAATGCAAATGTCTCCCACATTAATTAAAACAGTTGGATAAGCTAGCTGGGTGCTAATTTTGCATATGATGATTTGACAAACACAACACAAAACCTTTCTGCCTACTCCCACACAGGCCTCCTCTCTACTCCTCACCCCATCACCCATGCTCAGCACAAACCCTGGAGGGGTATCAAAAAATGGTGAATCTCACCATGTGGTCTCAGGAGTCCACCCCACTTTACAGTGACTGTGCGCATTACCACAGGGCCAACCCAGGCCTGTGCAACCCACCACAGCCAACCTGTTCCTACTGAAGCCACACAACAACTCAACCTGCCTGGAAGGACGAAGACACCCCTCCAAATACCTGTCCTCCCCCAGGTATCTCAGGCAACTTGGGGTTAGGAGGGTGTGGCAGGGCCCAGGACCTAGGTGTGCCAACAACCCATAGCCATTCACCTAGGCCCATGATGCTGCGGTGAAAGACATGTGAACCCCCCCAGAATGTGGCTTCTGATGGGATATGGGGACCTTTATAATAAATAATGATGTAAAATTTAAGTATCAATTTCTTCCATGAACATGGCCTCCAAAAACGCCTGAAAACAGCTGGCCTTCAAAGTATGTGTTTGCCAGGCATCTTAACACCATTCACCTAAACCATAAAAGAAAGAATTTGCTAGGCAAATTTCAGTTCTACCATGTCTGGAAATTATAAACTAATGAGATTTTAATGATAAACTTTCCTTCTTCTGATTTAGACATTCTTTCACCCGCAGGCAAGACTAGAAAGGCTTGGAGGGATGCAGGGGTCCCCGCTGTGTGATGGAGCAGGGCCAAGGACATGAAGTCCATTGTCCCTAGAAGCAAAGTCTCCTTGCTCCAAGGTCCTTACCCGGTACGTGGACCTGTCACTTATGGGCTATTTCAAACTACAGCCTCTGTCCTGGAAGCCTCAGAGGCTCCCTGACAAAACACAATCAAACACATCCAGGCCAGTTCTCAGAATAATCACATCATGTAGCCAGCGAGTTTAGCTGGAGGCAGTTCCAGAAGTGGGGCAACCACATGGCCTTACGTTTAATGCTTGGGTGAACATGCTCTTATTGCACACCAGGGGCACTGTGGTCACCATCACCATTGCCAGGAGCCGAGGCAACGGTATAAACTCTCTGGTCTGAAATGCCCGGGAAATCTCCGGCTGAGCCTCATAGATCTAGGAAAAGCAAAAAAGAGATTTAGTTGGTGCTGGAAGTAAGTTTCAAACCGGAGACTAGCTGTAGGCACCCAAAGGTGAAGCCATTCAATCAAATAATTACAGTGGTAAAGGTCCGAGACTCCCCACAAGGCAGAGTGGAAGATTAACCCCCAAATCTACTTGTCAAAGACAAATCAGGTCAGGAGACCAGCTGTTAGCAGAGAAAGGACCTTCAGAGCAGAACTTGACCTGTGGTCTGCAGAGTCTCTTAAAACCTCTGATGGCAAACAAATCACTGCTAGAACTACGAATGGTACTACTTACCAGTTCCCGCTGCACTTGACAGGCACCTGACAAATGATGTCAGGAAGGGATGTCAAGAAGCCATCTTCTCAAAGCTTCCTCACAACCCTTTGGGATAGGGACACTTTACATTAAAACAAAAATATATTCACAGGTGACAAAATTGGACCTCAGTGAGGTTAGGTAATTTCCTTAAGGCCACATAGCTAGTACGCAGCCAAGTAAGGACTCAACACTGGGCCTGCAAAGACCACACACTCACCCCTCCCCTATCCTACAAATCAGATGTTTCATCAGATGCAGCTCCTAGTAGGGGTGCTGGCCCCAGGGCTATCTATACCAAAATGAGGGGTGGAGTACAACCTCCTCATCCCAAGGGTAAATGTGGAGACTGTGCACATAGGCACTCAAGCAGAATAAAAGCTGGTTTTACAGAAAATGCCAGGTCCAGATAGAGGCAAAAGAAACAATCCCAGGTATTTTACCACTAGGCAAACCATGAATCAGTGACAGAGAGTTCAAACAAGTCAGGCACTACTGCCAAAGAACTAACAGTAGGTACCTCTATTTGTAAAATGGGCAGATGCTGACACTATGATCAAAAGGAAGGTAACGCACATCCACTTAAACCAGCAGACCAACATTCCACAGCTTATTTCAAGTTGTTCTAATTGAAGCAGCAACCTTTAAAAACTATCCTACAAGTCAGACATTTCATTTTATTTTACTTTTTATGAGCCCAGATGGAGAAAAGATAATCAGGCATCTCATCAATCCCAGTCTAACTGTGCTGAGACTCAACAAGATTTCACTCTAAGCAAAGTCTTGATGAACAGGATAAATTGGCTCAAAAGATTCTAAATAAACCTCAAATTCAGCTCAGTGAAAGGCAAAATGCTATAGAAGATAAGGACACCAAATTTACATGATCTAAAATATCCCTTTTTATCCCTGAAAGGTCTTCATATTGTACAGTTTACCAGATCAGAATGCCTGCCAGTCCCCCAACTCCCTATGCCCCCCTACCTAGCTAACAGACTTTTTTTTTTGAGATGGAGTCTCGCTCTGTCACCCAGGCTGGAGTGCAGTGGCGCGATCTCAGCTCACTGCAACCTCCGCCTCCCAGGTTCAAGCAATTCTCCTGTCTCAGGCTCCCAAGTACCTGGGATTACAGGCGCACACCACCGCACCTGGTTAATTTTTGTAGTTTTAGTAAGAGACAGGTTTCATCATGTTGGCCAGGCTGGTCTCAAACTCCTGACCTCAGGTAATCCGCCTGCCTCAGCCTCCCAAAGTGCTGGGATTACAGGCATGAGCCACCACGCCCAGCCTAGCTAACAGACTTTTAAATATCATGTTTTTTTACCTTGTTTAGTAGTTTGATATTATTTAACCAAGTAGACTTCACTCGTGGGATAAAGGAAAACGTTACTTCCTTGAAGTATTTGTTCAGTAAGTCCGGGCACACTTTGAGGATGTTCACCACAAGGTCAGCCACCAGATCATCATCAGCTGCAGTTTTCAAACCCAGCAAGAAGTGCAAGAGTGTCAGGTTTCCACCTCTGTTAGAGAAAGAGACATGGGGAGAGGTCAGCAGAAAATGGTCAAAGCACCCTGAGAGCTCATGGTGACGCGCAGCTCTGCAGAATTGCCCTCAGTGAACACAGCAATAATAACGTGGGGAATTTCCCCCAGGACATAAAGTGGGAGTTCCATGGCCTGGGGATTCCAGCTCTCCACAGAGGGCTTCCCTCTCATCTTCTACTTCTGAGTGGCTGAAAAAGTCTCTGATTGTCCTGCTCCCTTTCTTCTTTCCTACTTCCCTCCCTTGAGTTCAATTTGCTTTCTAAAGAAAAGGAAGAAAACCATTCTCTCTCACTCTACCTCAGTCACCTACCAGTCTGCCTAGAAGTCAAGGCTACTGAAAAGAAAGGACAAAACCAGCAGGGAGGAATCCATGCCCCAGATTTCATTTTGAGATTTTACTGACATTCCTCCTCCAGCCACACACGAAAAAGCACTATGTAGGGCCGGCTGTGGTGACTCACGACTGTAATCCCAGCACTTTGGGAGGCCAAGGTGGGAGGATCACCTGAGGTCAGGAGTTCAAGACCAGCTTGGCCAACATAGTGAAACCCTGTCTCTACTAAAAACACAAAAAAATTAGCCAGGCGTGGTGGTGCCCGCCTGTAGTTCTAGCTACTCGGGAGGCTGAGGCAGGAGAATCGCTTGAACCTGAGAGGTGGAGGTTGCAGTGAGCTGAGATTGCACCACTGCACTCCAGCCTGGGTGACAGAGTAAGACACCATCTGAAAAAAAAAAGCACTATGTAAATACATATGTGAGTGTGAGTGTAAAAAAATGCAGATAAGACATTTTTCTCTTGAAAGGGGGACTTGTTTTAATTTTTAAAATTTTTTATTATTTCTTTATTTAGAGACAGGGTCTTGCTCTGTCATCCAGAATGCAGTGGCGTGACCATAGCTCACTGCAGCCTCGAATTCCTGGGTTCAAGTGACCCTCCTGCCTCAGCCTCCTGAGTAGCTGGGACTAGAGGTGCACACCAGCACACCTGGCAATAAAGTTTTTTTTATATGAACTGCTCATGAGTTGCTGCATGGTCCAGAGTGCCATTAAATTATTTTTTGACAAGAAATCTGACAAGACAGCATGAGGTCTTTGCATGGACCTTCTGCCTTCCCTGTTTCTAGCTTATTTCAAATTCCTTCATTTTCATTTAGCAGCTGAAAGAAGCTAGGATGTGGAAAAAATCTACTGTAGAAAAATATTGAAAAGTTGTCTCAAAGTGGACAGTCTTCAAAGGTATGAAAAGATAATAAAAGCAGCAGGTGAGCCCAGGAGTTCGAGGCTGCAGTAACCTATGACTGTGCCACTGCCTTCCATCCTGAACAACAGAGTGAGACTCCATCTCAAAAAAAAAGTGAGAAGCAGGAAAGTCTGCAGAGACTAAAACTTGCATAAAGGGAGTAAAACCCCAGGATCCACACAGCCAAAACCCCAGGACACTAGGCTTCACCTGCCTCAAAGTCTTTTTTGAAAATACGCCCTTTCCTATCTGCTTGACCCTGGGAAGTCAAAACATCCAGAAAATCCTCAGACTCTGCCTCATGTGCACAACACAGTGATGGTTTCTAGGGTCCCCAGTGTCTCACATCCCCCTTATAAATTGAGTAAAACTATGATGCTATATGACAGCTTTACATATAGTAAAAAAAGTTTTTTAAAAAACAAATTAGAAAGTATAATTTTGATCAGAAAAACTATCCTTTAAAAAAGGATATGAAAATATCCTTTCCTAATATGAAAATGTCATGAACAAAACAAATAGTTTGTACTGTCAAATGAAAAGGATATTAAATCTACAAAGAATGCTAAAAATACTACACATGCTTTATTTTAATCAACAACGTAATAAAATGGAGAGCATTAATATTTATGTAGTGCACAATACACGCCAGACACTGCTCTAGGCAGTTATCACCACCTCTCTGCGACAGGCACTACTTTTATTCCCACTTTATAGACGAGATAATGGAGGCAGAGAGGATGCCTAACACAGTGAAGGTCTCAGAGCTAAGTTGGGATTGAAGCCCAGCTGTCTGCTCTGTTAACCTACACCAGGGACTGGCAAAGTAGGGCCCAGCACCTATCATTGTAATTTTATTGGGACACAGGTAAACCTACTTATTTACATCTATGGATGCTTTGGTGGCACAACTGAGTGGTCACAACAGACTGTGTAGGCTGCCAAGCCTAAAATACAATCTGGCCCTCTGTAGAAAAAGTTTGCCAATCCTTGCTCTATGCTGTAACACCAGCTTTCAGTGAACACCTACTATGTGCCAGGCACTGTCCTAGTGACTGGAGGCCCGTAATAGACTGGCACCCGTTCTCACCACTTCTCACCAATCTGATAATGAACAAGCAAATAAATAAATCAGCAAATAAATGTATGAACAGTCAGAAGCCTAAGCCAGGCAAAAAGCACAGTGACAGTGGAGGGACGATTTCAGAAAGGGCTGTCGGGGAAGGCCTCCCTGAAGTGGTGAGGTCTGCACAGGAACCTGAATGAAATGAATGAGTGGGCCACATGTCTACTGGGGAACAGGGAACGATGCAATTCAGTGTTCTCAAAGCTTTCTATTACCATCCACGAACAAATCTCCTTCCTTTCCCTTATGCACAAACACTTTTCTTTTGCCCATGGCTTCAAAATTCACATAAATCACAGCTTGCTGCAAAGAGACTCATACCCACTAGTTGATTCAATATGCTCATTAAATGCTCATCTATTTCACGGGCCTAGTTATGGAGGAAAAATGCTTTAAAAAGGGGGAACAATGCATGTGTTTTAAGCATGGTGTAATATTCTATTCGACTATAAAAGTCTGCTGTTATGTTTTGGCAGGAAAATGAGCTCATTCTTACTGATGAAAGAAAAAAGAAATGATGTGACAAGTTAAATCACAGTGACCTCAGAATCAAAACATGCCCAAAGTCATAAGCAGACAGAAAAACTCCCACCATGTTATTCCATTCTGAAGGAATCACCTGATTTCCTGACTGGCTGAAATTAGAAGTAAATCAAACGGCCTAAATCCTTGTGATATAATGCTAGGATAGAATAACAAGGATTAAACAATGTATCATTTACACATTTACAATGACCAGAAAACACGGCCAATATTTTTATTGTCAAATGGGAAAAAAGCAGATAGGATGAACAGTAGTAATCCATTTTTGTTATTAAAAAAAAAAATTACATGGACCTGTATTATACGACTACAAAAAGAAAGTCTCAAAGAATATGATCAAAACCAGTAGATTTGAACTTTATATGTTGTTTCCTTACTGATGAAATGTTATCACAATTGTGAAATGTGAAACAAAATGTAAAAAAAAATTTTGAAATCGTGACTCATGGGCAGCCTGTCAAGTAGAGGGAGGACTGTTTAGTATCAGTTTGGAGCTGGACTTCCTGGATTCCAATGCAACCTCTGCCATTTAACCAGGGTAAGTGTCTTGACCTCTCTAGAACTACTTTCTTCCTCTGCAAAGTTGGCATAACAATGGTACCTGCGTCAGGACTGCTGTGAGGCCCATGTCAGGGTCAACCCTCTCTGGGAAGGCAGACACCTTTTCTGAGCTCCAGCTGACAAAGTCTTTAGGTAAACATCCGCAGCACCCCCCTGAGTGAAATATCCCATGACCTAACTAAGTGTTAATAGACAGCTACCCTCAGAACTGCCCCCGAGGACATGCAACGAGTAGAAGTTCTCTGGGATTACAACTGTTCAACCCTGAAACGAGTTAGATGATGTCCACAATTCTAGTTCTAACCTACTACAGTTCCACTAGACACTCATGTATGTGGTGACTTCTGAGGAACACACACACCCTGGGGTCCACAAGAGTGTTATACTTTACCTGCCAAAGGTACCCAAAGATGCATCATAAAAATTAATTCCATGCTTAAGTGAACAGCAAAGATCCATCAGGAAGTTATGAACAAGCTCCCGCACCATGGTTTTCCCTGCTTCTTCAGCAGAAACCTATGAAGATTTTTAAAAATTCAATGAAAATCCCAAGATCATACACTTTAGTAACAGCTAGAGTAAAAACAAGGACAATATTAACTGCCGATGACAATTTAGAAAACATTTTAAATACTTGGTGTCATTCCAAACAATAAATGAAAACAACAACAAAAGATACACCGATCAAGATAAAAGAATACTCTGGAAGAGGGGCAAGTTTAAACCTGTATTTTTAAAAGCTTTAAAGTGATCTAATTTCTCTTGTTCATTTGAATAAAATTCCATATTTGGGAGTGTTTTTATGCAGCCTCCGAGGCTTGCTGGTCTAGAGCGTACAAAAACATGTTCAAAACAAGAGGACCTGGGCAAGTCTCCAAGATAAAAGGAGGTGAAACAGTAGGCTCTTGAGAGGTGAATTATTATAATGTTAACAGGAAGTCTGTGCCTTTACTGCTCTGGCCAAGTCCATGTTCAGTAACACCCTGAGGAAAATTAAAATACACACTGGCATTGGGTCAATGTTAAGAGCAGCTGTTTCAATTTAGCACATGAGTTAACTAGCACAAAATAAATTATATATGTCAGTAGGTGAGGCTCCTAGACATTCAGGATCCTAAGGTTAAAAACAAACAAACAAACAAAAAACACACAACAAGCCTTGAAACTCCAACAACTGGACATGAAAGAACGGAAGGACGGGAAGGCAGAGGTAAAGCAAGAGGAAAAGAGGGTCAGGATGACCCCGCTGCAGGGCTCAGCCCAAGGAAATCATAGTTTTCTAATTAAGAAAAAAAAATTATTAGCATGAGTAAGAAATTAGGGGAAAAATTCCTATTGCAGTTAGCAGACGGTTAATACAACCATATAACCACAGTCAAAAGAAACAGATCAAATGAGGGGACTTCAAGTCTGGTGCAGCGTTGAGAATTCTCCCTCTCCCAACCCTGAGGATCAAATTCCAACAACGAGGTCAACGAAAACCAAAAAGTGTCAGCACCTTGACATCTTCTGGGTTCACATCGGTAATCCCATTCCAGTTGTACAGCGATGCTATGTGGTTCAATAACTGCCCCGTAAAGAAACGCACCTTCTGGGTTTTTGTGATATTTTTATTGTGAACTACCTGAAAACAATAATAAAACAAATGAAGTTCATGGAATTCAATTATTTTTTAAATGGTGTTTACTGTTTTCTCATCATTATAAAAATAAGGCATGCTAGTGGCAGAAAATTTGGTTTAAAAAAAGGAAAAACATAAAGGGAAATTCACCAATATTCCCAACCATCCTAGGATACCTAGTTACTATTTTGATATATTTCCTTTCAGTCACCACCCACACCCACACAATATACATGTGTATGTATTAGCTATTTTTTGCCTGAGATTTTATTTATGTATGATTACTTATGAAGCATAAGCCTTTTCCACGTCATTAAAAATCCCTTTAGAACATTTTGGGGGGCTAAATACCATTCTATCCTATGACTGGACCACAACTTATCTAACCATTCCCCTGGTGTTTACAATTAGTTGTTTCTAAATTCTGGTTATTCTCCAAAAAGCCGTGATTAGCATCCTTGAACAAAGTCTTCATTGCATCTGACTTTGGACTTGACACTGGTTCCTGCAAGTAAAATTGTGGCACAAATTCTCAGCTCCACCCAAACCTACCCCCAGAATCCCTAGGGGTGTGGCCCAGGTATACATATTTCAAATACATTCCCCTAGAGGTTCTGATGCAACTCCCCCAGTTCAGAACAACCATATGTCAGGGTCCACGAACATATTTAAGACCTCTGACACATCCTGTCAGAACTGTTATCTTCCATCGGGGATACAACACTTCCTCCTCAAGAAAGCATCTGATTCAAAGCATCCTTGCTAGCACTGAACACCATCGTTTTTAAAAGTCAATGCTATTTTAGTAGCCAAAAAAATCAGTATGTCATTATTTGCATTACTTTCAATTAGGGTTTCTCAGCCTCAGCTCTATTGACACTTGGGGCCAGGTAATTCTTACGGGGGCCATCCTGGGCATTACAGGATGTTTGGCAGCATCCCTGCTGTCTCCCCACTAGGCACCAGTTGTACCTCCCCAGTTGTGACAATGCAAAATGTCTTCAGAGATTGCCAAATGTCCCATAGAAGGCAAAATTGCCCCCAGTTGAGAATCACTCTTTAAAATACTTCAAAATAATGTCCTTTCATGCTTATTAGCCATTTTCATGTGGACTCTGGACAACTTGTCATGTTGGGAGGGTCATAGAGTTTTTCTTACTGATGATTTAAAGTGTTTCTGTATTAATAAGGCAGTGATCATTTTAGCAAGTTTTAAAATATCGATAAGATGCTTGCAAAAGGCAGAATATGGAACATGACACAAAACAACATTTTGCTAGATATGTGAATGAAGTATTATTTATAATTTACAGCTCACAATGATTACTTTGGGTTGCTGTGAAATGTTGACCAGCAGCTTTTCTGCTGCTGTAATAAAACAGCAGCCATGTCTGGACATCACTGGCTGCTTCAGCTATTCTTTAACCTTCTAGTCCCGGGATATGCTCATCAACAAGAACAAGTTTCTGCTTAGGAAATAGTTTTCCACTCAACCAATACAATAATCTACGTAACATAAGATGTTGTAGCTCTACAGTCCTATAAAACACCGGAGAATATCTCCATTCCCAAGGGCAAACAGACAACAGAAACACTGATCACCAAGCACGTACCTTTGTTTTCAGTGTGGATAATAAAATATTGATGGTAGAGATCCTATCTTCCTTTATCCCTGAGCTAAAAATGCAAGGAATAAATTCTGAAAGTAAAAGTTTCAAAGCATTAAATTCAAACATATTTTGAAAATGAGACTAGATGAAAGAATATTACTGTTTAGGTGGTACAGCAAACAATGCCATTTACTTTTTCAATTTTTTTTTTTTTTTAACTATACAAGTTTCTGGTAGAAATAACCACTTCCATGACAGAAAAAATCAAGAAGCCAGGCACAGTGGCTCATGCCTGTAAGCCCAGCCTATGGGAGGCCAACGTGGGAGGATCCCTTGAGGCCAGGAGTTCAAGACCAGCCTGGGCAATATAGCAAGACCCTGTCTCTTAAAAAAAAAATTTTTTAATTAGCTGGGTATGGTGGTGCGCACCTGTAGTCTTACTGTAGTCTTAGCTACCTAGGAGGCTGAGGTGGCAGGAACACCAGTACCCAGGAGTTTGAGGTTGCAGTAAGCCATGATCGCACCACTGCACTCCAGCCTAGGCAACGGGGCAAGACACTGTCTCCAAAAAAAAAAAAGAAATCAAGAGCACCTAAAGATGAACCAATGACCGAACTTTTTAAGAAGCTCAGTAGGTCTTTAGTTCTATTTTACTTTTCTTTTCTCATATTAAAATTAACTAAATACTATTTGAAAGAGAATGTATGGTATAACAAACTAATAAAATTTCTCTCTTGCTTAGACTTGCTGAGATGTGTTTAAAAAGATGGTCATCCTTTTTTAAGTTGGCAGTAGAATTTTGGGTGATTTAGTTTGTTTACTTTTTACTTTCCCTACTTTTCAATCCCCAAGGAAATAGCCACCAGAGCTTGACACTGTATCATTATTAATACAGTGGTGACAATGGGCAGAAGCAGCAAAACAATTACAATTTTCCTTGCTACATACATGCTTACTGGGCACACAGAATTTCTACAAAAGCAAATTCATTATTTGTGAAAAAGGAAAAATCAGAAAATACCAGACAAACCAAAAGAACAAGTCAAAGCTTCAGTACCGAGAAGTTAACACTGTTAACATCATCTGAGTTAACTATTAACCTTCTGATGTATTCATGCTATTCTATGAGTAAAATGAGACCGTACTTTTCAGTTTTATAACTCAGTTTACACCCAATCATATATCACTAAAAACTTTGAAATCATTAAGTGCAGCAGGTTTTTTTTCTTTTTGAGACAGGGCCTCCCTCTGTCCTCCCAGGCTAGAGTGTAGTGGCGCAATCTCGACTTACTGCAGCCTTGACATCCCAGGCTCAAGCAATTCTCCCACCTTAGCCTCCCAAGAAGCTGAGACAACAGGTACACAACAACACGCCCAGCTAACTTTTGTTTTTGTTCTTTTTTTTGTTTTTTTTTTGGTAGAGACAGAATCTCACTATGTTGCCCAGGATGGTCTCGAGAACTCCTGGGCTCAAGCAATCCTACAGCCTCCAACTCCCAAAATGCTGGGATTACGGGTGTGAGCCACCACAGCCAGCCTCTAGAGTATTTTTAATCGCTGCATTCCATCTTATGAACAGTCCCCAATTTGCTCAGCCAATTCCTTACTGGTGGATAGTTAGAAGTCCCATTTCCAGCTAATAGAAATATTATTCCCTAACAAAACCTCTACTCACATCTTTAATTATTTCACTAGACATATATGACTAGACATGGAATTGCAGGATCAAGTATCTTAAAAGTTTTTTTAAATCTTTTTTCTTTATCTATTGTGCAACCCACTTCAGTGCCAGCAGCCTATGGGCACAGAGGCCAGGCAATGGTTCAGGGCTACAGTTTGCTCTGGCATGGGGTACTATGAGAGGTCCAGGGGGACGGGCCCATCATAAATCCAAACCCATGCATAAGCACCTTAGAAGTTTTGATGCGTACGGCCAAACTTCCCAGCAGAAACATTAAACTGTAGTACGTTCCAGCCCTCTTCAACAGTGTAAATGGTACCAACTGTCCTTGAATAAAAGGCCAGACAGCTGAAATGACCCACAGGAATTTGAAGAAACTACTGGCCCTGACAGCAGCAAGACATCCTGAACCTAGTGCCTGGTAACAAGTAGGAAAAAAAAATCTGTCTGCTGCATTATGCAGAGACCACATCTCCACTCTCACGCTGCTCCACGACAGCAGCAATGGAGCGCCCCACACAGACCAGGCTGACCACATACAGGGTGACCACCGCCTGCACTCTTCTCCTAAATGGTCCCAGCAGTCACGTTCCAGGGGCAGTTCAGATCTCCCATCCTGGGAGGGAGAAGAAGGGCTGGAGACCCAGACACCCTGGGTACAGCACCCTGCTACTCCTCCTCAATAACTCTCAGAGTTCCGGCCAGGACATGGGACTGTTCCTCACCTCCCCACAGGCCAGGATTCCAGGGAATCTTACTAAGCAACTGCCATGTGCTGAGCTAAGTGCTGCCATTTATCATCTTAGTGAATCTCTTGATAAAATGCAAGGGGCCCTAGTAGATTAAATGATGCCAAGCCTCACTCTAGGGACACAGCCACCAAAAGGTGGTCAAGTTGGAATTCTCTGAAGCCTTGTTACTGATATTCTCGTAACACAGGGCTAAGCCACCAAAGAAACTAACTTTATTTTTTAAAACTACAGCTCCCAAGGAAATCCAGGTAGCCAGGGCTATGAGCCTGAGTAGGTTCCAGAGCCATAAAGCCTCCTTTGTTTGCCTGATTCTGCCTCTCTGAGGTCTGCATTTATCCTCTGTTACGGCATCGTTCAGCATTCCAGACGGCATAACAGGAACAACTCTGTTCACTCTGACCAGTGATATCAAAATGGTACTGACCAAGGCTTTGCACCCACTCACCCACCTCCCTTTCCCACACCCTTCAATCTGGTGTACACAGCAACTGCAAAGGCTGCAGACTTTTTTTGAACTTGGAAGAAACGGTTTGCAGTAGGTTTTTCAAAACAAATGGGCTTTCCTAAGGGACAAGGGAGTACACCTACCTTTCACTTCCAACACCTGCACTATAGTGCTGTCATCACCCACAATTAAAAAGGAGAGAGCAAACTGAACGTAGGCCTGCCGAACGTCGTACACTCCCTAGAGGACAAAGGAGACCTACATGTCACATGCATATTCCACATACAGCCAAAGGAATCAGCAACACAGTGGCCAAGCACACCCCTCCCGTCTCAACATCACCAGCCCCCCCGCCTTGTCCCCAGTCACCAGGGGATGCAAGTCTGAAACCAATGCTCATTCTTCATGGAAAGTAAAAAATTTTTTCTATTCTCTTTCCCTGGTAATCTTCTCTACTTTCCTTCTCTTTCAAGCCCTATTCTCAATACAAAAGTATGGGTAAAAAATAGTAGTGTTCCTTTCACTGACTATAACACATACATTTTCATTTCTTGGCCACTTTGGTGTACAGCAAGACTCTCAGCCTGCCTAGATCCATCTCCTCTCGCTTGCTGATGAAAATAATCTATGTTTTTGAAAATCCAGAGATGATGAAATGGCTGGTACTGCTTTTGGTGAGACATCAATGTGGTGATGTCTGGTTTTTATGAGATATTATAAATAACTTATTAGCTCATACCACAAACCAAAGCACAGATGCTGTCATGTTAACAACCCTGTTAGGCCTTCCCAGGGTTGTAGCCAGCACTGTCCACAGGCATCAGCCACCAACCAGGGCAGTGGGCACATTTGGGGAGGGCCCCAACACCGTGACAGCAGCCAGTGCCTCTGGGAAGTTGCTGATCAGCTTCCCCTCTTAGTATCATTAAGACAAAGCTGTGTCACATCACTCCTCGTTTTGTATCTAAGGAACTCAAGGCATGTGATCATGTCAGTCTCTCATCAGCTGTTCCAGAACTAGCAGGTGTGCCTGGATCCTCCATTGCTTACACCCAGCACTATTCTCTACTTCACAGTTACTCCAAAGATACCTTCATTCACTGCCAAGAAATAAGTTAATATCACAACAAATCACTGCCCCAAAATGTCTGGGAAAATTAAGGAGTAATCTCTGCCTTCCAGATGGTTCTGTTCCATTTAGTAGTAGCAGGAGAGGCGGTGGCAGTAGTAGTGATGATGAGGAGGAGGAGGAGGAGAACAATGTTTACAGAGCACTTACTATGTGCCAGGCACTATATCAAATGCTGCACATCCGTTATCTCATTTACTCTTCATAACAGCCTGAGGGAGAGATGCCCACACCACACCCATTTTACAGATGAGAAAACTGAGGGTTCAAAAATTCAGCCAGACACAGTGGCTCATGCCTATAATCCCAGCACATTGGGAGGCCAAGGAGGGTGGATCACTTGAGGTTAGGAGTTTGAAACCAACCCCGCCAACGTGGTGAAACCCTGTCTCTACTAAAAATACAAAAATTAGCTGGGTATGGTGGTAGGCACCCATAATCCCAGCTACTCGGGAGGCTGAGACAGGAGAATCACTTAAGCCCAGGAGACAGAGGTTGCAGTGAGCAGATATCACGCCACTGCACTCCAACCTGGGCAACAGAGCGAGACTCCATCTCAAAAAAAAAAAAAAAAAAAAAATTTTCACTCAAGGTCACACAGCTAATTAAGTACCAAAACTGAGATAAGAAGTAATTGTACAAACATACTACTTATGTTCAACTACAGAGAAGTTCTTCCTTCTTCACAAGATTCTGTGGCATTTTCCATTTTCATTTCACTTTTTCTCAGGGTGCAAGGACCATACTTGGTACCAGTTAGGTCTCTGTGCAAGTCTTTAATTAATTCCATCTTATTTTGTTGGGTCTGTTTCTTCTGGAGAAAAGGAAGGCTATCCAACCCATGCTCCCTAATATGTGGATCAAGGCCTTGCACACTCACTACATTTATTGAGTTTATCCCTGTCCATGTCACACAGCATCTCAGCAAGATCTTATTACACCAATGCGAGTTTCTTCCAAAACTGAGACCTTCAAACTATCCTCTCTGTTCTGAGGACCTATCTGTGTGTCTCATCACAATAAGGAGTTTGCCTCCAATGATCATTGGTGCTGAGAATGTGCAGCACTTCCATAGTGTCAGCAACGCTCCAGTGCCTTAACCCACCAATTCAGTTTTTATGAAACACTCATTCCATTCAAGATGCCATCATCTCAGGCCAAGAGAGGGTGCAAAGTTTACCCAAGATATTGTCCCTGTCCTCAGGAAGCGTAAGCTGCTCCCAAGCCATCCCTATGCCTCATTGTTCAAATAAACATGCCATCTAACTCAAGCAGTTAATTCTCTTGACCTACACATGCCCTGTGTTCCAGATGAATGCTGGTAAAATGCTAAAACTTGCCTGGCAAAATTAAATTCTGTCTTTTCCCTGCTAGTGGAAAGTTCCTGTGCTTTTATTTTGTGTCCACTGAAGTAACAGTACTGGGAGTCAGGGCCCTGGAATGCTGGTCCAGGTTTTCTGCCATTCTAGATCTTTCTATGCTGCTGGTACACAGCAGAACTAGACCTCCTGTGGGTCCCTCCAGCAATGAATTTATAAATGAAAAGGGATTTAGTTATCGCCTCCTGGCTTCCATCTTTTATACCCCAGACAACTCCAAATTTCCTGTCCTGACATGATGGAGGAAGTGGGTAAGATCCCCAGGACACAGCAGCTGCCCACTCTAGGCTCTAGGCTCTGCCACTGTCGTGGCCCCCTGGGGCTCCGTCCTCTGTCTCCAGTCCTCTCCATCAAAGGCGTCCCACTCCTACTGCAAGTGGACCACATGCCTGCTCTTCATTCTCACCCTGTGACCTCACAGGGTTATTATTCCAGGAAGAAAATGTCCTGAACTCCTCAGGGCTTGTTCTGCAAAACATTGTCTAAAACAGACCAAAATACATTTGGTAAAACTGCTCTTTGGCACAGGATTTTAACAATGCTTTCTTTGGCTGGATGAATATTATCTATAACCCTCCTTCTTCATGAGGTTTTAATAATTTCCTCCAAAATGTTAACATATATTCATTTAAAAAAAAAAAAAATCCCTGCCAGCACTTCAACAACTAAATAGCATTAAAAAAAAAAAAAAAAAAAAAAAGGGCAGGGGATGGCATGAGGGAGAAAAACTCAAAGACTCAAAAGGGATCAAAGATATTTAAGAAACATATCAACCAAATGCAATGTAGACTTTGTTTGGATCCCGATCTGAATCACAAAGCGTAAAAACATTTTTGAGATGGAAAAAACCTGAGACCAAACTGAGTAATAGATGACAGTGAGAAATTATTAATGTGTTAGGCGTGATAATGGCACTGTGGTTTCTGTTCTTTAAAAGGTCTTTTTCTGTTAGAGTACATGCTGAAATATTTATAGTGAAATATGATTCACATCTGGGATTTGCTATAATTGACTGCCCCAGAGGAAACTGAAAAGGTGGAGGGTGGGGACAGTGGCTGAAGCTGGACAGCTGGTACAGGGGTTCCTCACGCTGCTCTATTTTCAAATGTTCCTAACAGTTCCTTATTAAATGTAATGTCTCAACTCCATTTCCTATAACATATAAGGTATCTAAGATACTTATTACAGATTACACAATGAAAGTAAAAACACTTTCAACTTGACTGTAACTCCCATTTTACAGATCCGGGAGAGGTAAAATAATGTGCCCTGAGACTCTGAGATGAAACGGCTTGTGTGTGGCCCTACAGCCGGGGTTCAGGACGGGAAGCCCTTTCCCACGCTGCCTGGGCTCCTAAAGTCTATTTCACTTAGACGGCTGGGAGGGCTGAGATCAAAAGAGATGGGTGGGGAGGGCATCTGATGGATAATTACTGCCAGGCTTACTGCCAGGTAAGACCAAAGAACCGTGATATTTGCCCTAGTCTGCAAATAACACACACATTCTTTTTATTAGAAATGTATTTAAACGTCAGGAGCCATTACTCATTGAATGGAATTTGTTGACACATGGATAAAACATAGTATCTAAGAGACATTAAGACCTGGAATTTTTTTCCTTAGAGAATACCTTATTTGTAATTCCAGTAAAACCCTCAACACCAGGCCAATCTCACACAGCCATAAAAGCTACTTGGTATTATCAACCCTCTAGTCCAATTCCCGGCAATGTAGAAACTCTTAGTTCCCAGGGATACTGACAGAACAAGGCAGCACACGGTTATAGAAGTGAATTATTCTAATGTGGTTCTTCACCGTGGCAGATGGGATGGGCTGATACCTGTCCCCTTATTCTTTACGTTCAGGAAGAGGGTGATACTCTGGCCAGGGCTGTTCACAGCACTGAATTCCAGCAGGGGAGCTGATATGGCAACCAGAAGAGGCCCTTCGACAGACAACCTGCAGCCAGCACACGCGACGGGAGGATGCCCTCTCTCAAGCTCAGGAGTCCTCAAAGTGTGCCTGCTCCCCAAGAACCCTTCCAAACCCAAGTGAAATTTCAAAAGCCACCAGGGAATTTTTGTTTCACAGGTTTCCTGAAAACCAACCATCTACACTCCCATTTTCTTGGGTACAATCCAACCTTTACCCATCACGAGATTGTAACTGGGAGGCAAAAGTCACTTATTAAAAAGCCATAAAAGTCCTCTTTGAGGACGTCACTGGCTTAGAGCTTCAAGGGCTTTCTCCGAGGTGGGCAGAACAGGAACAGAGGACTGGAACACGCTACAAGCTTCAGGGCCACGGGCACATGGAGGGTATTTCGTTTACCAGGAGAGGAGATACCCACAGCTAAGTCATCCTCACAACCAGGAAGGCCCTGCGCCACTCAGCCCCCAGGAGCTTCCTCAGATGTCCCCATTGTTCAGGCTCTGCCAGTTTCTGGCCCTATCGCCAGCCTGAAGTGAGTCCTGTCCTCATAGACAGATCCTGTGGCTGCTGACACACACCCCTCTACATAGACACCTCTCATTTCATCTGCGTGGGGATCAGGGCCAGAGAATGGAGGAAAAACCACTACAGTCCTCTAAGGGAAGGAGACCCATGGAAGGCACGAGGCACTGTGGTCCCCTCACCTTTGAATCCCTCTTGGTCACCAAGGTGTACAAGGTCTTTTTATTCAAATCAAAATGGCTGCAGACGTCCCTGGCAGCTTCCGGACCCTGGGTCACCATGGCGGCCATCAGGCTCAGGCAGGCGCGAGCCAACCTGCACAGAGAACCAGAGGAAATCAGACACGTCAAGAACAGCTGAAGCACAGAGCCGCCTCACACAAAGCCAGCTGCGAGCTGCTTGTGTTACTTGCTATCCCTAAACCAGAAAAAAAGAAGGAAAAAGACACGCTCTTTTTTTAAGGAAAAGAAAAAAAAAAGCATAAAGATTCAAAATAAGGCTAACAATTAAAACTAAGTAGGATTAAGAACATAAACACAAGATTTGAAGACGGACATTTCTCTCTGGAGTGAGCCATCGCGTGATCAACAGACCACACCTCAGTCCCTGTGACCGCAGAACACAGAGCACAACTTCTTCACAAAACCGCCTCTGAACACGAGCTCTTGGCTGTCTTTCCGTTCTGCGGTTACCCAGATTCCATGGTTTCTTGAGCACCTGCTACATGCAAGGCCCTGTTCTAGGTGCTGGGAAGGTGGCATTTTATATAACAGGCAAGACCCTGCCACATGCACCTAGGATTCCAGTAGAGGGAGTCAGTCAACAGATATAGCAGCAAGGACAGTGGCAGGCAGGACAAGAGGGACAAGGGGTAAATAAGAGAGGAGTCAGGGACAGCCAGGGCTGGTCCACAAAGGAAGGGTGCAGAGACTCGGTCACTGTGGCCTCGGAAACAGCTCAGCTCTCCTCTAGCCATAAAGGTAATGACCAAATGCACCTGCGGAGAGCTGAATGCAGACCAAACCCAAAGGCCCATCCTTTGTCACGCCAAGGCAGACTGCCTACCTGTAACCTGAGGCATACAGGGACTCACAGATGAGCTTCATGTGGTTGTTCATCAGCTTTTTCACAATGTTGGTTCCCACAACATGGAAATGTGAAAGATCACTTGCTGTCCGCAATAATATGGCCTCAAAAACTTGAAATATTAACATCGTCTGCAAAGACAGAATTGAAACGCTTAGAAATTGTCTCATTTCCTTTCCTCCTGTACATATATGCTCCTTTTGTCTTAGCCATAGTTACTTGTAGGCTTAAAGCCTTCAACATGAAGGATGAGGCCCACCCAGATCCTGAGTCAAAGGTGACAGCTTGGCAGGCTGACCTGCAGGACCCAGGCTCTGCATGTAGCCCCACTCCCACAGTCCAGCAAAATAAAGAACAGCTTATTAGGGCCAGGCGTGGTGGCTCACGCCTGTAATCCCAGCACTTTGGGAGGCTGAGGTGAGCGGATCACGAGGTCAGGAGATCGAAACCATCCTAGCTAACACGGTGAAACCCCGTCTCTACGAAAAATACAAAAAATTAGCCGGACGTGGTGGCAGGCGCCTGTAGTCCCAGCTACTCGGGAGGCTGAGGCAGGAGAATGGCATGAACCCAGGAGGCGGAGCTTGCAGTGAGCCGAGACTGCGCCACTGCACTCCAGCCTGGGCAACAGGGTGAGACTCCATCTCAAAAAAAAAAAGAAAGAAAGAAAGAAAGAAAGAACAGCTTGTTTACAATCACAGAAAATCAAATGAGAAGAAAATTCTCTTAATGACTGGGTCTCATTCCTTTAGAGATATTCAGGTCTACATCCTTATAGCAATAACCCTGAGATTTCAACAGGCACATCAATATCCCAATGTTCGATCTCTTTGGAATCAGAAAACAATCATCAATTCATTATGTGTTGTGAGTCTGTGACACCACATGTTTTATGTTTCCCTTTTGTTTAAATAAACCATACTGAAACCAAGTATATTTTGATTAGGAATCTATGATCCTTCCTTCTGATATCACTCATCAAATGTTAATAATAAGTGAGAATTTTCCACTAAAATGCTTTCAAAGGTCATGGAGGCAAAAAATGAATACATTCCTACAGCACAGGGACAAAGCATCATTTTCTATACAAAGTTGGTAATGGAAATTTCTATCACATTTTTCCTCATCAAACTTAACAGCAGCATTAACTTTTCTTCTCTTCATCAAGCCATGTAAGGAACAACATACTTCACTTTCAGGTCGTTTCTCTCCACTTAGGAGCTGGAAAATTTCCGCACACTCAACAGAAATCTTTATATACCCTTCCACAACATCATACACATCTTCTCGTGGTAGTTTCTTGGCAGCGGACACAAACGCTTCCAAGCCTGAAAAAAAAGTTATGTTCAAACGTTAACAAGGTCAATCTTCTTAGAAACAATCACAGCCGCCACTGCAACCTGCTTTCCCTATTCTGTGACCTTCCCCGATCCAACTACACTGCACGGAAGCTACTATGAATGCTATCAACTTAACTGTTTCTCTCCAAAATTCATGTTGAAACCCTAAACCCGGCCGGGCGCGGTGGCTCATGCCTGTAATCCCAGCACTTTGGAAGGCCGAGGCGGGTGGATCACCTGCTGCTCTGAGTGCACTGGCACACGGAGTGTCCGTGCTGCACCTGGCCCACGGTCAGCATGCCAAGCATCAGCTGACATCGGTGCTCTTTCAAAACCCAAAGGAGGGCACCCCACTCGAGTGTTTCCCCATAAGGCCACCCCAGAAGTTCCCCACTCAAAAATCTCCCCTCTCAACAGCCTGAGGATTCTACTGCCCTTCCTGCAATGAATACAACCTCCCCTCCCCCACCACTGACACCTGAATCTGAACCCCCACCACAACCCCACCCTACCAACTGGGAGCCACCTGTGTGCCGCTGCCCACAGAATTCTCCCGCCAGAACCTGTTCTACAAAACTGCCTTTCAGCGAATCACTTGAACCTGCCTCTCAGAGAATCACTTGAACCCGGGAGGTGGAGGTTGCAGTGAGTCGAGATCACACCACTGCACTCCAGCCTGGCAACAGAGTGAGACTCCGTCTCAAAAACAAAACAAAACAAAAAAACCCTGCCTCTCTCTGGTTCTATTCTTTGGGCCACACTTATCAAAACTAGGAAGGCAGGGCATGGCAGTGGGTTAGAAGCCGCATGAGAGCATAAGCTAAACGTAACACATCTTACTGGGGCCTTCATCTCTTCTGGGGAGTGGAGACTTCACCTTATTCAAAAAAAAAAAAAAAAAACACAGAGGAAGGGACTAAATATTTCTATTAAAACACACTTAGTAATTATCAATACAGCAAAATGTAAAATGCCACAACCTTTAAGAAATACACTACAGTCTTCATAGACACATCAGAACAGGGTGGTCAGCTTTAGGGAGTGTCTGAGCATCCCTAAGGGGTCCTTCCTCCTCTGCCCTGGGGCCACAGGCAATGGATCTAATCCTTCTTTCCCACATCAGCTGCCATCACCCTAGTCGGCACCTCTGAAGACCAAACACTTCCTTTAACCTCTCTTCAGAAATGACAGTTTCAAACTCCTTCTGTGTTCAGGTCACTCTCTATGTTCCCTTGAAGCATGAGGCCCAGAAAAGGGCTTGGTACTGCAGGTGAGCTCCACTAGCTGAGCAGAGAGGACCAACACATCCTTCCTCTTGGACAGCAATTCTGCGTGTCTCAGATTCAAGTCCCTGACGCTGCTAAGCAATATCTGCCCGGGGACGCATGAGCAGGACCTTACACCAAAAACATACCAGAAAAGAACAAAAAATGGAGCCAGACTCCTGGGCATGAATCCCCGCTCAGCCACTTACTAGCTGCATGGTACTGAGTAAGGCACTGAACTCTGAGCTTTGGGTACCTCACCTGTATAACGGAACAAGAACAGAACCTACCTGACAGGGTTTGTATGAAGCGTAAAAAGGTTAATTTACACATGAAGCATCCAGCATCACACTTAGGGCAAGGTAAACCCTCAAAACATAAGCAGCCCCCCAGGTGTCCTCAGCAGCAGCAGTGAAAATCCAGTCACATTCGGCCGCTGCCAGCCTCACAGGTGTTTTCAGATCCCATTTTATGCTGCAACATTTTCCACAGCAACCACCGTCATTCCTTTAACAGTCACCGAGCAAGTGCACATGGCAGGCGCTGCTCTGAGCGTCAGGGCCAGACTCCATTGCCGCCGTCTGCAGCGTGGTCTGGTGGTGATTATGAGCAAGAGCCATGGGTGTTCTGGCCAAGGTGACTGTGGTCACAGGAGCTCAGTCGGCACAGGCACCTTGGGGTCGTGCATAATACCTACTCTGTCCCTCAAGAAAACACAGAATGCAAGCGATAGCAAGGGCTGTCAACACAGAAAGAGCAGTGCAACTACTTACTCTTTTTTAAGGAATTATTCACCAAACTCTAGCATGTAACTCCCAGCATTCCAGAGTATTACAGGGTGGAAACTGCTGGCCTGCTACGTTTGCCATCTTTACGGGTTCATCTTTCCATACACCATTTACTGGGCACCTACCAGGTGCTCCAGGCATCACAGGGGGTGCCCGAGACGTGCTGGTGAGCAAATTAGAAATGACCTCTACCCACATGGTCCTTACAATCTAATGATAGAGACCAATGTGAGTATTTATTAAGCCCCTACTGCAATCACTTACATAGACACATATGGCACCTGAAGTAAGTGCTATGAAGCAAACATCAAGAGTGTAATGAGGACTGTAACTAGGGAACATGATCTAGATTAGAGGGTTGGGAAGGTTTCCTCTGAAGAAGTAATGCTGAACCTATTATTAATAATAGTAAACGTAAATATTGAGGGGGCAGAGGGTGAGACCACATTCCAGGCGCCAAGGCTGGAGGGTACACTGGAGCCAGGTGAGTGGGGACAGGTGATTGAGTGAGTGGGGAGGGCAGCCTGAGATGAAGTCAAAGAAGCAGGTGGGGCTAGATGAAGCAATGGAAATGACTGGATTTTATCCTAAGGGCAGTGGGATACCACTGAAGGGTGTCATGAGAGGAGTGACATAATCAGATTTGGAGTTCTGAAGGATCATGACTGCTGCACAAAGCACGGGCTGTAGGGAAGCAAGAGCAAGAGAGACCAACTCTGGGCAACTCCAGCCGCGGTCCCAGCAGGGACTGATGATGCCTGGACTAGAATGATGATGAAGGAAAGAGGAGGAGTAGACAGATTCCAGAAATTCTCAGGAGGAGAATCAACCACCAAGGCCAGGGGATAGATTGATGCAGACGGAGGGTTCTGGCGGGAACATCCAGCTAATCAGAATTACCACTTATGCAGTGGGGAAACCAGAAGCAATGTAGGGAGAAGGAGATCAAGAGTTTAACCATTAGTGTACTCTCTTACAGTATGGCCTTTTCTCTATCACCAGTGGAGTCGCGGGCAAACACTTTCAAAGGAACTGGCTTAGAGTCAAACCCTTCTTGATGGGGGATCCTCCCACAGGCTGACACTGCTCCACTCTGGAATATCCTCAGTCCTTACCAATCTAACCCGGCAGCTCTTGTTCCTCCACTACATGAAGGGAGCATCATCAGAACCCTTCCCTCACATGCCTGGTGAAAACAAAGTTTCCTAACAGCCATCAACTTCACTTCCCTGATCTTCCAGCAATCCTATTATAGGAGGTTATGAGAGCATATCAAGAGGAAGAGAGGAGGAGAGAATCCAAGATACAGACCAGATTCAAACACAAGTTCAACACAGCCTCAAACAAGGGATCCACACTTTCACCCATTGACTCAGCTTTGCCCCATCTTTCATCTACTCACCTACACCCATGCCCTGTCAACCCGGGTTTCCTTCTGACATGTGTTCAAATGATGTAGCACCTGAATGTCATGAGGCTCTCTGTGCAAGACCATGAAATATAGATACTACATCTTTTTAACAATTAAATGTGCTCTTTCTTCTGCCAGAAAGGTTCCTGTCCCTGTCCCATCCTACAATCCTTTTGGAAAGCCACTTCCTCTGATGGCCAGTGATGATGAGCATTTTTTCATGTGTCTTTTGGCTGCATAAATGTCTTCTTTTGAGAAGTGTCTGTTCATATCCTTTGCCCACTTTTTGATGGGGTTGTTTGTTTTTTTCTTGTAAATTTGTTTGAGTTCACTGTAGATTCTGGATATTAGCCCTTTGTCAGATGAGTAGATTGCAAAAATTTTCTCCCATTCTGTAGGTTGCCTGTTCACTCTGATGGTAGTTTCTTTTGCTGTGCAGAAGCTCTTTAGTTTAATTAGATCCATCAGAAAAATGCAAATCAAAACCACAATGAGATACCATCTCACACCAGTTAGAATGGCAATCATTAAAAAGTCAGGAAACAACAGGTGCTGGAGAGGATGTGGAGAAATAGGAACACTTTTACACTGTTGGTGGGACTGCAAACTAGTTCAACCCTTGTGGAAGTCCATGTGGCGATTCCTCAGGGATCTAGAACTAGAAATACCATTTGACACAGCCATCCCATTACTGGGTATATACCCAAAGGACTATAAATCATGCTGCTATCAAGACACATGCACACGTATGTTTATTGCGGCACTATTCACAATAGCAAAGACTTGGAACCAACCCAAATGTCCAACAATGATAGACTGGATTAAGAAAATGTGGCACATATACACCATGGAATACTATGCAGCCATAAAAAATGATGAGTTCATGTCCTTTGTAGGGACATGGATGAAGCCGGAAACCATCATTCTCAGCAAACTATCACAAGGACAAAAAACCAAACACCGCATGTTCTCACTCATAGGTGGGAATTGAACAATGAGAACACATGGACACAGTAAGGGGAACATCACACACCGGGGCCTGTTGTGGGGTGGGGGGAGGGGGGAGGGATAGCATTAGGAGATATATCTAATGTTAAATGATGAGTAAATGGGTGCAGCACACCAACATGGCACATGTATACATATGTAACAAACCTGCACGTTGTGCACATGTATTCTAAAACTTAAAGTATAATTAAAAAAAAAAAAGAAGAAAAGAAAAGAAAAGCCACTTCCTCAAGGGAGCCTTCTTTGAGCTCCCAGATTAGATCCAAGGCCTGTTAAACACCCTCAGGCACCATGTACCTCTCCTTTGGAAAACTCGTGCTTGAAACTGTATGTATGTGATTTTACTGACCAATATCTGCCTGCCCCACTCGACTGTTTGTAAGCCCCACAATGGCAGATGCTTTTTGAGATTTTTATTCATCACTTTAACTCTACTGTAGCAAATAATAGCCTCTAGTAATACTTAATGAATTCGGAAATATATAACTCTATGCTAAGTATCATCTTCCTAGCTGTGACTAGCAAGTACAGGTATCAAAGTTTAAAAACAGGCCAGGTGTGGTGGCTCATACCTATACTCCCAGCCCTTTGAGAAGACAAGGTGGGAGGATTGCTTGAGACTGGGAGTTCGAGGGCAGCCTGGACAACATAGTGAGATTCCATCTCTACAAAAAGTAAAAAAAAAAAAAAAAAAAAAAAAAACATAGCTGGGCATGGTGGTGTGCACCTACAATCTCAGCTACTTGGGGGGCTGAGGTGGGAGGACAGCTTAAGCCCAGAAGTTCAAGGCTGCAGTGAGCTATGATCGTGCCACTGCACTTCAGCCTGGGCAACAGAGCAAGACCCTGTCTGTTTAAAAAAAAAAAAATCAGGACAAAAATTGGAAGTTGAAGATATTTTGGCCATTAATTTAACAATTTATTTAACATGGGAGAAAAACTGCCACCGTTTTATTTTAGAGCAATGCTTCCACATGGCAACACGTTCAATTGCGTTTTTCCCAAACCATGTTACTTTCCAAACGATTACAAGCAGTCGTGAAGGGTGGTCATACTTTACAAAAAGTGTAATTAAATTATAGAGTCGGCTTCATCTCAGTCACTGGCCCATTCCTGGTCAACTGACAAGTAGCTGTGGTGGCCTCTAGTAGCTTGTTACAAGTTATCAAGTCAGTATGAGTGTCGGGGGATGGAAGCCTTTGAAAACGGTGCTGACGGCCCAAGGAGTAGCAAACTATCTCATGAACCGTCCTGAGCTGACTCGGTAAGGACTCAATAGAGAAGGACACTTCATTTACTTCCCTGACAACTGCAATAAAGAGGTTTTACAGCTTGCTGAGGGATGCTGCCTGGGCAAGGGAAATAAATGTGTTGTAACATGAAACTGTCCCAATCAAGCAAGTCGGGGCCCTCTCGCTGTCGCCGACAGTCCAGAGCAAGGAAGTACACAGCAGTCCTGAACCTCAGTTTTCTGCAAACCAGAGGTTTGCCACTGAGCCTAGGTGACCCGAAAGCTGCAGAAAGGAGGGGCTGTGCCCGGCACACGGAGGCCACCTCGCCAGCCTGTGGTCCCGACCCTGCGCCTGCCGCCCCGGACTCACCTGGCCCGGGGCCCTGCGGGTCCTTCAGCTGAGCCTTGAACCGCACGCCCGTGAGCTCTTCTTTGCGGGCCCGCTTGGCTGCACCAGCGGAGGAAGCCGCGCAGTCCTGGCCGCCCGGGGCCTTCCTCTTGGGGACCCCCATGGCCGAGAGGGCAGAAGCGCGACGGAAACGACACACCTGAGGGGACCCGGCAGGAGCACTAGCACAGACAGCAGACACGCGCTTCAGGCCCACATGGGGCAGGAAGGGGCGGGGCTGGCGGAAGAGGCGGGGCTCGGGGAAAGGCCGGCGGAAGGGGCAGACCCGCGCGAGGCTGGGACCGGCGGAAGGGGCGTGGCCTGCAGAAGGGGCGGGCCGGTGGGGATCCAGAGTGTTGGGGGCTCCATGTGAGTTTGCTGTCGCGGTTGTCCCGGTTACGGCATGGGGCGAGCGGACACTCCACGACGCTCCCGCCCCTGGCTGCAGGGTTTGGGGTCCACCGGGGCGCACTTCTGATCCCGGTGACTCTTCGGGTGCTCTTGGCCGGAAGAACTCCCAGACCTTTCACTCCTGGCCTGGCCGGTCCGCGAAGACTGGGGCCCCGGCTTGTCCAAGCAGCACGATGAGTAGTTCTTGACCCGAGGTCGCCCTGAAGGTGTCGCATGAAGAGCTTGCTTCACACACAACAGGATTCGATGCTTTGCCAATTCGAGGCCCTGGTGGCTGGCCGGGAAGGTGGATTCGCCTTGGCTAGGTGCCAGGCAGGTCCCCCTGTGCGGGTGCCCCTGACTTCGACCCCTACCTTATGTCACAGCCCGAACCAGATCGACTGGTCTGGTAGCATGTCACTCCAGACTGTCCTCCACCCCATACTTCCCCAAACTGATGGGCTGTTTGTGCCGTGCAGGGTGGGAGAAGAAGACCAAACGAAGTAACGTCTGTAAAACCCCTTCCGGGACAGCGTAAGGCCTCCACATCTAAGTTCCTGTCATTAAAATGGAGACAGCAAAGCCAACTCTATCCAATCCTTGGGACTGTTATGAACAGAAAATGATGCAAGGTATGAAAAACTGCTTTGAGGAGAAAAACAACACTGTGTTTTTGGAAGATGTTATTGACTTGTGAACCTCATTAAATGCTGTGAAATAAAATGAAAGTAAAAATAAGTAAAAACAGGCTGGTACATATTTTAATACGACTTCATCGATACGTAGGTATGTGTCCAAATAAACCATGAACCAGCGCATTAGATAAGTAACTTGATGATTACTGAAATTCTCCATCAGGTTGTCCTCTAGTCTAAGAAAATCGTGTTTCATATTCTGTAAGCAGATGTGTTTTGAACATCTGAGGATGTGGGCTTTTGTGGCCTATTGGGGTTTCAGAGTTTCTAGTAGAAAAAGCACGTGTGTTGACGCTGAGCCTCTGTCCCGACAAGATGATTGTGGCTGTGGAGATGTCTATGTTGTAGGTAGGTCAGAGAGAGGGTGTCACCCCCAGCAGATACGAGCTAATGCAGCAGTGTTAAGAGAGGGGGATATGCTCAAAAAGTCATCTGTAAAAGGCAACACTCATTAGTGAATACAGACTTAATTCTGACTGATTATCCACACTGGTCCTCTTCTCTGGTTAATCGCTAACCACTCACTTTGTTTTCTGCCATGGTGGTCCCAATCAAAGAGTCATCAGAAAGAGCTAGGAAACAGTCAAAAGCCCTGAGTTCAGTTTCTGCCTGTGTGACCTTGGGCAAATTGCCATGTCTTTGCACTGGTTTGCTTTACAAACAATTAAAGAGCGTGAGGAACTTCCCAGGATTATCCAGCTAGTAACTGGTGGAGCCAGGACTCACCCAGTGTATCCTAGTCCCAAATTAAAAACAAAGAAACAGAAGTTGGCAGTGCCCATTTACAGCCTTAGCCAGAGATGTATGGATGGCAAGTGTGGCTCAGAAGTGCATTTGGATGTTTTAGACTAAGTTAATGCCGTGAATCATTGATGCCGGGTTAACCCTTTGTTCACATATGAGGTTCACCAACCTCTGGATAGTGACTTGTCTTGCCATATCAAAGCTTTGCATTATTTGCCTCCAGGAGCATTCTGGTTTGTTGCAGACTATGTGGTACTGCTCCTAGGACATTCTAAGCTGAGGAAAAAAGCCCGAGGGCTTTTGTACTTGTTCCCTCTCTTTGAAACTCTTTGCCCAGAGCTCAAGTGGCTCAGATGTGGACTTTTCCTGTACGTACCTCACTCTCTGTCTCCCAACCTTTCTCGATTGGGCCTATTTATAAAGACACTCACTAACTCCAACTGAGGGCTCCACCCTCATGAGCGAATCACCTCACAAAAGGCCCCCCCCCCCACCAAATAATATCACACTGGGGATGGGGTTTCAACATAATGAATTTGAGGGGGACACAAACATTTAAACCATAGCACTTTCCCAACGTGAAGATGATTTTTCAGTTAAGTTCTAACAATCTTTTCAGAAACAGATAATTCTCACCTTGTGCCGTTTGTTCCACAAAATAAAAAATAAAGTATCCCAACATCTTTCACGAGGCTCATATAACCTTAAATACAGAACAAGCTAAGGATAACACAAAGTATGAAAATGATGAACTTATTTCAAGTATGGATATAAATACGTGTAAATAGAATATTAGCTAAGTGAATACAAAACTGCACTTGAAAAAAAATACAAGAAATACAAGGATATAATATCTTGCTTATATAACTCACCACAATAATGGATTAAAGGAGAAAAATCCATTATTATTTCAATAGATGGAAAAAGACATTTGAAAAGATACCTATTTATGATTTTTAAAATTCACATAAAACTAGGAATAGAAGGACTTTCCTTAACTTGGTAAAGATTATACACCAAAAACCTGCAGCAATTGTCATGCACAATGGGAAAACTATATGAACTTGAATTATGACTGGAAACAATAGGAAAAACAGGGATGTCCACCATGCTACTATCTATTACGAGAGGTCGTGGCTAGTGAAATAAGGCAAGACAAAGAAATAAGAAATGAAACTGTCATCTAATTGGAAAATTCAACAGAAATGCAAACTAAATAAGAATTTAGCAAGGTTGTCAGACATAAAATCAGTTACCAAAATTGGTAGCGTTACCTCTACATTAGCAATAGCTAATTTAAATATGTAGGAGAAGCTGGGTGTGGTGGCTCATGCCTGTAATCCTAGCGCTTTGGGAGACTAAGGTGGGAGGATCACTTGAGCTCAGGAGCAACATAGTGGGACCTTGTCTCTACCAAAAAAAAAATTTTAAGTAGCTGGTGTGGTGGTGCACATTTGTAGTCCCAGCTAGTCAGGATGCCAAGGTGTGAGGATTACTTGAGCCCAGAAGACTGAGCCTGCAGTGAGCCAGATTGCACCACTGCACTCCAGCCAGGGCAACAGAGGGAGACCCTGTCTCAAAAAATAAAATAAATATAAAACAAAAATAAATAAATATGTAGTAGAAAACAAAGCACCATTTAGAAAGAAAAAAACCCTACAAATTCTCAGAATTAAACTAAAAAGACTGCACAGCATCTTTAAGGACAAAATTGTAAAATAATATTTGGTTAAATAAAGATACATACTATGTTCACAGAAGAATGTCTTCACATTGTAAAACTTAATTTTTCCTAAATTAAGCTGTAAACTATTACCATTCCAATAAAAATTAAATTCAGAAAACCATAATATATTCTTATGGAAAAATAACAATCCAGGAATAGCTAAGTCAGCTTGACAAGACTAAAGGGGATCTTACCTTATGCATGAAGACGTATCTCGAAGTTGCAATGGTCAAATTAGATTGGCAGTGGCAAAAGAACAGACAAATAGGCTGGGTGCAGTGGCTCACACCTGTAATCCCAGCACTTTCGGAGGCCGAGGCAGGCAGATCACAAGGTCAAGAGATTGAGACCATCCTGGCCAACATGGTGAGACCCTGTCTCTACTAAAAAAAACCATAAATTAGCTGGGCATGGTGGTGCATGCTTGTAATCCCAGCTACTCGGGAGGCTGAGATAGGAGAATCACTTGAACCTGGGAGGTGGAGGTTGCAGTGAGCCGAGATCGTGCCATTGCACTCCAGCCTGGGCAATGAGAGTGAAACTCCGTCTCAAAAAACAAACAAACAAAAAACAAAACAAAACAAACCAACAAAAAACAGACAAATAGCCCGGTGGAATGGAATACAGACTCCAAAACAGACCTATATAATGGAGGTACAGGTTAACAAATCTGAAACTTCTTTTTACATATCCTGGAATTGAAAAATAAGTAAATGGATAAAGGATGGTGGGAGCCAGGTTTCACACTGTTGGAAAAGGAAGTTACATATAAGCAAAAGGGTAAGACTAGAACGGCCCCTGTGATACTGGATTAGAGTTGGAAACATCAGCACGATCTCATGTTTAGTTTAATATAGGTAGAGATGGATAGGTACAGAAATAAGTATAAATACATATTCTACCTGGGTTTGTACACATGCATATACTTCCTAGCTCTGTTCACTGGTAGGGCCTAGAAGCAGTCACACCCCAGAAGCAATGAGCACACTCAGTGCCCAGATCTTGGTTTCTAATACCATTATCAAATAAAAAGAACCAGGGTGGGTGTGGTGGTTTATGCCTGTAATCCCAATATTGTGGGAGGCCAAGGTGGGTGGATCACCTGAGGTCAGGAGTTCAAGACCAGCTTGGCCAACATGGCAAAACCCCCACCTCTATCAAAAATACAAAAATTAGCTGGGTGTGGTGGCGTGCACCTGTGATCCCTGCTACACAGGAGACTGAGGCAGGAGAATTGCTTGAACCAGGGAGGCGGAAGTTGCAGTGAGCCAAGTTTGCACCACTGCACTCCAGCCTGGGTGACAGAGTGAGACTCCATCTCAAAAAAAAAAAAAAAAAAAAAAAAAAAAAAAAAAAAAAAAAAAAAAAAGAAAAAAGAAAAAAAAAACACCATAAAAATAAATAAATAAATAAAAATAAAAAGAACCAGGGCTCCTTATAGAAATGGCTGATTCTAGGGCTGGGACAGGGAACACTTAAGGTGAGTCTGGAGTATCTTGTAGTATCAGAAAGTAAGAAATGCTTCAAAAACAAAAGAATGGAGCTATGTCAAAGAGTCACAGGAACCAACTTGAAAGAACTCCCAATGGAACAGTTTTGGTGACAAAATGAATAATATAGCATTGGATTATAACCTAGGGTAAAAAGTAAATATATGTAAGTCTATACTGATATAAAAAATGATGATCACCAGGCATGGTGGCTCATGCCTGTAATCCTAGCACCTTGGGAGGCTGAGACAGGAGGATCACTGGAGCCCAGGAGTTTGGGTCCAGCCTGGGCAACAGTTTAGCAAGACCCCATCTCTAAAAGAAATAATAATAATAAAATAAAAATAAATTGATTGCTAAGTAAATAAATGGGGGAGAACAGATAAATCTTCCTTACAAAAGTAATCCAAATAATACATGTGTATACCTCCTGCTTCAAGAGGTGGAGCTTAATTCAAATACTCCTCCCCACTTCCCCAGTGTAGGTTTAGTGACCTACTTTTAAAGACTGGAATATGACAAGGGAAAAATGATAACTCTATAATAGAGAAGCATGGCAAATACTACCTTATCCAAGGGATCAAAGTTAGTGTCATGTATATGCTGTTAGATGTACATAAATCATGTTACTGTGATGTACCCCTGATGTGATGTGATGAAGATGCTTTGCCTCTGTATATCCTTCCCAAAACCCAAAATCCCAGCCCAATTGTGTGGAAAACATCAGAGAAACCTAAATTGAGGGACAGTCTAAAAAGTACATGAGCAGTACCCTTTAAAACTGTTGAGGTCATGAAAAGCAATGAAGAACTGAAACACGACCACAGACCAGATGTGATGGGAGACACAATGATAAAATGCACTGTGGTACCCTGGACTGGACCCTGGAGCAGAAAAAGGCCACAAGGGGAAAAATTAGTACAGCGCAGATAAAGTCTGGCGTTTAGTTAATAGTAACGTCCCAATGCTGATTGCTTAGTTAGCAAATGTACCCTACAACTATGAGAAATGTAAAACATTAGATGAAACTGGCTGAGAGTGTATGGAATTTTTTCAAATGTTCTGCAAATCTAGAATCATTTCAAAATAAAAAGTGTAGTCAAGGCCGGGCACAGTGGCTCACACCTGTAATCCCAGAACTTTGGGAGGCTGAGGTGGATGGATCACTTGAGGTCAGGAGTTCGAGACCAGCTCAGCCAACATAGTGAAACCTCGTCTCTACTAAAAGTACAAAAAGTATCTGGGCGTGGTGGTTCATGTAACCCCTGTAACCCCAACTACTGGGGAGGCTGAGACAGGAGAATCGCTTGAACCCAGGGAGGTGGAGGTTGCAGTGAGCCAAGATCGTGCCACTGCACTCCAGCCTGGGCAACAAAGCGAGACCCTGTCTCAAAAAAAGAAAGAAGGAAGGAAGGAAGGAGAAAAAGAAAGGAAAGAGAAAGAAAGAAAGAAAAAGAAAAAGAAAGAAAAAGAGAAAAGTGTAGTTAAAACAAAGACCTATGCATTGATAGGAAGTTTTTATTTTTAATTTTGAAACAGCTTTATTAAGGTATAACTGATATGCAATCTAACGGCACGTATTTACTGTATATGATTTGATGAATTACCTCCTGGCTTCTGGTAACCACCATTCTATTCTCTGCTTCTATGAGTTTGACTATTTTAGGTACCGCTTATAAGGAGAGTCCTGTCCTTCTGTAACTGGCTTCTTTCACTCAGCAGACACCCAAAATAATTGAAATAAGGTTATTGAAGGGATATTTACACTCCCTGTTCATTGCAGCATTATTCACAATAGCCAATTTACAGAAACAACCTAAATGCCTATCGACAAATCAATGGGTTAAAAAAAATGCGGTATTTAGTATACAATGAAATATTATTCAGCCTTAAAAAAGGAAGGAAATCTTGATATTTTTAACAACGTAGATGAACGTGGAGACCATTATAGAAATGTGATATGTGATCAAGACAACACCAAAATCAGTGGGAGAAGAGTGGTGTGGTAGATTACAAAATATGGTCACAAATTCCTCCCACCCTGGAATTCATGCCCCTTTGCAATTTGACTTTGCAGTTCTCATTGGGAGATTGGGACATTTCTTCCCCTGTTGGGGAGCAATTTGGAACTACAGATCTCCAGGGGTAGCTGACTGCCAGTCATGATACTGTCATTGTCTCACTGTGTCTTCATTTAACATCTCCTCTCAGAGTACTCCTGGCTTGCTAGTTTAAATTGTGAAAATTTTCTGCATTAGCCTCATTTTATTTACATTCTTTGGTCTTTACTGTTCATTACTATTTCAATGTGTTAACATTTAAATGACATCTATACTATAATTTTCCTTTGTCACTATTGAAGTCACCCTGGACTGCTAATTGCAAACATCATTGTATTTTCAGAGAGGTTTATTTTAGGCAGATTGCCCCTTATGTTGCAGGAGGATGGAAAGAATGGCAGGCAGATCACCAAGAATACTCTGAAAATGAAGATGAGTAAAGTGGGTAAGAGTGACTGGGATGGGCAGGGAATGGCAGACCCCTGAATGAGTTAGGGAGTGATCGAGCTTGAATATTTGTCCCACCCAGATCTCATATTGAATTGTAATCCCCAGTGCTGGAGGTGGGGCCTGGTGGTGGGTGTTTGGGTCATGGGGGTAGATCCCTCATGGCTTGGTGCAGTCTTTGAGATAGTGAGTGAGTGCTTGTGAAGTCTGGTCATTTAAAAGTGTGTGGCACCTCCCATACCCCAGCTCTTGCTCCTGCTTCCACCAGGTGAGATGTCTTGTCCCTCTTTGCCTTTGGCCATGAGTAAAAGCTCCCTGTAGCCTCCCTAGAAGCAGATACTGGCACTATGCTTCCTGTACAGCCTGTAGAACCAGGAGCCAATTAAACTTCTTTTCTTATAAATAACCCAGCCTCTGGTATTCTTTTAGAGCAATGCAAGAACAGCCTAACACAGGGAGAAAAGCCAAGGCAACCGACAGGTAAGAAAGAGCCCTCTAAGCAGAAGCAATAGCCGATGCAAAGGCACTGAGGTGGGACAGCAAAAAGGCCAGTGTGTGTGAAATGGAGGGAAGGCAATCATGGTAAAAGTGAGGCCAGTTGGAGTGACTCATGCAGAGCCTGGCTGGACAAGGTAAAGTCTCTGTAGCATTCGAATTGTCTGGATTTGCCATTCCCAAACTGGGCACCAAAGTGCCCAAAGCACCACATTGCCTTGGAATGTTTTCAAAAGTTGAGGGAAATCCATCAATTCTTGACATCTGTTCATTACCAGGCAAACTACTAGCTCAGGGTAGTTCATAGATTCAACATTAGATTGTGCTAGTTTCCGGCTGGGTGCAGTGGCACACGCCTATAATCGCAGCACTTTGGGAGGCTGAGGCGAGCAGATCACCTGAGGTCAGGAATTCAAGACCAGCCTGGCCAAAATCGCGAAACCCCATCTCTACCAAAAAAACACAAAAATTCGCCAGGCGTGGTGGCAGGCACCTGTAATCCCAGCTACTCAGGAGGCTGAGGCAGGGAGAATTGCTTGAACCTGGGAGGCAGAGGTTGCAGTGAGCTGAGATCGTGCCATTGCACTCCAGCCTGGTGACAGAGTGAGACTCCATCTCAAAAAAAAAAAAAAAAAAAGATTGTGCTACTTTGGAAGGAGAGATGAAGAGATGAGGTCACAGCTTTGCAATGCTGGGTTTCTGGGGCTTACCCATGATGAAAAGCATCAGCCAAGTGTGGTGGTGCCTGCCTGTAGTCCTAGCTACTTGGGAGGCTGAGGCAGGAGGATCGCTTGAGCCCAGGAGTTCCAGGTTGTAGTGAGCTGATCGAGACACTGCACTCTGGTCTGGGGAACAGAGGAAGACCCTGTCTCTAAAAAAAAAAAAAAAAAAAGCAAGCACCAAGCTAAAATCAACACAGGTCAAGAAATGAGAGTGTGGTATCCAATCTGATTTCAAGGTTGAAGAAATAGTCACATGTCCAACAGGCACACACACCCCATTCCAAATTATTTGTGCTTATTTAAGAATAAAGGAGGACTGGCCATGGTGGCTCACGCCTCTAATCCCAGCACTTTGGGAGGCCAAGGCGGGCGGATCATCTGAGGTCAGGACAGTCAGCCTGGCCAACATGGTGAAAGCCCATCTCTACTAAAAATACAAAAGCTGGGAGTGGTGGCAAGCACCTATAGTCCCAGCTACTTGGGATGCTGAGGCAGGAGAATCGCTTGAACCCGGGAGGTGGAGGTTGCAGGGATCACACCATTGCACTCTAGCCTGGGAGACAGAGGGAGACTCTGTTTAAAAAAGAAAAAAGAAAGAATAAAGGAAAACATTTTTATTTCCATCATATGTATTTACATATATATGTAAACTGCTTCTTTATTATTAGAACACAAATACTTATGTTGTTCGGCTATAGCTATTTAATAAACTTAACAGTTTAGATTTGGGTTTTGTCCTGGGGCACTTGAAAAATTATTGAGACACTAAAGGTGCCATGAACTGAGACAGATTGAGAACCTCTGGTCTATACTTTTGATCAGAGCTCACTTTTATTAATTCTAAATTCCCTTTGTGGACTTTGCTTCTTTTTTTTTTTTTTTTTTTTTTTTGGTAGCCTTAAGCTTTCCCTTGAGAATGAACATTTAAAACTTGTAAATTTTTTGTACACCCATGTTCATAGCAGCATTACTCACAATAGCCAAAAGGCGGAAGCCGTGTCCATCAATGGATGAATGGATACACAAAATGTGGCATATACGTACCATGGAGTATTTTTCAGTCTTAAAAAGGGATAAAATTCTCACAACCTTGAAAACATTATGCTAAGTGAAATAAACTAGGCACAAAAGGACAAATACTGTATAATTCCACTTATATGAGGTACCTACAGTAGTCAAATTCATAGAGACAGAAAGTGAAGGCCAGGCACAGTGGTTCATGCCTGTAATCCCAGTACTTTGGGAGGCCAAGGCGGGCAGATCACCTGAGGTCCAGAGTTCGAGACCAGCCTGACCAACATGGAGAAACCCTGTCTCTACTAAAAATACAAAATTAGCCAGGTGTGGTGGCTCATGCGTGTAATCCCAGCTACTCGGGAGGCTGAAGCAGGAGAATTGCTTGAACCTGGGAAGTGGAGGTTGCGGTGAGCCGAGATCACGCCATTGCAGTCCAGCCTGGGCAACAAGAGCAAAACTCCGTCTCAAAAAAAAAAGAAAAAAAAAAGTGAAATGGTGGTTGCCAGGGGCTAGGAGAAAGGGGAATGGAGAGTTAGTGTTTAAATGGGTGCAGAGATTCAATTTGGAAGATGAAGAGATCTGTAGATGGAAGTTGCTGATGACTGCACAACAATGTGAATATACTTAATGTTACTGAACTTTACAGTTAAGATGGCTAATATGGTAAATTTCATGTTACATATATTTCACCATAATAAAAATATATTTTTGAAATTCATGGACCACGATCATCACTCCTAAAACATAAATTAAGATTCCCACCTACAGAGGGCGCCATTGACAGCTCCTAGTGGCATTCGGGGGTTGGGTGTGCAGGACCCACAACTGCGTGAAGCTCCAGCCTTCTCCTTCCCCAGCCGCCTGCCTGTGTAACAGTCCTCAGCCTCCCCCGCCTCTCCCTCACCCTTCTGAGACGTTTGCTGAGGTTTTTGTTTTGCTTTTTTTTTTTTAAACTGCTGCCAATCAAAGGGAAACAGACTGGGCATATCTGTGACTACCCCTCTCTTTTCTTCCTTCCAGGAGAGACAAAGTCACGAGAAAAGCTAATGTGGTACCTACATACAACAAGATATCATTCAACCGCAGGAAGGAAGGATATTCTGACACATGCTACAACAACCGGAATGCACCCTGAGGTCATTATGCTAAGTGAAATAAGCCAATTAATCCTGTATGATTCCGCTGATAGGAGGTACCCAGAGAAGTCAAATACATAAGACCGAAGTAGAATGGTGGCTGCCAGGGCTGGGGAGAGGTGGGGATGGGGAGTTGGTGTTTAGTGGGTACAGAGTTTCAGTTTAGCAAAATAAAAAGAGTTCTGTGGATACGGGGTGGTGATGGCTGCACAAGAATGTGAATGTACTTAATACCACTGAACTGTACACTTAGAAATGGTTAAAATGGGCCAGGCACAGTGGCTCACACCTGTAATCCCAGCACTTTGGGAGGCTGAGGCAGGCAGATCTCTTGAGGTCAGGAGTTCGAGACCAGCCTGGCCAACATGGTAAAACCCTGTCTCTACTAAGAGTAGAAAAATTAGCCAGGCATGGTGGCAGCACCTGTAGTCCCAGCTACTCAGGAGGATGAGGCAGGAGAATCGCTTGAACCCGGGAGGTGGAGGCTGCAGTGAGCCCAGATCATGCCACTGCACTCCAGCCTGGGCTACAGAGTGAAACTCTGTCTCAAAAAAAAAAAGGTTAAAATGGTAAATTTTATGTTATGTATATTTTACCACAATAAAAATATTTATATATAAATTTGTATATTTATATATACACATATAAATATGTATATTTTACTACAATAAAATATTTTTAAAAAGAAAAATGATTTTTTCTTTTTGGATGTGTGTGTGTGTGTGTGTGTGAGATATCAGGTCCTTGAGGACTTGAAAAGCTCAAATCAGATTTGGCTGGCATTTCAGAGGAAAGCCAGGCCCCCAAAACTCAGGTGTGTCACAGAGGGCTCAGGGACAGGGATGCTGCTGAGCAGAGGAAAAGGATGAGGGAGTGAGCCTGGCCTAAGGAGGCCAACAGAGTGGGCCAGAGGTGGGGAGGGAAGGGGGTATTCAGAAACCAGGGTTGAGGAGAGTGTCCCAGCCAGTTCACAGGAAGAAGAAAACAAAATTCTGGTGGAAAAGCCATCCCAGTATCCCACTAGAGCAGCAGTCTCCACCCTTTTTGGCACCAGGGACCAGTTTCTTTCTTTCTCTCTTTTTTTTTTTTTTTTTTTTTTCTGGAGATGGAGTTTTGTTCTGTCGTCCAGGCTGGAGCGCAGTGGCATGATCTTGGCTCACTGCAACCTCTGCCTCCTGGGTCCAAGCGATTCTGCTTCCTCAGCCCAAGTAGCTAGGACTACAGGTGGCCGCCATCACACCCAGATAATTTTGTATTTTGTTTTCACATGTTGCCTAGGCTGGTCTTGAACTCCTGGTCTCAGGTGATCCATCTGCCTCGGCCTCTCAAAGTGCTAGAATTACAGGCGTGAGCCACCGTGCCCGACATGGGGACCAGTTTTGTGTAAGACAATTTTTCCAAAAATGGATGGTTTGGGGACAATTCGAGTGCATTACATTTATTGTGCACTTTATTTCTGTTATTATTACATTGTAACATATAATGAAATAATTACACAACTCACTATAATGTAGAATTAGTGGGAGCCCTGAGCTTGTTTTCCTGCAACTAGATGGTCCCATCTGGGGGTGATGGGAGAGAGTGACAGGTCATCAGGCATTAGATTCTTGTAAGGAGCATGAAACCTAGATCCCTCGCATGTGCGGTTCACAATAGGATTCACATTCCCATGAGAACCTAATGCTGCCACTGATCTGACAGGAGGCAGAGGCCAGGCAGTAATGTGAGCCATGGGGAGCGGCTGTAAATACAGATGAAGCTTCTCTCACTTCTCTCACCAGTATGGTCCGTGGCCCAGGGTTGGAGACCCCTGCACTAGAAGATCAGGCCTGCCGTCACTCAGAGGAACAAGTTGGAAGCTGTTTCCACCTAACAGTTCAAATTAAAACCAAACACGGTGGCTCACACCTGTAATCCCAGCACTTTGGGAGGCCAAGGCAGGTGGATCACTTGAGCTCAGGAGTTTGAGATCAGCCTGGGCAACATAGCGAGACCTCATCTCTACTAAACATTTTTTTAAAAAATTAGCCAGGCGTGGTGGTGTACGCCTGTGGTCCCAGCCACTCAGGAGGCTGAGGCAGGAGGATTGGTTGAGCCCAGAAGGCTGAGACAGCAGTGAGCTGTGATTGTGCCACTGTACTCCAGCCTGGGCGACTGAGTGAGTGAGACTGTCTCAAAAACAAAAAAACAAAAAACAAAATTTAAAAAATAAATTAAAACCAAACACTATCTTATACCCAATAAAAAATAATATGCAAAGTCCATAAAATGATTATATTTATTGTCATGGCTACCCATATATGAAGCATGAAGCTTCTACTCTGACTGGCTCTTTTTTTTTTTTTTTTTGAGATGGAGCCTCCCTCTGTCACCCAGACTGCAGTGCAATGGCATGGTCTCGGCTCACTGCAACTTCCCCCTCATAGGTTCAAGCAATTCTCCTGCCTCAGCCTCCCGAGGAGCTGGGACTACAGGCATGCACCACCATGCCCAGCTGATTTTTTTGTTTTTATTAGAGACAGGGTTTCACCATGTTAGCCAGGCTGGTCTCAAACTCCTGACCTCAGGTGATCCACCTGCCTTGACCTCCCAAAGTGCTGGGATTACAGGTGTGAGCCACCGCACCTGGTCCTGACTGGCTCTTTAGGCTCTAAACTCCACCACAATCCACAACACAAGTACCAGTCATGGCAGAGCTGGGATTTGCATCTTTGAGCTTTGACCACAGAGCCCACACCAATAACAACTGCTCTAAAGCATGACCAGGCAAGCTTGGTTTAGCAGAAACAGAGCTGCTGCTTTCCAGCATTCTAGGGAGTTTCCTTCCTTTAGCACACTTTCCTTAATGACGGCAGAGCACTAGTTTGGAAGAGTACCTGGTGCCCGGATGGAAGGGAAGAGCAGTAAGGAGGGTGGAGAGACAGAGTAGCGGTTTCTGCCCTTTGTTCCCAGCTAGAGACCAGGCTGGCCCGGCTCCCTGTAGCATTTGCTGAAGGCAGCAGGTCACTGGCACCTCAGGGCTTCTGTTGAAACCAGCTCCTTCCTGCCTCCCTTGGTGGGGAAAAAGGCACCTGCTTTCTCCAGAATAGAAGCCATGGTGTCCTCCAGAAACTGAGTGTACCACTTAGAACACTTGGGAATTCCCACAGTGAAAAATTCCCTTTTTTTTTCTTTTTTCTTTTTTTTTTTTGGAGACTGAGTCTTGCTCTGTCACCCAGGCTGGAGTACAATGGCATGATCTCAGCTCACTGCAATCTCCACCTCCCAGCTTCAAGCGATTCTCCTTCCTCAGCCTCCCAAGGAGCCGGGACTACAGGTGCATGCAACTACGCCTGGCTAATTTTTGTATTTTTTTGTAGAGATGGGGTTTCCTGATGTCGGCCAGTCTGGTCTTGAACTCCTGACCTCAAGTGATCCTCCCACCTTGGCCTAAAAGTGCTGGGATTATGGGCCTGAGCCACTGCACTCAGCCTTGAAAATTTCCCATGGATCTGAATTCAGTCATTCACAACGCTTCAAAAACTTCCAAGAGTTTGCACGTGCTGCATTCTTCTTTTACAAAGACAATGACTCACGTATAAACTGATAGCATATGCAAAAGGTGAGAATATAAAATTAAGAAAACGCTCAGCAATGAAAAGAATCAGTATAGACTTAGCCTGATTTTTTTGAAATCCTACATCTATTTTAAATAGGTCATGGGTTTTTAGAGCCAAAATGGATTTTAGCATTCATTTTTTTCATTTTGCAAATGTGAAAAAGTGAGAGACAGGCGAGTCAAGTGCCTCTGTGGGTTCCTCTGTCTCAGTGGCAGAGCTGGGACTTGACCTGAGGTCTCCTGAGTGGCTATTCGAATATAGGTTGACACTATTGGATGAGATGCCTTTGACCTTGGATGGGCTGTCAGTACAGACATCAGTTGACCGCTGTGCACATATTCTTAAAGACCTCCTTCTGGCCGGGCACAGTAGCTCATGCCTGTAATCCCAGCATTTTGGGAGGCCAAGGCGGGCAGATCACGATGTCAGGAGTTAGAGACCAGCCTGACCAACATGGTGAAACCGTATCTCTACTAAAAATATAAAAATTAGCTGGGCATGGTGGCACATGCCTGTAATCCCAGCTACTCAGGAGGCTGAGGCAGGAGAATCACTTGAACCCAGGAGGTGGAGGTTGCAGTGAGCCCAGATCGCACCACTGCACTCCAGCCTGGGTGACAGAGCAAGACTCCATCTCAAAAAACAAAACAAAACAAAACAAAAGAAAAACCTCCTTCTGCAGGCTTTGGGGCCACACCTTCCCACACAACTTTTCTAGTGCATTGTGGCTTTTGCAGTCCTCACCAAGCAGGCTCCTTGCTATTGATGCAGCTCTGTGGTGCCAGCTCTAGAAACAAACCACCATTTGTTGCTTTCTAAAAAAAGCCTTTTAAGCTCCAGATGACATTCGGCCTTTCTCTCCTGAGCTGAAAGGTTGGTTTCTTTGAGGTTTCCAAATGGCAGCTTATGTCTTCTCAGAAGGGCTACAGCCCATTTGTTGGAAGCCAAAAACCTTACCTCAATGGCCCAGGTAAGAGGACATGGCTCAGGGTTGCAGTCTGAGTGTGAAGCACATAAACATCTCCCATAATAGGCTTGGTGGCTGGGCCTGGCGGCTCAAGCCTGTAATCATGGCACTATGGGAGGCCGAGGCGGGTGGACCACCTGAGGTCAGGAGTTCAAGACCAGCCCAGCCAACAAGGTGAAACCCTGTCGCTACTAAAAATACAAAAGAAAAAAAAGAAGAAGAAAAAGAAATTCGCTGGGCGTGGTGGTGCACACCTGTCCTCCCAGCTACTTGGGAGGCTAAGTCAGGAGGATCACTTGAACCCAGGAGGCGGAGATTGCAGTGAGCCAAGATCATGCCACTGCACTCCAGCTTGGGCAACAGAGCAAGACTCCACCTAAAGAAAAAATAAATAGGCTTGGATATGGCAGAGGGTGAGAGACAAGTAGCTAGGATCTCAAGGAGGAAGGAAAATAGGGATGTAACATGGAGCTGAAAAGAAGGTGCAGGAATTGCTTTAAAAGAAAACAAAGAGACAGAAAGTAAGACCTGTAATTTACAATGTCCTGTAAAGGTTGCCTCTTGCACACATGGACTGAATGCTGTGACTACAGAGGCACTTTTCAAATTAGTACAAGAAGGAACAAGATTGCCCAATGGTGCCATCACTTAGAAAAGAACCCTTTATTTTACCTCCACCTAATTGCTGTGCCTTTGCAGTATAAGAGGGCTTCAAGTCTTGGTTTGGATGGTCAGTGTGACTCTGTGCCCTCAGTCTCCCCATCTGAGAAATGAAGATTCCTGTTGTACCTGGGCCAGCTTCATATGACCTGAGCAATCACTCAGGGCCCTGTGTTCAAAGCATTAAACTATGCTTGGTTTAATGCTCTGCTATTATCATCCTGGAATTCTTAATAATCTTTGAGCAAGGGGCCCCACATTTTCATTTTGCACTGGGCCAGTAAATGACATAGTTAGCCTAGTTAGTACCTATCTCAAAGGGTTGTTGTGAGTATTAATACTTTGGAAACACTTTATTATTTGGCACACCAGTCATCATTCACTTTAATTCCAGCTCCCATAACTGTGTTGAATTACCAAGTGGCAATGACTGTTTTTATTATTCAAATTCCATCATAGTAGAAAGCATTTAAGGAAAACTGCCTCAGTGGAAAAGATTATTTCTCTCCAGACCCCAGATTGATTTTACACTGTTCATCCCTCTTTGAAACATATATTCCTTTTCCCACTTTTCCATCCTATGAGTTGTTATAGTGCCTCAGAGTTTAGGTATTTGACCTACAAAGCTCTTAGAAAAGTGTGGGGTCCAGAGAGGAAGATAACTGAGCAATTCAGTTTTCTTGCAAGATTCCAAAATTCTTAAAGAGATCAGATTAGGACCAAAATCTTCTGATTTAACAGTGAGGGGCTAAGGGACAAAACAGAGGGAAGCCAGGGAGACATCCTTCAGACTCCTCTCATAGCCCACGACTGCCCGGTCGCATTGTGCTGTCCATCTGCCTTCTAAACATCCATTGTGGCCGCTTCTCCTCTTCTCTCTGGGTGTACAGCGAGCACATCAGCCCAAGCACAGCCATAAACCCCTGACTGCACTCTCTCCCTCACCACAGACATCTCCCCAGACCCACTTTTCTTTTTTGAGACGGAGTCTCGCTCTGTCTTGCCCAGGCTGGAGTGCAGTGGTGCAACCTCGGCTCACTGCAGCCTCTGCCTCCCGGGTTCAAGCAATACTCCTGCCTCAGCCTCCCGAGTAGGTGGGACTACAGGCGTGTGCCGCCACACCTGACTAATTTTGTATTTTTAGTAGAGATGGGGTTTCACCATGTGGGTCAGGCTGGTCTTGAACTCCTGACCTCAGGTGATCCACCCACCTTGGCCTCCCAAAGTGCTGGGATTACAGATGTGAGCCACCATGCCCAGTCAGCACAGACCCACTTTTGTTGTTGTTGTTGTTTGATTTTTTAAAACAGCTTTATTGAGATATAATTCACATACCATCCTATTCACCCATTTAAAGTGTGCCACTCAAAGATTTCTGATATATGACATTATTCATTTTTTAAAGTCGTGCTAAATATATATAAAATAAAATTTGCCATTCTAACCATTTTAAGGGTATAATTCAGTGGCATTAATTGCATTCAAAATGTTGTACAGCCATCACCATTATTTCCAGAACTTTGTCACCACTCCAAACAAAAACTCAGTACCCATTAAGCAATAACTCTCCATCCCTCTCCCCCCCAGCTCCTGGTAACCTCAATTCTACTTTCTTTCTCTATGAATTTGTCTATTCTAGATATTTCATGTAAGTGAAATCGTAGGATATTTGTCCTTTTGTGTCCAGTTTATATCACTTAGCATAACGTCTTCAAGGTTCATCATGTTTTAGCATGTATCAGAACTTCATTCCCCTTTACAGTTGACTAACATTCCATTTTTTAAAATTTAAATTAAATTTTTTTTTTATTTTTTGAGACAAGGTCTTGCTCTGTCACCCAGGCTGGAATGCAGTGGCAAAATCTTGGCTCACTGCAACCTCCGCCTCCTGGGGTCAAGTGATTCTCCTGCCTCGGCCTCACGGGTAGTGCACACAACCGCGCTTGGCTAATTTTTGTATTATTAGTAGAGACGGGGTTTTGCCGTGTTGGCCAGGCTGGTCTCGAACTCCTCACCTCAAGTGATCCACCCGCCTTGGCCTCCCAAAGTGCTGGGATTACAGGCCTGAGCCACTGCATCCGGCTACATGCCATATTTTGTTTATCCATTCATCCACTGAGGTTCTTCCATCTGTCAGCTCTTCTAAATAATGCTGCAAGGAATATTGGTGCATAAATATCTGTTTGAGTCTGTCTCTGCTTTCAGTTATTTGGCATACGTACTTCCAGGGCCTGCTTTTGACTCCTCCAGTCCATTTGCACTCAGCAGCTGAGAAGGACTTTTTACCAATACACATCCAATCACATCACTTTTGTACTTACAGTTCTTTGCTGGCTTAAGATAAAAGACGGAAATGCTCACCAAAGTCTCCAGGGCCCTGAGCTCTGGCCTGCCGACCTCCAAGTCCCCTGGCTCTTCCCTTTGCTCTGCTCCAGCTGTCTAGACTTTTCTCCATCCTTCAAGACAGCCATGCTCCTTTTGGATTTCAACATGCTGGTCCCTTTTTCTAAAATGTTCATCCTTCCGCAACACCCGGGTTTTGCTAGTTTTTGCTTGGCCAATTCATCCTCTATCTTTCTTATCCATCTTGCCTTAAAATGCTCCTGAATATCTCCCTTCCTCCCTCGGGCTCAGCTCCTTCATTCCTCGCTTCTGCTCCCATGGTTCCTGTCTTTTGTGACTGTCTGTTTACGGGGCATTATTTTCCAATGTCTGTCTTCCCTGCTGTAATAATAACTGTATGCATTCATCCACTGGAGTTGCTTCCATCTTTTGGCCATCATAAATTATGCTGCAATGAATATTGGTGTGCAAGTATGTTTGAGTCTCTGCTTTACCAGGTAAGAAAGCCTGGGAATGCTGTCACAGTTAGTAACAGTGCCCACTTAGACATTTGGAAGCCAGTGCAGACCACAGGGCAGTGCTGCCCACTCCCAGGACTCGGGAGCATGGCTGCCTCCCTGTGCCAACACTGTCAGTCACTAGCGCAGAACCTGGCACACGTTGGTACCAATTCATATCTAAACTGGATGAATGAACAGACAGAATGGAAAGTACAGGAGGGACCCGAGTTTTGGACAAACATTACTTACCCTGTGGCTCCTAAGTGCTGGGCTTCCTTACCCACACTCCCAGCCTCAGTTTCCCTAACCTAGAGAGCGCACACTAATATTTATGTTCAAAGGTTATTGGGGAGGTTGAGTTTTTATTTAATATTTGAATGTAGATTTTAAAAATCATTATGCCAGACAGACTGGGCCTCATTCGATAAACACTGATGTTTAGCATTTAACACACCTTTCCCCAGACTGGAAGAAGGGGCCGAGATCCCAATTCGGTGACCCAGCCCCTGCTGGAGTACTAGGTGGTATCTAATGCCATCCACCCTTCCGGGATCTTTACGGCCCACCTCTGAGTGGGTCCCACGGGGACCCTCAGCTGCATTTTCTTTCTGCAGGGCTCCCTGCACACTCTGGGCCGTTCGCAGCTCTGGAGCCCGCGGGGCAGTGCGTCCGGCCCCGCCCTGGGCCTCATTATGTACGTTTCCGCGTCACGCCCGCCGCGAACTTGGCAGGCCCTCCCGCCAGGTTCGGGAACACTGTGTGCCTAGCGCCCGCCCTCCTCCCTCCCGCCGGCCCAGCGCGGTCCATAGGGTTTGGTTCGCTGGGCCCCAGGTACCCACACCCGGCAAGCAGCCACGGAGCCCCTCGCGCACTTGTCCTCGATACCCTTGAGTTGGGGCTACGCAGGCCACTCCTAGGCCACTGGCTGGGCGTCCAAACGTGGGTCACCCCGCGCACAGTCTAGAGGTTCAGAAAGATGCTGTGGCCCACTTTAAAACAAAGCCCAATTATTAGCGCTCGGCGGCTGTTTGCGCCGGTGCAGTGTCAGATCCCCCAGCGCTGCGGACAACCAGTACCCAAAAGAAGCCGAGCTGGAGCTAAAGATCGCGGCGCCGGAGCCATCTGACCGGTTTTGAGACCTCCAGCTCGTCGCCGTCCTGGCTGCGAGAGCTTGGGCACGGCGCCGAGGCTCAGTCTCCTCTTCTGTGAAATGGCGATAACTGTATGTGCCAGGTGACTGCACGTGGCGCGCGACGGGTGGCGGGGATGGCAGCGGTGCGACCCCACGCCTCCAGGACCCCACCTTCCCGCGGCCCCCGATCGGCCCCGCCCCGGGGGCGCCCCAGCTGCACGCGCGGCGCTGGCTCCAAAGTGCGTCACGGGCACCGGCCGCGCTCCTTCTGCCGCCAGGGCGAGGCTGGCACCCGGCCAGCGCGGGCAGGGCCACGGGTGCCCGGCTGTTTCCCGGGTGTGGAAGGCGCTCAAGGTGCGCGGCCCGGGACGCGCTACTGGGGGCGCCCTCCGCGGCGGGCAGCGCGCCAGGGATCGGCCTGGGCAGCCGCTGGGCGCGCGGAGGCTGCGCTTTCCCTACGGCCCCCCTAGCTTCCTCCGGCACGGCGGCAGCGGAGATTTCCTCTCGGGGAAACTACGCGGATCCTTTTCGGGGATCCTCGCCCCGCCCCAGTTCTCCGCCCCCTCCCCTTTGCTGGGACGCCTGGGCTGGCCCGCGCAGGGGAGGAGGCTCTGGCAGCCTGGGCAGGGAGGCGGCGGGGGGCCGCGGAGCCGCTGGCCATCGATTCTCCCCGCCATGTGACGCCGTCCTTAGCCCTGCGACCCCCAGCGCGTCCCGGGCCTGCGCCCCCGCCCCGCCGCGCAGCGCACCATGCTTCTGCCGGGACCAGCACGCCAGCCGCCGACGCCCCAGCCCGCACAGCATCCCGGCCTCCGCCGGCAGGTAGAGCCGCCCGGGCAGCTCCTGCGCCTCTTCTACTGCACTGTCCTGGTCTGCTCCAAAGAGATCTCAGCGCTCACCGACTTCTCTGGTAAGAGCGCCCTCCCTGGCTGTGCGCCCCCGGCACTGCGGAGCGCCCAGGTGAGCCCTCGACTTGGGGCAGCCGCCCCAGCGGACACGGCGGGGTAGGATTAAAGTTGAGGCGTGTTCACAGACGCTTGTCTTGTCTGGTGTGAGCCCTTGGCATATAGGTGGCTGCGAGTGAAGTGGCGACGGGGGACTGCCACTCCCAAGAAGGAAGGGTGTGTAATGTATTTAGAGTTTCTCGCCCTGCTGTTGACCTCGTCAATTTCCTAGCTTTAGGGACCTGGTCCTGAGCCACGCTCGTTCTATGGAGGCCCCTTAAACTGAGCCCTGTGCCGCGCCCAGCGCTGTAAAATACACGTGTTGTGGTCGGAGGCGTTGCGCCGGGTTTGTCACCCGCGTAGCCCGTTTGGCCATGTAAGGAGACTAGCCCAGGGGACACTTGACCTCGAGTCCACATTGGCAGGTAGAAAGGGAAGCCCGCGGGGACGGGAGGTCTGGTGGAAAGGCAGTGAGGGATGAGGAGATACTTAGATAAGAGAGAGGAGCCTCTCTGCCAAAGTGTACCAGGGTCCTCCCTCTCCAATTCCAGTTTCCTTCACCGGAAATAAAGACTTCCTACCCTCGAATAAACTAGGAGGCTTTTCTTTTGGGGAATCGTGATCCAGGCTCTCGCAGCGGATCTCAGATAGTTCTGAGCTTACACGTGTGACGCCCCAAAGTGAAAGGGATTTCTAGGTTGACATAGCCATAGGAGCACATGCTTAATTAAGTTAGCGCTGCAATTGCTTAAGGTAACACATGTCCTTGCCGCTGAAGCAGACCTGGATCTCCCTCTGGCAAGGCTGGAGGCCTTCAGCCTTCCCCAGCCTAGCTTAGGGAGCCGCTCTGAGCCCCATACTCCTCCTTCTCCAGGGATCTTCTGCCAAGTTCAGGCTTTGCACAGTCAGTCCCTATCGGGTCCTGCAGTGCAGAGTCTTTTGCAACATAATGGTGGTAAAGGGAGTCCTCCTCAGTCCTGTTTGTGCAGTAGGCTAGTACATAGCAAAGAACAAGGGCAAACCAGAAGTTGAGTTGGGGTTCTAGTTTACTTACAGAGAATGTCATTGTTAGTGGAGAGCCCTTAGGTCAGAGGTTCTTTGCTTTGAATATGTAATATCAAGGCAGTATTCCTATCTCACAAAGGAAGCCAAGATATGCCTATTTGGCAAGCCACCCATGGCCCTTAAAATCAAGCATCCCAGGATCAGAACTCTGTGGTAAGAGTTCTGGGGAAATGCATCAGACTTTTCAAGTGCTATTAACTTTTTTTTTTTGTACTACTAGAACTTTCTTGGCTGCTAGAAAAGCTCTGTATTAGCTGATTTGAGCTATGGAAAGCAGTTCTGAGTTCAGCCACCATCTAGCTCTGAATTCTAAGGAAATAATTGAAAACTGACAAGCCTTTTTGTGTGTGTGACATCATTGCAACTGAACAAATATTGCTTTAGGCAAATTGCAGTGTAACCATTAGATTGTTTTCACAGATTATAGACACTTAGAGTTCTGTTGCTTTAGGGAAGCAGTTGCAATACTTGTAACAGTCTATAGATTACCACCGGAGTTTGGAATTGTCTGTATCTAGCACCTGTTACATATAGTGGAGTTGAGCTATCAACTCCTTAGTAAAATGAAAGATTTGATACATGTTATTCTAAATAGCATAAACGATAAAAGGCATTTTCTTCTGCTTTCCATACGGACCTAAATTCCAGGGTTTCAAACTCCCTGAGCCAGCAGTAGGTGGTGATATTGCCACCCACAACCAGCCCCCATTTTTCCTCTCATCAGCGATGCTCTCCAGAGATCTGAAGATTAGGGAGAACATGTCAGAAGCCTTTTGGGGAGAAGAAAAGAAATATAATGTCCTCCCAAACCACTGATGCACTTAAGTTTAAACCTTAATTCTATATCATGTGAGGTCAGGGAAATATTAGAAAAATCTCAGGGAGAAAGAAAGATCATCTTCCAAAGTTGGTTCATTTGACTTGGATTTTAGCCGCCCTCCCTCTGCAAATTCCTAAGCTCCAAAGATGACCATCTTATTGTTCAGTTCAGTGTTTCAGCTGACGCGAACCCCATGTGGCCTCAAAGCTTGCCGCCTGTGTTCCTGGGACAGTCGGTCCTGTTCCTTTTTATGAACTTGAAGGAGTACATAGAAACCAAAACTGAGGCCTGGAAAGAGACAGTGGATCCTCCCCCGCAGAGCCTGATCACAATAACCAGGGCTAGAGAGCAGTGTTTGACAATGCAGATACTTGCTTGTTTTTCTAAATAAACGGAACATCAAAAACTAGCAGAGGATAGAGGAAAATTGGGATCCCTCTGCCCTGTGAAGGAGGAGGGAGGATGGTGTATCCATGTGAAAGAAAGTGCCAGAATGTCAGGGGTCCCAGCCATTGTCTGTACAATATAGGCCCCTTTCTCCCCCCAGGAGATTAGCAGTGCAGAGTTTTGGAAAGTTCCTTAAGCCTTTCTCTTCTTTGCGACTCTTCCTTGAGCGTTTTCCTGGGGCTGTCAGCTGGTGTAGTTTTCCTGGGTCATTGATTTTTTTTGCCCTCGGGGATTCCAGCATCGATCTCACTCTTAATAAGCCAGAGGCAGCATCGTGGCCCCCTCCTCCTCCCCGTCCATGCTCGTGACTTGTTCTAATCACCTCCAAGCCTGCTAGTAAACAGGATCCCCAAACACCCCCTTCTCTCTCATCCCCAAAGATTTTGAGATGTCGCCAGCGGCCACTGGAAGGCTATCATCACAGCATTAAAAATGAATCCCAGCGAAGGCAAGAGAAGTTCATGCAAAATTAGTGCCTCTGATCCTTAATCTCATACTCAAATGTGCTTGGCTTTCATCCACTTTCCTCTTTGGGATAGAGTTCTGCTCATTTGACTGCATTCTCAAATTGAGGATTTGGCTTGAGACATCTAAATTCATCATTGACTTAAAAAACAAAACAAACCCCAGAAGTATAATGCTATGGCCATCGTCTTTGTTCAGAGAACAAGACAGGGAGCTGGAGCTTGAGGATGAGTGCTGAGAGGAGGGAGGGGTGTCCTCTTGAGTAGCAGCCATAAAAAGCAAGGGATCCTCTACATTTTTGCCTTAAAGAGTGGTGTTTCAGTGTGTCTCTTGTATTTAGTTTGTGATGGTCCCTCAGTACTTACAGTTTTGTGTGTGTGTGTGTGCTTCTAATTTGTGTTGTTTCTCTGCTGAAGGCAAGCTGGGTCTTCTCTTTCCTCCCTACTTCTTTCCTTTCTCTCCTTTTCTTTTTTTCTTTTTTCTTTTTTTCTTTTTGAGACGCAGTTTCACTCTGTTGCCCAGGCTGGAGTGCAGTGGTGTAATCTCGGCTCACTGCAACCTCTGCCTTCCAGGTTCAAGCAATTCTCCTGCCTCAGCCTCCCGAGTAGCTGGGATTACGGGCACCCACCACCACACCCAGCTAATTTTTGTATTTTTAATAGAGACAAGGTTTCACCATTTTGGCCAGGCTGGTCTCGAACTCCTGACCTCAAGTGATCCACCCACCTTGGCCTCCCAATGTGCTGGGATTATAGGCATGAGCCACCGCACCCAGCGTCTCCTTTTCTTTTTCTTTCGTTTCCTTTTTTTCTCCAAGAAGTTCAAAGTGATTGATGGGCTTCTAGGTAGAGGTGGGGAGGAAGGAAGGGAAGGAAAGGGTAGAAAGTTGTTCTAGTTCCCACTTGAATTCCTCAAGAACTCCTGCCCTTGGACAAAGTAGACATGACCATATGTTTCCACATTTGATTTTGCCCTAGGGCACATAGTGGTGAATGTGAGAAGTAGAAGGGACAGGGGATGGGAAACAAGGAGAGTGGGGCAGTCTTTAAGGCCTTCCTTGTACCCAAATGTCCCCACACCTCAAAGAAAGGTCACTCTATAATAGAAGTGTTGTTGTTGTTTTTTAATGGAGTCATGCTCTGCTGCCCAGGCCAGAGTGCAGTGGCTATTCACAGGCGCAGTTATAGTGCACTGCAGCCTCAAACTCCTGGCCTTAACTGATCCTCCTCCCTCAGCCTCCTGAGTAGCTAGGATTACAGGTGTGCACCACCCCACCTGGCCTGGGCCAGTGTTCCAGTCCCTGCCATTGGTAGCCCAAGTGAGCATTAAGTGGTACTTGGTACCAGATTGTATTAGTTTGCTAGGGCTGCCATAACAATGTACTACAGACTGGGTGGCTTACACAAGGAACATTTATTTTATCACAGTTCTGGAGGCTAGAAGTTCAAGATCAAGGTCTTGGCAGAGTTGGTTTCTTCTGAGGCCTGTCTCCTTGGCTTGTAAATGGCATCTCCCTGGTGTATCTTCACATGGTCTTCCCTCCATGTGTGTCTGTGTCCTAAGCTCCTCTTCTTACAAGGACATCAGTCATATTGGACTAGACTCCTTCAAATGATCTCATTTTAATGTAGTCACCTATTTAAAGGCCCTGTCTCCAAATACTATCATAGTCTGAAGTGCTAGAGATTAGACTCCAATGTTGGAATTTTAGTGGGATGCAGTTCAGCCAAAACTTAGATCATTTGCAGCCCAATAAATAAACCTGACTGGTAGCTCTTTGTTTCATTGGCTGGGAATTCCAGGGTATAGAAATATGGTAATTCAATTGATCCCGGGGGCCTTGAGGTGGGAACTCAGTATTGATGGACACAGTTGTTCATTTTGGAGAGGTTGAACCTTGTTATTTGCTTTCAGATAAGCATTGGGTCTCAGCCCTGGCAGCACAATAAAATCTCCTGGGGAGACTAAAAAAACATCTATGGACATTCAGGCTGCACCCCAAGACTTCTGATGTAATTGGCCCTGGGAGAGCCAGTCACTGATCTCTTTTTGAAAGCTCCCCAGGCAATTCTAATATGCAGCTAGAGTTGAGGATACGTCTGGAGTTCAGAGGGGAGGGTGACCTCCTGCCCATGCATCAGGTCATCCAAGGGCACAGAGTGTGGCTGGGTGTCCCCTTCACCCCCTACCTTAGGGCTCATCGTCAGGGAGACCAGGACTGTATTTCCCCAGCACATCAGCACCTCGCAACACAGACACCTGTGCATGCACAGCCATGCAAACACACACATGCACACACCCTTCCCTCTGCATTTTATTATGCCTCAGTCACATCATCCTTTCTATTCAAGATTTATCTTTACTTTAAAAAAATTTATGGAGTGAAAAACCAGCTCGTAACTAAAGAAAAACAAACCAAATGTCCGAAGGAGTTGTCTAGAGGCCACAGAAGAAGAGAGATGAATAGCCAGTGTCTGAATCTGCTCACCTGTTTCCATGGAAAGTGACTACATCTGAAAAGTTTTCTGCCGGCTCTTTTTATGGCAGAGAAGAGTCTCGGCCCACAAGTGGTCCCTGTTATTGATGGCTTTGGTCTGCCAGGTGCTTTGTTGGAAAGGGGAGCCTAGCAGCAGTTTCAGGGAAGAAACAGAAAGGAAGAGGGTAAAAGTTAATTGAAATCAGTTTTGTCTGATTTCATCCTCATAGCAACTCTATGAGATCAGGACCGGTCTCATTTGCAGATGAGAACTCAGCCTCAGAGAGGGTAACAAACTTGCCCAAGACCACCCAGCTAGGGAGCAGAGCTGAGGCAGGCTCCAGCACCAGGGCTGGCCGGAGTACAGGGATGGGGCCAGGCTGGGGACTTCGCCTGCAAGGGTGTTGGGGGTAGGGAGGAGCAAGGCCAGAAAAAAAAGTACCACAATTTGCCTAACCTTTCTTGATAGTTCGTGGGGTGATTGCTGCCGTTTTGGTTACCTTCTGAATAGACTGACCTTTTCCTACCCTCCCATCAGCATCATTTCATCACAGTCCTTCCAAAGTGGGTGCACTCACAAAGCGGTCCAGTGGGGTAGGAAAAACATGTAAGAACTTCTGTTCTTGCCTATTGGTTTTTCCATCTTAACAAAAAAAGGAGTTAAGTTTTGCTTATAATTAACATATAAATTGACAGAAAAACATGTAATTTATAAATAAGTGTGCATATATTGGAGGTGTGTTCTCAAAATATTTCTGTTCATAATGTTTTTTATAATTTTTTCTGCCAGTAATAATAATTATTTTTTAAAACTTTTATTTTAGGTTTGGGGGTACATGGGAAGGTTTGTTGCATAGATTAGTTCATAAGTTAAAAAAATTTGGAGGTCACTGATCTTCACAGCCATCCTGTTGGCTTAAATATCTTTAAAATTCTTAGTGAGGCACCACTTTGAGGGTAATGTAGTGTGAGAGAACAATTGCTCCCTTGTTACCCACCCCTATTGCCTGACTTACCTACTGCTCTCCCCAGCTCCACAACTGCTAATAAAATTTAGAGGCAGGATTTGAACCCAGTACCTATTGGGTTTTAAATATCCATACTGATGGCCGGGCACTGTGGCTCACACTTGTAATCCCAACACTTTGAGAGGCCGAGGCAGGTGAATCATTTGAGGTCAGGAGTTCGAGACCAGCCTGGCCAAAATGGTGAAACCCCATCTGTACTAAAAATACAAAAATTAGCTGGGCATAGTGGCATGCTCCTGTAATCCCAGCTACTCAGGAGACTGAGGCAGGAGAATCACTTGAACCCAGGAGGTGAAGGTTGCAGTGAGCTGAAATTGTGCCTCTGCACTTCAGCCTGGGTGACAGAGCAAGGTCCTGTAAAAACAAAAACAAACAAAAAACAAAAACAAACAAACAAACAAAAAAACATACTGTCACTGAAGCTGAGCAATGGACCAAGAAGGTGGGAGCGGGGGTGGGGGCTGGGGGGAGGTCTGAAGTTTTATGATACTTTCTCACTATTTTAATGAGGCTGGTATATTTGTATCCTTCTGTAAGGAAATGGTTTCTCATAATAACATAAATCCTAAATCCTACGGTCACGAAGATTTTAGTACTGGAAAAAGAATCTCGGATTGGAAAGGCAGCTGACCAAGTGATTCTGTTGTCTTCTGAGTTTCCCCTTGCCCCTTGGGGTATCTTGTTCTGCCACCCCTTTAGTTGGCTCCCATGTGTGCGCCACCAGCTCAGCAGAGGCAGTAACTTCTTTACTTGGTTTCCCTCAGCATGAGTAAAAAAGTTGGTGAGTTAAAAATACTTTTAGGGTTTTAAAAAAATTTTTACAGCCTGGCCCATATGGTGAAACCCTGTCTCTACTTAAAATACAAAAATTAGCTGGGCATGGTGGTGGGCGCCTGTAATCCCAGCTACTTGGGAGGCTGAGGCAGGAGAATTGCTTCAGCCTGGGAAGCGGAGATTGCAGTGAGCCAAGATCATGCCACTGCACTCCAGTCTGGGCAATAGAGTGAGACCCTGTCTCAAGAAAAAAGAAAAAAAATTATTTTTTACTTTTGAGATAGGGTCTTGCTCTGTCACCCAGGCTGGAATACAGTGGTGCAATCACGGCTCACTGCAGCCTCAACCTCTGGGGCTCAAGCCATCCTCCCACCTCAGCACCGCCTAGTAGTTGGGACTATAGTCACATGCCACCAGGCCTAGCTAATTTTTTTGGCATTTTTTTTTTTTTGTAGAGACAGGGTCTCACTATGTTGCCCAGGCTGGTCTCAAACTCCCGGACTCAAGAGAGCCACCCGCCCTGACCTCCCAAAGTGCTGGGATTACAGGAGTGAGCCACTGTGCCTGGCCCTAAAAATAATTTATTAAGCACATAAAGCACTCTATGCCAGACACTGTTCAAAGAACTTCATGTTAACTCATTTAATCCTCCCAGTTGTAGCTATAAAGGAGACGTTAGTATAAAAAGTTCAAGAAACTGAGGCAAAGAGCAGTTTAGTAACTTTCGGGGATTTGAATCCAGGTAGCCTTTCTAATACTAAGGGAAGAAAACAAAATAAATTACATGTAGTTTAAAGCAGTGGTACTTCTGTCATGTTTATTTCTTCATTTACTAGAGCCAAATCTTTCCCAGGACTCACATAAGTAATGTCCATTCCTTGTCCTGTTTAAAGATAGTACCATCTAGCCTCAAAGAACTGATTATAGAATTGGGTCTGTAATTTGTTTCTGGAAATTGGTGTTCTGAAACTATTTCCCCAACAAAACACCTAGAAGTGCTGAATAAAATATAAGAAAAATCTTTTAATGCATAAATGAGTAGTGAGTGGTTAAATATAAGAAATATCCAGGAAACAAAAATGAAGAGAGAATAGAGAACTAGGGATGATAGCTGGTGCTAACCCTATGGCTACGTTGGAGTTGCTTGATGGTCTTGACAATGAAGATTTAACAGGTGCCTGAGCACAGGCGATAAGGCATTAGACCACCTTAAAGTGAGGAATTAGAATAAAGACCTCTATATAAAGCCAGAACCTGGAAAGCCTAAACCTTCATTAAAAGGTGGATGCAAAACAAATCAGCCTTCTTGTAAAGAAAGATGACAAGGAAACTTGTCATAGTCTAGGTTCAGGATTGGAGAAAAAAATAATGTCTCTTGAGATGGTGTACTCAAAATTCTGCCTTTTGGGGAGTCTGGGTTTTGAATTCATATTACCTTTACTGGGAAACCCAAGCTGAGAAACTAATAAAGTTGTTCTATGATACCTGGCAAAAACAAACACACAGATACTGCCTGCATGGGAATATCATCAATATAGGCCCATCTATAGATTCCTATAGCTGAAATGCTGCTGATTATGATCACACAATTCAAAATTACATTATATGAACAGTAGTTAGCAGCAATGACACAGTTCTTAAGTAATAAAAGAGAGCATCTAGGGCTGGGCATGGTGGCTCATGCCTGTAATCCCAGCACTTTGGGAGGCTGACGTGGGTGGATCACCTGAGGTCAGGAGTTCAAGACCAGCCTGGCCAACATGGCGAAGCCCTGTCTCTACTAAAAAATACAAAAATTAGCTGGGCATGGTGGCGGGTGCCTGTAATCCCAGCTACTTGGAAGGCTGAGACATGAGAATCACTGGAACCTGGGAGGTGGAGGTTGCAGTGAGCTGAGACTGTGCCACTGCACTCCAGCCTGGGCAACAGAGCAAGACCCTGTCTCAAAAAAAAAAAAAAAAAAAAAAAAAAAGAGGGAATCTAAAAATAAATTTAAGAAGGAATCTGAAACATGAGAAAGGAACAAAAGGCTATCGAGAAAAAACAGGCGTATTTGTAAAAGAATCAAATATATCTACTAACATGAAAAATATATTCATTGACGTGAAAAGCCTGATGGGTAGGTTGAAGAGCAGATTAGGTATAGCTGAAGAGAGAAACAGTGAGGTGGAAAAAAAAGCTGGAGAAATTATCCAGAATGAAGCAAAACAGGTAAACATATGGAAAACATGGAAGAAAAGTCATAAGACATGGAGGATGGAATGATGGTTGAATATACATCTGATCAGTATTCCAGAAAAAGAAAGTAGGGAAAAGGAGAGAGAGGCAACACTCAAAGTGATGGTGTCCTAGGATTAATTTTTAAGGATTGATGAAAGATTCAGAGTTAAGCATTCCAAGGAAGATAAATAAAATAAATTCATACCTGAATGTGTCATACTGAAACTGTAAAATTCTAAAGACAAAGTGACAGTCTTAAAAGCAATCAGATAGTAAAGGAAATGTTATCTATAAAGTCTTTGCAACAAAAACAGTGGGAGCCATAGACAGTGAAATAGTATTTTCCAGGTTCTGAGAAAAAACGAACAAAAACAACCGTCAGTCCTGAATTATATACCCAGCTTAACTGCTTTTCAAGAGTGTGGGAAGTAAAGACAAATTTACCGCTAGTGAATCTTTACTAAAAGAACTATTAAAGGGGTCAGGCGCAGTGGCTCACATCTGTAATCCCAGCACTTTGGGAGGCCGAGGCAGATCCCTTGAGGTCAGGAGTTCAAGACCAGCCTGGCCAACTTGGTGAAACCCGTGTCTGTACTAAAAATACAAAAATTAGCTAGGCATGGTGGTACGCATCTGTAATCCCAGCTACTCATGAGGCTGAGGCAGGAGAATCGCTTGAACATGGGAGGTGGAGGTTGCAGTGAGCCAAGATCGTGCCACCGCATTCCAGCCTGGGCAGCAGAGTGAGACTCTGTCTCAAAAGAAAAAAAAAAAATGGTGGACAAAGAAATGGTACAACTTTGAATGCACTTTATCCACATTCCTTGCTCTGTCTTCCTGCTGAGGGAGTATAATCTTTTTGTATTGAGAGGGATGTTCTGTAATATATTTCACTCTTTTGATAGCAAAAGTCATGAGACACTTTCTTGACCCACTTGAGCTCTTCCGAGGACTATAACTTCCACCCTGAGATACTCAAGGCTCCTCCACAGGTGAGCCTCAGTTTCATGGTGACCACACACTGGAAATTCTGTAGAGAAGAATCGGAAACAGTCTAAAGCCTCTTGAGTACCAGATGCTGTGCTAGATATGGTACAACCTACTCCAAAAAATCATTCCTTTCCCGGGGAAGCTTGCTTTTTAGTGGGTTCATGGACACACACATTACAGAGGAGTTTGAGGGATGGGCAATCGATTTGGCAGGTCACATTCTCCAAAAACTAGTAAGCAAACCACAGAGCTTGGAACTGAGTGTTTGGAAATATGTTCACAGACCTACTAGATGACTCTGGCTATGCATAGATTTTACATTTCCTTACATGAATTTCTCACCCTTATGTTCTCTCTGACACCTGTATCATTTGCTCACTCAAGCCTCTGGAAATGAATTTCTCCTGCACTAACAAGTTAGAGAATGAAACGATGCTTGGATGAAGTGATGCTTAGGGATCGTTTCAATCTGAGAGCCAAGTTTTCCACATGCAGAAAACCAGGCAACATTAAAATTCAAAACTCAGGCCACGGAGTCTGAAATGTATGTTTGCGAACAGTCTGATTTCATGTCTGCCTCTGATGCCCTGTGAATACAAATCACCTCATCTGAGGCTGGAGGAGAAGAGAGGAAGAAACCTAAGAATGATCTCCAAAACAAATCTTTAATTCGGATGAGTATAATAGAGTGTAATCCCATTTCAAGTCTGTCAGCATTCCTTTGATGATTACAAATGAGTCCCTTTTCCCCTGCAATGTGGGGGAATAATCTGGATAAAATAACCCTTTTTGTCTGCAAAGGCCCATGCGATGCATACTCGTGACAGCTTTCAGAGTAGTGTTTCAGAGTCTGAGAGAAGAGCACACTGTGCTACCAAGTTATCTCCTTTCTTTCTCTTGACTTAGAAGATTTTTCACTCTTTTCATGTTCAGTGGCTTCCGAAATTCTCAGGCTTAGAAATCATAAATCATCGTACTGTACTGAGGAACAAGAGAGACCCAGGTCACCAGGTCCTTTTCCCTCCCTGCCTGCTCAACAGGAGACGGCAGGTGGAAATGGGAATGTATGATCTCATCTAGAAGGCCAATTTGTACAGCTTTGGAGGGATATACTTTAGGAAATTCACACAATTTTACAGTCTCTTTTTCATTAAAAAAAATGTACACTGAACCCAAGTTCAGGCTTACATGCCTCCCTTTGTCAATTTCCTTGTAAAATTAAGGGATAGTCATTTTAAACACTTCCTTCTATTATCTGAGACCTGAATGCCAGAACACTCCTTCCAAACTAATGATGCAAAATGCTTTGTGGACAGGCCACCCTGGACACAAAGACTCAGAATGAAAAGAGGTCTTGAGAACCCCAGTGCTGTGGTCCCACTCTGTGGAACTGGTCACGGCAGGCTGTGGAGAACCACACAGAGCAGATCTTGGGGTCTTGCTTGTTCCGCTTTCAAGTGCAAAGGTCCCTCTCATCTGCTTTCCCAATTTTTTTATTTTATTTTAAGTTAGAATGTCCCAGGATGATGATGGTGATGTGATGATGATGATGACTGATGATGATTTCTGACAGAGTCTCATTCTGTTACCCAGGCTGGAGTGTACTGGCATGATTGTGACTCACTGCAGCCTCAACCTCCTGGGCTCAACAGCTCCTCCTGCCTCAGCTTCCCAGGTAGCTGGGACTACACACCCCGCTAATTTTTAAAAGTATTTTGTAGGGTGGGTGCAGTGGCTCACACCTGTAATCCCAGCACTGTGGGAGGCTGAGGTGGGCAGATCGCCTGAGGTCAGGAGTTTGAGACCAGCCTGGCAAACATGGTGAAATCCCGTCCCTACAAAAAAAAAAAAAAAAAATAGCTGGGTGGCATGCCCCTGTAAATCCCAGCTACTCAGGAGGCTGAGGTAGGAGAATCGCTTGAACCTGGGAGGTGGAGGTTATAGTGAGCCGAGGTCACGCCACTGCACTGCAGCCTGGGAGACAGAGCAAGACTCCATCTCAAAAAAAAAAAAAAGTATTTTGTAGAGACAGGGTCTTGCTAGATTGCCCAGGCTGGTCTCAAACTCCTAGCCTTGAGCGATTCTCCTATCTCAGCCTCCCAAAGTGCTGGGATTACAGATAGGAGCCACTGTGTCTGGCCCAGGATTATTTTTTATTAGTGTTAGAGCTCTCAAAAACCATAAACTAAGGCTTTGAGGCAAAAGGTCTTTTCTTGTCTCAGATTTCTGTGTCTCTCCCTGGCTATTCAAGTCAAGGCAGGTTATTTGGGTTTGTCAACATTTGCCAAAAATGCTATGTGGTCTTTACAGGGGACGGCGATCTTTACCCAATGAATATTTTGCTTTTCCGAATGTTTAGTTGAAACCAGTGATTCTCAATCCAAGAGTGATTTTGTCCCTTGGGAATATCTGGCAATCTCTGGGGGCAATTTTCTTTGTCACAGCCTCTTAATGAGTGGAAGCCAGGGACACCACTAAACATCTTACAATGTCCAGGACAGCGCCCCCACAGCAAAGAATCATGCAGTCCTCGTGCTAAGGTTGAGGAACCCTGGGCTAGACCAGCAGATTTGTCCTTGTTTTATTTTCCACACTTTTAGAACCTGAAAAAAGTAAAAACTTTTTTTTTAATCAGAGTTGAGTCTAGAGTCCCTAGACAGCTCTGAAAGACTCTCTTCTCCAAATCTAGCTTGCCTTCTGCAGCCCGAAGGAGGTCTTCAGTTCCATAAAGCCAAAGAAATGAAAATCCACTGGCTGCTGTGCTTCTCCACCCTCTCTAGCCCAGTGGGGTTTTAGTCAGAATTTTTCCCCCTTCCTTTCCTCCAAGGACCTTGTATATGTGTTTGGCCCTTTTGCCTTCATCTCAAGCTAGACTCTTGGCCATCATTAATGTCAAAGTGAAATATTGCTCTGGAGAGGTGTTCAGACTTGAAGTCACTTGCTCACTTGATGTGCGAGGATGTGTTTGCAACACATCTCAATTATTTCAAAATCTCAGTCAAATGGTTGTATGATGGGGGGTGGATAATTTGATTTGAACATGAAAAAGGAAGGAGAAGGTCATGAAGATAGTGCAGAGATTTTTTTCTTTTTTGGCATCTCCCACTGCCTCCCCAACTTTCCTCCTTCCCCGTGTTCCTGCTCTCATTCCCCCTACCTCTCTCTCTCCAACCCCTGCCACCCCACCAGCCTCCATGCACTCACATACAGACAGCTTGGGTGTTACTTTGTGAAGAGTGCATTCAGCAGTCTGTGCTACTGTTATACACTTATCAAGATATGCTGGAGTTTGTGTGGTCATGGGGCTGAGCATCGTTTTACAGCCCACATCGAGAAGGAGGAGTCAACGGACTCCTCTGAAATGGTAACTACCATCCCTGCCCAGAGGCCTCAAGACTGCAGAGCAGCTTCCACTTTCTGAGCATGCCTCCCTCCATCACCCCTTCAGACAAGTCACAACTCTACTTAAAATATTTTTTTCCTTCTGCCAAACACAGGGAATATATAGTATTGTCTCCAAGAGAGCGAGCAGGGGCACCAGCAGGAATGGGTGTGCAGTATTTGTACAGTTTTGTGACTCAGTCCATCTGAATTTCCAAGCATTTTAAGAGCTTTGTCCCAAAAAAAGGTCTATTGTGTGGCT